>NW_025999913.1:20128213-20188273 GCF_001458135.2 Marmota marmota marmota | reverse complement strand
CCCCGCGCAGCAGCCCCACCCCGCACTAGAACTGGCGGGGCTGGGGGCGCGCGTTCGAGGAGTGGACCGAGTGGCGTTAAAGGGGAGGCGAGGGGCCGTCCCCTGGGCCTCCGCGCGACCTCCGCCCCGTGAGAGAAGACCTCGCCGAGTGCGGGACTCAGTCCTGAAATGCTGGTGGCAGATGGCCGTCCGTCAGGCCGATGCCAGAACTGGAGTGCTGCGAGGGTGGCTCCAAACTCGCCATTTTGGGTGCGACAACTCCTTGCTGGCTTTCTTTTTCAGATCCTCGGGCTAGACAGGCGTGCCTGTTGGGTGGCTTCGGTGTGGGCCTCGACTCTTGGTCTCTAAAAGCACCGGGGCTGCTCTTCCTCCCTTCGCAGGTGAATCCAGCTGTGCAGTCCCGCCCCCGGATGCCCTGCTCCGCAGTCTGGCCTCCGGGCCTCGGGTGGGTCTGTGAGGTCCGTCCAGGCTTCCCTGCATCTCCTTAACCGCAATGCCTGAGACCGAACCTCGTTCTTGAGATGCGCTTTGAAAAATACCTGGCAGTATGATGTAGTGCTGTTTTTTACGTGGATTTAGTTGGGCATCAAATTTTATTTATTTTTTTAAAACGTCAGTGATATTCTTTTTTGCATAAACTGAATGAATTAGATTAATGCTGTTCTTATAACGGGATTGTTATCCTTAACGTCAACATTGGCGTTTGTGATTGTTTTGATATTTTGGCAGGGGCGGGGGGGGGGGGGCTCGGTTGTTCCTGTCAGAATAATTACAAAACCTAATTTGGTTATTCAGTGTTTTCATGTTTTAATTGTCCTTTCGAACTTTATGTCATTACAAATTTGAAAAGCATTTCTTCTGTTTCTTCCTTATGTCATTGAATAGGTCAAGGTAAGGGGGCCCTGTAACATGGCACTGTAGACTCCTCTGCATTGTCATTGTCTTTACAGTCTTTCAGTATGACTGTGTGGACAGTTTAATGATTGTCATTCAGCCCTTTTTCTTGCATTGTTAAGAATAATATCATTAAAAATCTCAACATTATTGTTGATGTAGGTTTGAACTGTACTTTATATTTTTCCTCATTTTTTACCCCTTATATCTTTTTATAATGTTCTTTTAAATTCTAAGATCCTCAGAATTGAATGGGCCAAAATGCTTTCCTTAAGACTGTTTTTTCCTTCTTTTTGAGACTTTTCATAATTGCATAATTAGAATCATCTTTTCTGAGCCTCTGTGCCTTTTGATCCCTTGCTTGCATCCTCACCTAGTATTTACTTTAACCCAGGCACACAACTGGCTTCTGTAACTGTTATAGGTGTTGCTTATTTGGTTGCTGTTACTTGCAATCATAGTGTTCTACTTGAGATATTTTTCATGATCCTGATTTTCCCAGAGTTTTGGGTAACCAATTATCATACAACATTTTCTTTCACTGATAAAAACTACAAGATAACATCTTCATTTTTTACTGAAGAGTTCTGTTTTTAAAAGTTTTTTCGTTTATTGAAAGTTCAGTTGGGATAAATTCCCTTTATTGTTTCTTTTCTTTTTTTTTTTTGCAGGGCTATGGATTGTAACCACAGCCTTGCTCTTGCTAGGTGAACACTCTACACCTGAGTTGCATCCCAGCCCCACATCCTCTTCTGGGGCATGACACCATTAAGATAAATCAAGAATCTCTTGACTGGCAGACGTTTCATTTTCACAGAGTGAAATCTGTATTCCTGTGCAGACAGATGAAGCCAGGGACACCATGCTGGCTCTCCTTTCGTTCCCCATCACCTCCACCTGCCTCAACTGACTGTGATGTGGTGCTGCTTTTATTCTTTTTCCTTTTGATGTATCTATAGTTCCATGTTTCACACTGGATTACTGCATTGGATAGTTATTCTTCCTGTTTCTATCAGATCAGTTTGAGTAAATTTTACCCAGCCCTCTTTAATCCACAGCTTGATTGCAAAACCCACAATAGGCCAGAGGGATTTTTCTGTAATTTGAGTCTTAGGCCTGAAATCAGATGACACAGATCCCCTCATGGTGGTGTCCAAAGAGACTATCTGTGCACCTTAATGGTACTTGCTAGATCCTCTGAAATGACTTGGGCCCTGTCTGTTAGAATATTCAGTGTTTTTGTTTTTCATGGTCCCCGATATCTTTATATTTAATCCCTTCTTGTTTTTGTTTTTTAAGTTCTGTGGTTTGAGGGTCTTAACTCCAGTTATAACTTGCATCCAAACAACCTTGGTGATACCTAAATAATTGTGCTTCTCTCCTTCTATTCAGAGTTAAATCTTCTTGACTTATTGCTACAGTATCATGCATTTGGGTCTGTAGTCATAAATAGTCTTCATTATTTGTTTAGTATTTACTTATTGGAGATGGTATCTCACTGCATTGCCCAAAATGTCCATAAATTCCTGGGCTCTAGCCATCTTCCTGTCTCAGCCTCCTAATAGCTGGGACTACAGGCATGTGCCCCATACCCAGATTAAATAACCTTCTTGATTTTTACCTGTTTTATTTTTACCAACCATCTTTTACAGCGTTATTAGTCTTTTATTTCATAATTCATATATTTAATTTTAAATTTATAACCAGAACCATCTTCCCTAGCTTGTGTTTCTATATAAATTAAAATTGAAAGGTGAGAAAATTCTTCTTGCCTGTGTCTTTAAGGAAACAGGTACATCTATTTTTGTTTTCCTCATCTTTATCTCTTCCTCAAGATAATTTTAAAAAGCATATTTGCCAGACGTTTGTCTCCACACTTTTGAAGATGTGGGAATCAAAGCTAGAGAAGAGTAGGGGCTTATATAATTGTGTATGATCAATTAATATTCATTAGTAGTTCTGAGAACCAGGCTTTGCTGACAACCTGAACTAGGAATAGATCTCCCCAAGAGCAAAATTTGTTTTTGTTTTGTTTATTGAGATACAGGTTACATGTAGAAAGTGTGCAAATATACTAGTGTAACCTACACCCACATCAAGTCAGAAAATTTCCAATGCCTCAGTCTCTTGTTTCCCTGCCAGGCAACCACTATTCTAATTCCCTTTCCATAGATCATTTTTGTCTGCTTTTTAACTTAATGGAGGCATGCAGTATGCATTCTTCCATGTCTGGATTATTTTACTTGACATTGTTAATGCGTAGCTTTTTCCTATTATTTTGGAATACTATTTTTTTGTATGAGTACACCATGGTTTGTTCATCCATTTTCCTGTTGAAAGACATTTGGGCTGGGTGGTGTTGCAAACCTGTAATGCCAGTTACTGGAGAGGCAGAGCTTCAGGAGGATTGCAAGTTCACAGCCAGCCTGAGCAACTTATCAGACTGTCTGTCTGTCTCCAGAAAGAGATAAAGGGGTGGGGGTGTATCTGGTAGAGTGCCCCAGGTTCTATCCCCAGTCCTGCAGAAAACAAAAAGTGGGAAAAAAGGGGAGGGGCATTTGGGTTTTTTCCAGTTTGAGGATATTAAGAATAAACCTGCCATGAATATTCTTATGCAAATCTTTTTTTAATTGATTCTTTGTTATAAATGACAGTAGAATCCATTTTGATGAAATTCTACAAGCATGGACTGTAGTTCATTCTAATCAGGACCCCATTCTTGTGGTGGGCACGATGGTGGAATTCACTTAGGTATTTCTTATGTGTACATAGGAAAATATGTTAGGTCTTTCCTACTGTCTTTCCTATTCCTAGCCCCCTTCTTACACAAATCTTTACAGGGACACAGGCCCTATAGTTGTATGCATAGGGGTGGAATGAAAGCATCATGGAGTGAACGTACGTTTACCTTTAGTATGTACTACCAGTTCTCCCAAGTGCTTGGTCAGCTTACACCCTCATAACAATGTGCAAAAGTTCCAGTTGCCATAATTACTATTGACCAGGTCTCTTCAATTTCAGACATTCTAGTGGGTAGGCAGTATAAATTGTGTTAGTGTGAGATTTAATTTGCATTAATGGCAAAATTTTCAAATGGCCTATGAAGACTTTTGGAAAGTAATTTGAATATTATGTGTAGCAAAGAAAGGGAGCAAAAATATTTTGCCTCCCTTAATGAAGAACATAGAGATGTATGATCCATATTACTAATTAAATATCTAGGGACAAAACTGCATCTAAAGTAACGGCTTAACTCTATAGAGCTTACCGAGGAGGGTGCCAGCACCCCAGTTAACAGTTATCTTGCATCTTTTTTTTTAATTCCGAAATATAAAGGAAATGGCATAGTTTTGGCTATTTCCAAATAGAAAAGTAGGTGGATTTTGTGGTTTGCTGGGAGCAGCTAATGTACATAGAATTCATCATGGCCTTTTCTTCCTCCCCTAGGTATGTCTTCTCCAGACGACCGCCTTCTCAATGGGGAATGTACCCTGCTCCCATCAGCCAGTTTTCGGGTAAGTTGGGATTTTCTGAAGTACTGTTTCATTTCTCAGAGTAGGATTGTGTTTTTTGCTGTGGAGTATATTTATCCAAAAGCCAATGTTGCAATTTATTCTGGACTTTCATTTGTCCAGTGACCTCATTGCCATCTCTGCTTCCCCAGCTTTGACTAATCCATTCACCACTTACTCTTGCTTAGTATCTTGCAGTGCTCCAGGGATAGTAGAGCACACTTGATTCTTTACTTGGATCAGCCAAAACGATGCTAAAAACCAAAACAGCTAAATATAGAAAAGGTGAATGAGTACTGTGGAAATTGGAGAATGAGGAAGCTTATGTGATCTGGAGGGTATTTCCAGAGTTTCATGGAGGATATGGGATTTGGGATGCCTCTCAAAGGAAGGGTGAAACTTGGATATTTGAACAAATAAGGTGCAAGGGATGGATTCTAGGTATGCAGAAGGAGATTATATGCAGAGATTCACAAGGAAGCAGTAGCAAGGGTTACACAGGATTCAGAGAAACCTGGAGAAGATGTTTTTGCTGTGTTAAACAAATGCTGAAGGAGATCAGATTGTGAAAGGCCTTGAGCACCTGGATGAGAAGCTGAAGGCTTTATCCTTTAGGCCATTTGTGAACCTTTAGTAGTTTTAATGGAGGAAAGGTGCCTGCTGAAGTTTTTAGCAGAAACAGTTGCTTGAGAACTTGGACAGGTAATAGTTGCTGCACCAACCATAGTCACCTGTCAGCCCCTTGATCGGGTTCCATCTTAGTCTTTCCCCCTGCTTACTTCCTATCCCACAACATAATCTTCTTTCCAAAGAAGTGGTCCCAATTCTTCCCACTTTCAGTTTAAGCATTTTTAGCATCACTGTATGTTTTACTGAGGTATACTATGAGAAAAAGTACACTCAGTCATCCCTGGGTGTCCTCACAGATACCAACATCCATGGATGCTCCAGTTCCTTATATGAAAGGGTATGTTGCACACAACCTATGCATGTCCTCCTGAATACTTATTTGTAGTTTACTCATAATGTCAAATACAATGTACAATGTAAGTAAACAGTTGTTATTATATGTTATTTATGGAATAATGACAAGAGAAAAGTCTGTGCCTGTTTAGATAAGTCTGTACTCTTTCAGATATAATCCATAGCCAGCTGAATCTGCAGATGCAGAGCCCACAAATGAGCAGGGCAAACATGTATTTGATAAGTTTGTACCCAGGTACATACTCATAGAGAAACTGTATTTTGAATAATTGTATTATTTTAGTTTATTGAGATTTGTTTTTTGTTTTATTTTTTATTTTTGCTTTTTTGGCCAAGTATAATGGTTCATTCTGGTAAATGATTAGCACTAGAGAAGAATGTATATTTTTCTGCTATTGTGTGAAGTGTTCAATAGATACATTAGTTTGCTGCTGCTGTAATTAATTACCATATGCTGTATTATTATAGATGTTACTTTAGGTATGCATATTTGACTTACCACTGTTTACCTCAAAGTGATGAACCATTTCATGCATAGTGTACTTTGATCCCCCATTTTTACACGATTTTTGCTTTGTATTTTACTTGTGCATATATTAAAAATCTTATAATACTTTGTTATTTTCATTTAGGCAGCTAATTATCTTTAAAAGAGGTTTAAATAATAAGAAAAAAAATCCCCATATATTTAGCTACCATTTCTGGTGTTCTTGATTTCTTCGTGGTTCACAGTTGAAGGTGATTTTGATCATAGGGAACATTTAGAAATGTTAGGACACATTTTTAATTGTCTAACTTGATGAGGAGTACTACCAGTGTCTAGGGTGTACAGTGCTACAGGCAGGTAGCCATGCTGCCTATAGTACACAGGACAGCCCTCCTCCATTATTTAAGAGAGTCATCCAGTTATCAACAGCTGAGGCTGAGAAATCTTGCTGTAGGATCTGTGTTTTATCTGGTATTATTTTCCTTCTGATGAGGACTTCCTTAACATTCCTTGTATTGTATGATTCTATTCAGATTTTTATGTCTGAAATAGTATTTCCCTTTGTTTTTGAATTCTAATTTGGCAGACTTTTTTTTTTAAGTACATGATAGTGTTCCACTGTCTTCTTGGCTTGCATTGTTTCCAAGAAAAAAACGATGTAATTTTATATTTGTTCCTTCATAAGTATTTTTTCCTTTGTTTTATTCTATCTATGAATTTTCTTTTGGTGGAGTTTTCTTTATGTTTCTTATGCCGGCAATTCATTGAATTTTTTGGATATGTGGGTTTATAATTTTCATCAATTTTGAAATATATCTGTTTCATTATGGATAATTTCTACTTTTATGTCACTGAGGTTACTAATCATCTCTTCTTCGGTTCCTAATCAGTTAATATTATCAAGTGTATTTTTTATCTCAGAACATTCTTACTTTTGGCTCTGTAAGTTCTGTGTGGTATTGTTCTTAATGTCTTCCATATCTCTTCTTCCTAACTTTTTGAACATGGAATACAGTCCTTTTGCAGGGGAGGGGGCGGGGGTGAGTAACTAGAGATTGAACTCAGGGGCACTCAACCACTGAGCCACATCCCCAGCCCTTTTCTGTATTTTTTATTTAGAGACAGGGTCTCACTGAGTTACTTAGCGCCTCGCTGTTGCTGAGGCTGGCTTTAAACCCGTGATCCTCTGCCTCAGCCTCCCAAGTTGCTGGGATTACAGGCGTGCTGGAATACAGTCTCAATAACTTTAATATTCCTGTCTGATATTTTTAGCTTCTAGACAGTTCTGGGTTGGTGTCCGTTAATTGATGTTTCCCCCTAAGTATGACTTGTATTTTTCCACTTCTCTATATACTTGATAATTTTCTATTGCCTGTAATACACTGGATTCTACATATTTTTATGTTCCTTTTTAATTTTTCTTTTAGGTACCAGGAGTGAATGGGTTCTTAACACTGAGCCACATCTCAAAGCCCATCCTCCTTCCCCACCTTTTTTATTTGGAGATAGGGTTGCTTAGGAAGCAAACAAGGTGAGCCCTGTGCATGCTCCATCCAGCTCACTGCTTGATAGTTCCCAAGTTGTGGGGAGGGAGGGGAACCCTGAAGGAGCCTTGATGCCCTGAGATGATGCTCCTCTCTGGTTGTCATGCATGCACACTAAGTTTCTGAGGCTGACTTTGAACTTGTGATCTGAGTGACGCAGGTGTGTGCCACTGCCTCCAGCTCCTATGGTGTGTTCTTGATCCTTATTCCAGGATACAATTCAGTTACTGGAAACAGGGTTTGCTTTTCAGCCTATTTACACAATTCTTAGGTAAGTCGGGAGTAGCAGTTAGTCCAAGTCCATTTGTCTGTTTATTCCCCCTACTAAGGCAGGACTGTTCTGAGAATTCTACCCAGTGCTGCATAAATTATGAAGTTTCCAGGTTGACTGATGGGAACAGACTGTTTTCAGCCCTTTGAGGTCTCTGAAGCCCTTTTGGGTGACTCTTTGGCCTTCGGTTATCTCATCACACCCTGGCACTGATTGTGCTTTGCAAGGCACTCATAAAGAGCTCTCATTGCTCTCCCCCCCCAGCAGTCTGTCCTGTGAACCCTAGTCACCTCAAGTCACAGAGCTGCCTCTTCATCTCAGGGCATCAAGGCTCCTCCAGGGTTCCCCTCCCTCCCCACGACTTGGGAACTATCAAGCAGTGAGCTGGATGGAGCATCCACAGGGCTCACTTTGTTTGCTTCCCAACCACTGAGCTTCATTACCTGAGGTTCTAGATGTGGAACTTGTTTCATTTTGTCTGGAATTTTTGGTATTTCATGCAGGAGGGTAAATCCAACTCCTGTTAATGCCATTTGGCCATGGCTTAATCCTACTGACATTGATTTTTGGACAGTAAGCTTATTAGGGTTGATCCAGTGTAACCTCTCTATAGGGCTACATTTCCAGGACCTGTGGACAGTTTAGTTCAGCGATCCTCAGGAGTAGATCATGACTCGGCTGTAATACTCTGAGAGTCTTACAGCCAACAGGGCCAGAAGGAAGGGCATTCATAAGCAGAGTCCAGAAGTCTGGTCACAGGTTCCTCTCTGGTTGTCATGCATGCACCTTCTCACTGTGATCACAGACACGAGAAGCATCTACCCAGGCAAGTCTTCTTGAGCCTTGGAGTTCAGAGCTTTTAAGTGTAGCTGCCAGATGATCAGCTGTGGCACAGACCCCACACAGGACACTGGGTCCATAACAGATGGCCCCTGTTTACTTTCAGCAGTGGAGACAGTCCGGCATGTCTGCCCAGTGCTTCACACACCTGGAATGACATCAGCAGTCAGTGCTGTGTGAGCATTCCAAGTTTTAGTTTTAGAGCTTGTTCAAGGGTCATCATCATGGAGCCAGGTTTCCTTGGATGTACCAGGGACCAAGCCCAACAGACCTGCTGCTTCAACTCCTCCATTGCAGTCTGGACTTGCCCTGTTCCTACAGCATGCTGAGATTTTTCATGGGCGCCCATCATGTGCATCTCTTAATGTTACATTTACTTGCCCATGGAGATCATATTTATATCAGATATTTGGAGCTCCTTCCTTCCAGTGGATTCCCTCCTTCAATAGTTAAGATCCCCAGCACTGTAAAAACAAGAAATATAGCAGATGTCTGCATAAAGTATTTTAGAATAGATGTAGCATGTATTCTTTAGCCACCCTTCCTATTAATGGAAATGTTACTTTGATTTTTCTTCCCTCCAAGCCCACCAGCACTTATACTTAGACTCTTTGCACCTTGGGGCATGTCTCCTGTAAGCAGTAAGCCGGAATTGAATGGCATATGCACTTAAAAATTCTGATAAGTCCTGCCAGCTGCCCCTCAGCTGGAGTGCGTTCAGATTCCGTTCCCACCACAGGACAAGAGCTGCTGCAGCACGTGCCTGTCTTACCCCTTCTGGTTTCAGAGTCGTGGTATGGAGCTTCTTTTCACAGTTTGTTACCAACTTCCTGCTGGACATTTTGGCACATGCTTGTAAATGCAGATACTCCAGAGTCTGATGTGGGAGGATATTTAAGCGCACAAGTTTGAGACCAGCCTGGGCAACATATTGAGATCCCCATCCCAAAACACTCAAAAAATTATTTGTGTGACTTGCCTGTTTGTGTTATTGATCCTTTGTGTTGTAGTGGGTTGCTAATTATTTGTAGGAACTTAGAAGATTATCTTTTGTTTATGGTGCTTTTTTAGAAGTTTTGTGTGTGTGTGTGTGCACACATGCACTGGAGTTGGAACCCAGGCAAGCGGTTTACCACAGAGCTGCACCCCTGGCCCCTATAGATTTTTATGTAGTTATAGCTGTTAATCTGTTTGTCTTATAATTTTTACCTTTCAAATTTCAGGCTTATATGCTATTTTTCCTTTTACTTTACTATTTTACCTTTAAAATTTCATCATTAAGCTAGCAGGAATTTTTGTGTGTGTTATAAAGTGAGGATCTTAACTGAACTTTTTTTGGCAAGAAGGCCTTTTTGTTTGTTGTTGTGGTTCTGGGGATTGAACCTCGGGCCTTATGCCTGCCAGGTGAGCATTCTGCTACTGAGCCACATTCCCAACCCACAAGAAGGCATTTGTCATGACACAGCTTGATGACTAATCCATCATACCTTAACTAAATTGAAAGTTGCTTAAGTCCATTAAACTCTGAAGCATGGGTCTGTTTCTGGACCCTCTATTTTGTTTTTGTTATAGGTACTAAAAAATACTGTTGATGATAGTTACACTGTTAATACATGATATGAACAGAGAGAGAGGATGGTAATGATGATGAACACCAGCAACACTCCATATTGATGGAGCGCTTCTTTCATGCCAGACCCTAAATTAAGCATTTCACATGGAACACTACCTTTTTTTTTTTTAGTTGTTCATACATGGACACATAACTTTAATTAATTAATTTTTAATGTGGTACTGAGAATTGAACCCAGTGCCTCACATGTGCTAGGCAAGCACTCTACCACAAAGCTACAATGGCAGCCCTGGAACACTTCTTATTTAATCCTGTGGGCAAAGTACTGCTTTTGTGTGTTTTTCAGAGGAAGACCTGTCAACGTGGTTGTTTGGATAGTGTATAGCCGGCCTTACTTCTTTTAGCACTGCTAACTTGACCTTCTCCTACAGCTAAGCAGAAATGTCTGTGTTTCAGGAATCGGTGACCTTCAAGGATGTGGTAGTGGACTTTACCCAAGAAGAATGGAAACAGCTGGACCCTATACAGAGAGATTTGTTCAGGGATGTGACGCTGGAAAATTATACACATCTGGTCTCCATAGGTAAGTATGACCCCCTGAGTTAAGATTGGGCTGTGAAGGGGGAGGGCTCTCTCCTCACTTTTCCTTTAGGTTCAGGAGCCAACAATATTTAGATTTTGAGTTTTTAAGGTAGTTTCTACTTCTTTTTTTTTAATGTTTATTTTTTAGTTGTACATAATACCTTTACTTTGTTTATTTATTTTTATGTGGTGCTGAGGATTGAACCCAGGGCCTCACATGTGCTAGACAAGCGCTGTACCACTGAGCCACAACCCCAGCCCAGTTTCTACTTCTTAATAAGCAGAGGGACAAACTAATAATTTTCTTGAATCCCATCCATGTTTAGGAACAGGTAACACTGAAGCTTGATACACTATTTGTTCCCGTCAGGTTTGTCCCACATACCAGTTTCTCTAAACCAAAGTGATGAGACTGAAACTGAATTCTGATATGGTCTTCTTCCCTAACTGCAGACAGATTCTTTTATTTATTTATTTTTATTCCCCTTGGCAGGACTCCAAGTTTCCAAACCTGATGTGATTTCCCAGCTAGAGCAAGGGACAGAGCCATGGACTGTGGAACCATTATGTCCCCTTGGAGGTGAGTAATGTGTGCTGGCAGATGAATGTCACTAGCTCCAGCTGCCAGCCCAGCAAGGGAGGGTTTCATGCCCGAGCTGTCAATGTGTATGCTTCTCTGTAAAGTATGTCCTGTAGAGAAAGAAAAATTATCTATCCTGCCTAGTCTTATATTCTGTCATGCAACTGTCATAATTTATATTCTATTTTTGCATTCCTTCTAGAGGATTGGTCATTCCTGCCTAGTCCTAAAGCCAGGATCTCTGTCTGCACTCTGGGTTCCCTTTCCTGCTTCCTTTGGGACCTTGATCTCATAATTTTCCATTTATTTTTTATCGCCCCGTTTTTTGTTTTGGATCTACAGGTTCTATCCCTGTTAACCATCAAACAGAAACAGTCTATATTTCCAAATACGATTACTCAACACTATTCATCTTTTTGCCTACCATCCTCCCTCTCTTTTCTTTCCAAACCTAGCTCACCAAAAGTGGTCTCTGTAGCAGCAACCTGCATCCCTTCACTTTCTGCATCTCATGCAGACCTTCTGATTCTGTCACTTTTCTAGACTTATTTTGAAGCTGCAAGTTGGCCTTCTTCTAAATCATCAGTGTCTAAACTGCACAGAGAAACCTTTTCTAAGACCGATCCTGGGGAAGGAATAACTAGTCTCTCTAGGCAAGGAATATATCCCTAGAGTTAATGGGATGCAGTTGGAAATTCTCTTTTATAGCGGGAATAAAAATGTGAGTCATGGGGCTAGGGTTGTGGCTCAGTGTAGAGCACTTTCCTAGCATAAGTGAGGCACTGGGTTCGATCCCCGGCACCACATAAAAAAATAAACAAATAAAGGTATTGTGTCCATCTACAACTAAAAAAAAAAATGTGAGTCATATGTAATTTGGAAATGCTAGATTAGCTAAAATTATAACAAGTTTTTTACTTGAGTACCATGCAGAGATTTTTTTAAAATAGGCAATTAAGTATTATAAATCCCATGGTTGATGTGTGAGGTGTCCCCCAAAAGCTCATGTGTGAGATAATGCAAGACGTTTTACAGGTGAAATGATTGGGTTATGAGACCCCTTAACCAGTAAATGGGTTAATCCACTGATATGGATTAACTGGAGGAAGTAGGTCACTGGAGGCAGGACTTCGTGTTTATATTTGGTGAAGTGAGCTTTCTCTGCTTCCTGGTGTCATGCTCTGAGCTGCTTTCCTCTGCCATGTTCTTCCATCATGATGTTCTGTCTCACCTTGGGCCCAGAGCTTTGGAGTCAACCAGCCATGGACTGACCCTTTTAAACTGTGAGCCAAAATAAGTTTTCTCTTCTCTGCATTATTCTCCTCAGGTCTTTTGGTCACAGTGCCAAGAAATCTGACTAAAAAAATATGTTTCCAAAAGGTTCACAGACTATGACTTTTTCTTTCTCCCTTTTCCTCTCCATCTCCCTGCTTTCTCTCCCCTTTGTCTAACTATGAAGATGATTTCTTGGAATATAATCCAGAAAATTGTTTTTTATAAGAGCTTATTAATTGGTGCTTACAGTTTATTAACTTTGGTAAAAAACAAATTGTGAAGTTGTATCACAAATTAAAAATGAAGTTTCAGAAAGTCCTGACTTGTCCAGAGAGAAAACAATTTTAAAACATTTAAATGTGTATTCAAAAACCTCGGGCATTTTTTTTAAAAAATGCAGTAGTCATAAAAGAAATTCATTTAGGTCAAAATATAAAACCCCATGTTGCATATAGGTAGTTACAGTTACCTGATCAGTGGACAGAAAGCAAATGTTTGAGGTATTTAGCTTTTTTTTGGTTACTTTTTATTGCTGGAATTTGACCCTAATGATGGTAGTCGTAGGAAACCAGCCTCCAGCCTTGCTTTCTTCACTGTTTGGAATAGATTTATCTTTGGTGTAGGATAGCTGCTTGTGTTTATAAAGATAACTCCAGCTGTACAGACATCTGAACAGGTAATTGGAATGGAGACAGTACCTGCATTGCGGTGCCCTGGGCCTGCCTCCTTCATCTCTTCATCCTCTTTCTGTCCTCTTCTCTAGGCTGTCTCGGTAGCCGCCTCTGCAGAATCAGCACCTAAAATCCTGATGTGTCTGCTTTGCCAGTCTGCCTTGTTCTGCATCCTGGTTTTCAGCACCCTCAGTTTATGCACTGGGTATTAGAATGTTTTGGTCAGTGCCTGGAGATGAGGAATACAGTAAAATGATTTGGAACTGCTTTCTGAGTAGGGTGCTGGTGTTCAGCATGGTCTTCTGGAACCTTCTCCAGAGAAGTTTGTTTTTTTTATTGTTGTTATTGTTGTTTTGTAGGGCTGGGAATTGAACCCAGGGCCTTGTGCATGCAAGGCAAGGACTCCACCAACTGAGCTATATTCCTAGCCCCGTGATCTAATCTTGTTGTCTTTAGCTGAGACACCAGTCATTGTTGGTGACTGGCCATGTCCACGCCCTTTTATCCTTCAGCAACACCCAGCTCTGTGGTTTGCATTATCCCTCAGTGCAGAACTTCTCGGACGTACTCCTTATGGTCATCTGATGTATGAATGCATCTTCCTTGGTGTCCTTCCTGTTGATGGAGACATTCATTTAACTACTTGGCTGTGCCGAAGGCTGGCTGCACTGATCTTGTCTTTGTGGGGAAGTTCTACCGCTATGAGGCTGCCTGCATGCATGCTGTGCCATGCCCATATCCCAGGGGTGGAAGGGATGGTAGGCCTCTCTGGGGTCTTGCTTAGCTCATGCTTGCAGACTGTGGTGAGTGGGAAAGACTCAGGGCCCTCTGGAGTGTGCTGTTTACCTTCCTGTCCCAGGGGAACTGAAGAAATGCAACCTGAGAGAACTTGTTCATGGCAGAACCTGAAGTGTTGATCCCCTGCTTCTGTGGTCATCTCTCTAGTCTGGGAAGACACTCTGCTTTCTGATTGTCCATTTCCTGGCCTTTTTGTTTCTTTGCTGTACTTGCCCACAAGCTGCTTTTCTTCTTTTTGCATATTTCACTCATCTCATTACCCTCTGGGCCCTCAAGGATCGCCCCTACCTCTGCTCTTCTTTTACTTCCTTTCCTAGCCTGCAGTTGAACATCCTGCTCATCCTGTACCTTGTGGCGTCTTCCACCCTCACAGGCACGACCGTGGTCCAGACCTGTTTTTTCTCCACTTTCGCAGAGTGCTTAACTTGAACTTAACTATCTTCCTCCCCTTAAATTGTTTCTAGACAGCTCTCCCATTTATAACAGCGATACTACCATTTCCTCCATGGTCCAGGCTAACAACCATGGGGCCCTAGCCCAGTCTTTCTGATCTGCCCTGTTTTTAAATCAGTATTCTTGGACTTGTTGTATTGTTCATTAGCATGGAATCCTAGTTCTGGCTGCCCCTTTCAGATTCAGGCCATTTATGCCTATCTTTAACCGTCTCCAGTCACCTTTTTAATCATCACCTTAAATGGAGTCTCCTCGCTCATTCTGAGAAATTATCTGTAAAGTTGAAGTAGGCTTTCTTTTGCCATATTCATAAGTTGTTTATTGTTCTTAGCTCTTTCTTTCTCCCCAATAATAGGGTTATATACTTATTTTTAGCTTCATTAGATCATTCCCACAATAGTAGTTCTTTTTTCTCAGTTCAAGGGAACACTCACATTTTATTTTATTTCAGAAGGGGAGACAAGACCTGAAGATAGTGTTCCCCGCCCAGAACTGGGCATCTCTGAAGAAGAGCTGTCTTCAGAGGTGATAGTGGGAACATACAGAAGGGAAGATATTTGGAGTTCCCATGTCTTGGAGTCTCAGGTATCTGGATGCAATATAGAGAGGCAGCAAGCAAACCAACAGACACCACCAAGTGAAGTAGAAGTGGTCAAAAAAATAGTACCCACCTGGGAGGGAGGCCCTGCCACGAACGAACTTGAAAAAAGCATCGTTGTGAGTTCAAGCCTTTTAGCACAGCAGGAAATATCTCCAGGACAGGCTTTTGCTAAAGTAAGCATCAAACAGAATTCACACACAGTGAAAAAAGAGAAGTCTTGTAAGTGCAGTGAATGTGGTAAAGCTTTTAGTTATTGTTCTGCTCTTATCCGCCATCAGCGAACACATACTGGAGAAAAGCCTTACAAATGTAATGAATGTGAAAAGGCCTTCAGCCGGAGTGAAAACCTTATAAACCATCAGAGAATTCACACTGGAGATAAGCCATACAAATGCGATCAGTGTGGAAAAGGCTTCATTGAGGGCCCATCTCTTACTCAGCATCAAAGAATACACACCGGAGAAAAGCCCTATAAATGTGAGGAGTGTGGGAAGGCCTTTAGTCAGAGGACGCATCTTGTTCAGCATCAGAGGATCCACACGGGTGAGAAGCCTTACACTTGTAATGATTGTGGAAAAGCTTTTAGCCAGAGAGGTCATTTCATGGAACATCAGAAGATTCATACAGGAGAGAAGCCTTTCAAATGTGAGGAGTGTGATAAGACTTTCACCAGGAGCACACACCTCACTCAACATCAGAAAATTCACACCGGAGAGAAAACCTACAAGTGTAATGAATGTGGCAAGGCCTTCAACGGGCCCTCGACCTTCATCCGTCACCACATGATTCACACGGGCGAGAAGCCCTATGAGTGCAACGAGTGTGGCAAGGCCTTCAGCCAGCACTCGAACCTCACCCAGCACCAGAAGACACACACCGGCGAGAAGCCCTACGACTGTGCAGAGTGCGGGAAGGCCTTCAGCTACTGGTCATCCCTCGCGCAGCATCTCAAGATCCACACTGGGGAGAAGCCCTACAAGTGCAGTGAGTGCGGAAAGGCCTTCAGTTACTGCTCGTCCCTTACGCAGCACCGGAGAATCCACACCAGAGAAAAGCCCTTTGAGTGTAGCGAGTGTGGAAAGGCTTTCAGTTACCTCTCCAACCTCAACCAGCATCAGAAAACTCACACCCAGGAGAAAGCCTATGAGTGTAAGGAATGTGGGAAAGCCTTCATTCGGAGCTCATCTCTTGCCAAGCACGAAAGGATTCATACCGGGGAGAAACCCTATCAGTGTCACGAGTGTGGGAAAACCTTCAGCTACGGCTCATCCCTCATCCAGCACAGGAAGATCCACACTGGAGAGAGACCGTACAAGTGTAACGAATGTGGGAGAGCCTTCAACCAGAACATACACCTCACACAGCATAAGAGGATCCACACAGGAGTGAAGCCTTATGTGTGTCCCGCATGTGGGAAGGCCTTTCGGCATTGCTCCTCTCTCGCACAGCACCAGAAAACTCACACGGAAGAAAAGCCCTACCAGTGCAATAAATGTGAGAAGACGTTCAGCCAGAGCTCCCACCTGACGCAGCACCAGCGCATTCACACTGGAGAGAAGCCCTATAAGTGCAGTGCATGTGACAAAGCCTTCAGCCGCAGCACTCACCTGACGGAACACCAGAACACGCATTCCGGAGAGAAGCCTTACAACTGCAGCGAGTGCAGGAAGACCTTCAGCCAGAGCACTTACCTGACTCAGCATCAGAGAATACATTCAGGGGAGAAGCCTTTTGGCTGTAGCGACTGTGGGAAAGCCTTCAGGTATCGGTCAGCTCTCACCAAGCACCAGAGACTGCACCCTGGCATCTGACCGTCCTGGAAGCATCGTGGGTGTAGGTGCTGCGTGTGCTTGGGTTTGTGCTTTTGTTACGTACTGAAGAATCGGTAGACAGAAACTGCTCAAGCATTTGGACTTTTCACTACTGTGATATGGGATGGAAAGTACACTGGCTGAACCCCTGTGGCAGTGGGAAGCTCAAGTGTTTTAAACTTTAGTTTCCTCTGTGAAATCAGAGTTTGGGGGTTGATGATTTCAGCGGCAGTTAGGAGTTTTATACTCAGTTTTGTATATCTACAGTATATTCTTAAATAGTTTGTGCATCAGGCTTTTGGTGGTGCATCTAGAATGTGTATGTTCATGCATGTTTTGCCAGTAGAAGGAATTCGTGCTTCAGTCACGAGGGATCTGTTTGACTCCTGTTCTAATGCACTAAGTTGCTTAGGCTATTGCTTTCTAATAAAAAGAACTACAAAGGACCCTCAGTTCAGATGTATGTGACAGCCTAACTCCACTTGCGTATTAAAAGTTGGTAGTCAGGTGGGTGCTCTGCCCCTGTAGTCCAGCTACTCAAGAGTCTGAGCCCAGGAGTTCAACACCAGATTGGACCACATAGTAGGATCCCATCTCAAAAAAACAAAAAGGTATTCTAGTTTATTTTTAATATTCTGGGAGTTTGTTACAGTCACATTGGTCTGCTTCTGCATCTCACAGCAGCATTACTTAACCCTGGTTGCACATGGAAATCATATGATGTCTTAGTTTAGGTTGCTATAACAAATTATAGCCAGGTTTGGTGGCATATACCTGTAATCCCCGAGACTTGGGAGGCAGTAGGATTACAAGCTCGAGGACAGCCTCACCAACTTGATGAGACCCTGTCTCAGAAAATAAACAAGGATGGGGATATTGCTTAGCAGTAGAGTACCTCTGGGTTTAATCCCCAGTTCCATAAAACAAACCAACAAAAATTTACCATGGAAATTTATGGAGTCAGTAATCTGAGGTCCAGGCTCGAATGGACCTAGTATCTGCTGACAGCCCACTTCGTGGTTGTAGATAGCTGTTTTCTTGGATGCTTACTTGGCAAAGAGCAGAGAAAGAGAAAGCAAGCTCTCTTTTAATAGGGTACCAGTCAAGTTCATGGGGGCTGCACCCTCAACCTAATACCTCCCCTCAGTGCCTCACACCAAATACTGTCCCACTGGGGGTAAGCTGCCAACGTGTGCATTTGGACCGGACACTTCAGGAACGCCACACAATTCCATTGCCCAGGGCCCACCCCATAGACTGTAACTTACTTGGATTAGGATATGGGATCCAGGATCCAGGTTTTTTTTATGTTGTTTGCTTTTAACGTCTCACGTGTGCCCTGGAGAGAGCGATTGGCTTAGATTTCAGTGCGCACTCGTTCAGTCAGGAGCCTCTGTGGCTGCTCCTGGAAGCCTCGTAGATCAGCTCTCAGAGGTAAGGTCAGTTTGTTTCGTCACCTTGGTGCAAAAACAAAATTATAACGTTTACACTGATGACGGTCACTTCACATGTCTCTGGCTTCCTTACATCAGAAGCAGTTGACACCCTGGGGAGACATGGCCAATAATCTACATGACCACTCTGGCCCTGTTCAGGAAACACGTTTAGCCAAAGAGTAATGCACCTTCTCTTCCCTCTAGGTGCAGCCTAGTTTTTATCAGGCCAGGTCGTTTAAGAGTAGTTGGTCATTTCTCAGCCTGAACTTGAACATGAAGAGCTCTTGAGAGCAGCAGGCAGCACAGAAAAGGGTATTTCCAGAAAAGAAGAGGGGGTGAGGGACACCAGTGCTGTTCTCTTTGCCTGTGTAATTGTGCTCCTTCCTCGACGGCAGATGCCAGTGAAGGGCAGATGGAAGTTAGAAGTGGAACAGTGCAGCCACTTAAGTACTGGACTTTTCTTTGTTGCAGCTTGAAGCAGCTATACAGGAATGTTTCTTGTTATTAGTTTCCCAAGTCTTTCTTCATGCAGGAATTATAGTTATCCCATCACTTAGAGAGGGGGACACAATCATCTTTGCCTGGCATCTGAGTAGCCCCCACAGTACAAAGAAATGCAGAGTCTACATACAGGCAGAGGGTCCTTCAGCCCCAGAGGAGATCTGAAAATGGACAAAATCAGTCTGCAGTGGAAGGATGGGTCACTTCGGTTCCCATATGAAAAAAGAATTTAGGTGGAAATTCCACTAAACCTGAAAAATGACAGTTTGTGGCATTTGATTTTATCTCATTACAGGTACTCTTGGATCAGACTCAGCGCCAAGAATGTGTGATCACCTCCTAACTCAGTCACACTCCTACAGAAGTGACCTCTCAGGCCTCCCTCTGCTTGCTCGGGTTTGTTTCCCCGTGTTTTAGAAGTGTGCTAACTGCTCCCAGGTGATCGAGGTTGAGAAGGGTAAGCAGCGAGGCCTCGGAAGTTAGCATTGTCCTGTTTCTGGATCTCCTTCTTATGTATTTAGCCTCTTTGCTGGCTGTCCCAGACCATGTCCCTAAGCAGTAGACCTGCAGTTGCTGCTGATCCAAGGATCTGTCCTTTATCACCCAAGATGCACCTCGGCTCCCTACTTCCCTTTTTTTATACCTTAACTCCCAATTTAAGAACAGAACAAGGAAGTGACTATCATTTCTGACTTTTTCCCCTCCTAATTCTATAATTCTATGTCATCTCTATCATACACATAACACTAATATTAGTTCCTTAATATTTATCAACTGGGAGTGTAAGCAGAATTAAAATCTAGAGAATTATAGATGCAGCTCACCATCTGTGTGACCACTGACCCTGGATGGTGAGAGCTGTGACCTGATTAGTCCATCCTCGTTTGAATGGACTGGTGGTAACCACAGGCAGGTGGGGCATGCCTGGAGGAGGTGAGTCACTGGGGACCTGCCCAGCATTTTCCCTGTGGCCCCTTCCTTCCTTCCCTGCTTCCTGAGCTGAGCAGCTTCCCTCTGATGGGCTCTTCCTCCATGATGTGCTGCCTCACCTTGTGCTCAGAACAATGGAGTTGGCCATCTATGGACTGAGACCTTTGAGCCCCAATAAATTTTTCTTTCTCTTAGTTGTTTTTTATTTTATCTTTCCACGTGTTTCAGTCACAGTGATGCAAAAGCTCACTAAAACAGATGCAAACCTGGGGTTAAAACTTGTGACACAGCCTATATGTGTGCTTGACTTTAGTAGACACTGCCAAATAGTTCCCCGGTTTACAGTCCCACCACCCATGTTTGAGAACTTCCATTGTCCCACATCTTTGCCAACTTCTCACTCACTGTGGACGTCAACAGCCACTGTGTCAAGTAGGGCAGAGTTCCACTCCAGAGAGATGCTTTGGAGAGTCTACAGTGTGTATTTAAAGTTGTGGGACTGGATGCCATGGCTAAAGTGGGGGTGTGGAAGTAGATAAAGAAAAGTTCTGAGGACTGGCGCTTGGTAACTCCAGCTTCTAAGGGCTGGGGCAGAGGTCGCCTAGCATGTGTGAGGCCCTGGGTTCCAATGCCACCATCACACACAGTATCCAACTTTTAGAAATCAGGAAGATGAGGATCCACATGGGAAGCAAGCAGCAGGTGTTTGGGGAGGACGAGCAGCAGGGTGTAGAATCCTGGAAGCCAGAGAAAGCCGTGTTTCAGGATGAGAGGCTGACCATCATGGCAGACACTGCTGAGGCTGAATGAGAGGCAGACAATCGGCTTCAGGTTTGGCAAAGGGGACAAGGGTGATCTTAAAAGCAGTTTTGGAAAAGTAAATCTAAACCCTGGAGGGGTAAATATGAGAAAGGAAGCAACTGGAGAAAGCAAATTTGAACACTGGTGTTTTGCTGTAAAAGAAAGAAATGGGTAGTTGCCAGTAGGCATCATGGAGTTGGGGACTTCGTAACATGAGGTACTACAGTTGGAAAGCTGTTGGGATTGGACCAGAGGGAGAAATGGTGATCCAGAAGAGAGAGATAAGTAGCATGGAGTCCTTGAGGAAGCAGGATGAGATGAGCCTTGGGTGCAGTGGCAGGGTGGGCTTAGAAGACAAGCACAGTGTGGTTGTTAGAATAGGAGGGGACATGAGTCCTCGCGCTTGGTCACGGGGCTGGGGGGACATCTGACGTTCCCTTCTGTTTTGATTTTTCCGTAGAAATTAGGTAACAAATTAAGGATAAGAAGAGGTTAAAGAGGTGTTAGAGAGGTTTGGGGAGAGGCGATGAGGTCAACTCCTACAGTGTGGGAGAGCGAACTGTTCTTAGAGATGTAAGGTTGGAGGCAGCACCAGCAGTGCCCATGGGGCACTAGTTCATGAGTTAAAGGAGACAAATTGTCATTAAGTGTTCTTCAGCAACCGTTAGCTGCGTGGGAGCAGGGATAGAAGAAGCTGAAACTGGGATAGCCAGAAGTTTTCTAGGAGAAGAGACCAAGAGCAGGGGTGCTTCCTTCAGGGGATTGCTGCGAGGGCTATAGAATTCAGGCTGGGAGGAAAGAATAAGGGTTGGAGGTGGGTGGTGGGAGAAGGTGAGGGATTAGCAAGGAAAAAAAAAATTCATGGCTCTTACAATTTTAGGTTTTGTTGGGACTGAAGAAATGGAGCAGATGTCGTAATCTCCCAAAGAGTGAGGGAGTGCCTTCTGCCAGAAGGGTGGGTGGTCCAGTTGACAGCTGGGGTCTCCATGCAGCTAGGGGCTCTGGGTGACAGAATCATGGCCTGAAAGTGCAGCAAAGAACTAGAAGGCACCTTCCTCTGCTCCAGGCCTGGGTAAGTTAGGTGTGGATGTTGAAGCAAGGAAGAGGAGCCAGAATCTTCTGGAGAGTTGTTTTTGAATCTGTGATATATGTTCTTGTGAATTTCATCATTATGCTGAATATCAACCAGAAACTTACTTCGACAATTTGGGAACATTTTGAATTAAGGATGGTGATCGAAGAGCCTGGTTTCTCAAATCTCACAGTAAAAAAAAGAACAAAGAAGAAGAAGAAAGGCAATAGAAGAGGGCCCTTAGATCCCCAGCACCTCGAAACAAATTGATTTTTTGTTTTTTGTTCATCAGTGTGGTTTTGCTTAATGTGAGTCAGTCCCTTCTTGAACTCCTACTGCTGATCTTAAAACACCTAGTTTTAAGAACTCGGCACTAGGCTCTGGACAATGACTACAGCAACAGTTACTCATTGAATAGCAACATTGCAGTCCACTTTTGAGGCATGATCTCATTTTTTTATAACAACCCCTGGAGGCTTGTGTTGCCATACCCATTTTCATAGGTGATGAAACAATCATATAAGTGGTGGAGACAGCTTTCAATTTCTGGTCTTGCTTCAAAGTCTGTACTTTTCCACTCATCACAATGCCTACCACAGGTAGTGCTGTCCTGGGTACTGGGTTTTGGGTAGTGACAAGGACATAGCCACACCCTTGCTTCAACCTCCATCACAGTTTGGAACTTCTCTTTCATATACCCAGTATTTAATCTCTATGGCACTTCCCTTTTGGGCCTAAGCCATCACACAGATGCAAAAATACTTAATAAAATATTAGCAAATCATGTCCAACAACATATCAAGATTACACACCATGACCCAGATGGTTTTATTCCACAGATGCAAGGATGGCTTAAAATATGCAAATCAATAAATATAATTCATCACCTAAAGAGGATTAAGGCCAAAAAAATCACTAAATCATCTCAACAGATACAGAGAAGACCTTTGACAAAATTTAGCACCCATTCATGATAAAGACACTGAAGAAACTAGAGATATAAGGAACCTACCTCAATATCATAAAGGTTGTATATGAAAAATCCAAAGCCAACCTCATAGTAAGTGGGGAAATACTGAATGCATTTTCTAAAATCTGGGACAAGACAAGATGTCCACTCTCACCACTCCTATTAAATATAGTGCT
Organism: Marmota marmota marmota; assembly: GCF_001458135.2. Classification (NCBI taxonomy): domain Eukaryota; kingdom Metazoa; phylum Chordata; class Mammalia; order Rodentia; family Sciuridae; genus Marmota; species Marmota marmota. The sequence continues at coordinate 20,165,511 of NW_025999913.1, read as the reverse complement.
AGAGGGCTGGGGTTGTGGCTTAGTGGTAGAGCACTTGCCTAGCAAATGTGAGGCACTGGGTTCAGTCCTCAGCACCACATAAAAAATAAGCAAAATAAAGGTATTGTGTTCATTTATAACTAAATATTTTTTTAAATATAGTGCTAGGAAATCTAGCCAGATTAATTAGGAAAGAGAAGGAAACAAAAGGGATAAAAACAAAAAAGGAAAAAGTCATATTTTCACTGTTTGCACATGATTTGATCCTATACCAAGAAGATTTAAAGAACTGTACCAAAAGACTGTTAGAGCTAATGAATAAATTCAGCAAAGTAGCAGGTTACAAAATCAACATACCTTTCATGTATCCCAGCAGTGATTCTGCTGAGAAAGAATCAGGGAAAACAATTGCTTTCACAATAGCCCCAAGAAAATGAAATAACAAGGCATAAAGCTAACCAAGGAGGTGAAAGACCTCTACAATGAAAACTATAGAACATTGAAGAAAGAAATTGAAGAACTCAGAAGATGGAAAGACCTCTCATGTTCTTGGATAGGCAGAATTCATATTGCTAAAATGACCATATTACCGAAAGGAATATACAGATTTGATGTGGCACCCATCAAAATATCAATGACGTTCTTCACAGCACTAGAAAAATCAGTCCTAAAATTCATATGGAAGAATAAAAGGCCCAAATAGTCAAAATAATTACAACCCAAAATAATTAATAAATAATGCTAGAAGCATCACAATTTCTGACTTCAAAAATCTACTACAAAGCTATAGTAACAAAAACTGCATGATACTAGCATAAAAATAGGCACCTAGATCAATGATACAGATTAGAAGACAGAAAAACCTGTGCATCTACAGTCGTCTGATCCTTGATAAAGGTGCCAAAAACATACAATGGAGAAAAGATAGTCTTTTTAACAAATGGCACAAGGGAAACTGGTTATTCATATGTAGAAGAGAAAAACTAGATCTTTATCTCTCACCCTGCACAAAAGTCAACTCAAAATGGATCAAAGATGTAGGAATTAGATCAGAAACTATGCAACTTCTAGAAGAAATGTAGGGTTAATCCTACAACATATAGGCACAGGCAATGGCCTTCTGAATAGGATACCTAAGGCTCAGGAAATAAGGCCAAGTGTTAATAAATGGGATGCTATGGAATTGAAAAAGCATCTGCACAACAAAGGAAACAATTATCAATGTGAAAAGAGAAGCTACAGAATGGTGGAAAAATCTTTGCTAGCTATTTTTCTGACAGAGAATTAATATCCAGAATTTATAAAGAAATCAAAAAACTTTATACCAAAAAATTAGATAATCCAATTAATAAATGGGCAAATGAACTCAACGCATACTTCTCAAAGAAATATAACAGCCAAAAAATACATGAAAAAATGTTCAACATCATTAGCAATTAGGGAAATGCAAATCAAAACTACACTGAGATTTCATCTCACATCAGTCAGAATGGATGAATGGATAAAGAAAATGTGACTTATATAAAAAATGGAGTTTTATTCAGCCATAAAGAATGAAATTATGTCATTTACAGGAAAATGAATGGAATTATAGACCATTTTAAGTGGAATAAGTCAAACTCAGAAGATCAAGGGTGGTATATTTTCTCTTATAAGCAGAAGCTGGAAAGGAAAAAGAAAAATGTGGGGGTGGATCTCATGAAAATCAGAGTGATCTGTATTAGAAAGGGACGAAGGGGTGAATGGTGGGGATGGAGGAGAGAAGTAAAGGGGATCCATATTGGCCAAATTATATTGTTATATTGTCTGCATGTATGAATATGTAACAACAAATCCCATCATATGTACAACTATAATATCCCAATAAAAAAATGTAGAAAAACAACAAAAAGACCAGGAACAAGACAAGCCTGGCTGATTTGCCCACTATCTGGTCTATATGGAATTAGAAATTCTAGCCAGACTAATTAGTCAAGAAAGAAAAAAAAAATGGTATCCAAAGTGGTAAGGAAGAAGCAAAACTATCTTTGTTCACAGATGACATGATCTTATGCATACTAAACCCTAAAGATCTCACACAAACACAAAAGAGCTACTAAATCGGTTCAGCAAAGTTATACAAAATCGACACACAAAAATCAGTTTCACTGCTATATATTAAGAATGGATAATTTTAAAAAGAAATTACGTCACAAGTAAATAGAAAGACATTTGGTGCTTAATGGGTTGGAAGACTTCACACTGTTATGAGGACAACACCACTCAAAGTAGTTTACAGATTCAATGTCATCCCTATCAAAATCCTAGTGGTGGCTTTTTCTCCCTCCCAAAATCGTGAGACCCCCCCAAATAGCCAAAAAAAAAAAAAACTTCACAAAATTTTGAAACATTTCCTGACTTCAAAATATACTGCAAATCTAGAATAATCAAGACTGTGATACTGGTATAAGGGCAGACCTCAGAACCAATGGAATAGAATAGGCTTCCAAGGCCATTCAATGAGTAAAGGATGATTTTTTTTTTTTCAACAAATGGTTCTGGGGAAACTGCAAACCACATGCAAAAGATTGAATAATGACCCTTGGCTACAACATACACAAAAATTCACTCAAAAGGGATCAAAGACCTAAATCGCCGGAAGTCATCCATAACCCTTGTGTGAACTGAGCCATGCGTAAATTGAGTGATGTTGAAGCCATTAGGCAGGGAAGCCTGGTTTCAGGAACTCCCAGTCAGATTCTACTGGTCTGAGAATGCCCAATCCATGTGGCACCCTGTTCAAGCTCCCCATCAAGTACTAGCATAGTTCCAGAGATCGGGTGAACCAATGAAGCCACTCAGCCTCTCGGAGATGGATGTGGCTTGCCAAAATGCCAATCAAGCTGTTTACTGCAAGACCCTGCCACACCGAGAAGCTAGCACAGAACCAAGACACTTCCAGCTGAAACACTTCCCCTGCCTTTGATGTATTCCCCCTTCAATAAAGGACTGGGGCCTTTTTTCAGTTGTTTAGTTACAGCTCCTATCAGGACTGGAAGACCCTTCAGGCACTCCCCTCTTTATATCTAATTTCTGGCTCTGTCTTTATTCTTACTGATTATTTTAGACTTTTAATTTCCTAGGTGGCTCACACCTCCTGAGCAGGAACCTATCGGGATGGATTGGAAGACTTTACACTGAGGACAACACCACCCAAAGTAGTTTACAGAATCAATGCCATCCCTATCAAAATATGCAGGTCATCTGGCAATACTAAATATAAGTGCCATCACACAACTTTTAGAAGAAGACAGGAGAAAATCTCCATGACATTGAATTTGGCAGTGACTTGTTGTGTACTATACACACACATTCATAGTGGTATTGTTCCCAACAGCTCAAAGATGGGAGCAACCCAAGTGACCACTAACATGTAAATGGACAAACAAAATGGTATATGCTTAAAAATAAGGAGATTCTGACATGTTAGGACATCCATGAATTCTGAAAACGTGCTAAGAGAAGCCAGACAGGAAGGGACAAACACCCGTGATTCCCTGTCTTCAAGGCACCTGAGTAGGTAGCTTATGGAGACAGATGGTGGGTCAGCAGTTACCAGGGTCACAGGGTGATGGTCACTGTTTGATGCAAACAGACTGTTGGGCATGGTGAATGGTTCTGGAGAGCCCAGCCATGGCTGTAGGTTGCAGTGTACTTAATGCCACCTGAATGCAGGCTCGTCAAAGTGGGAAACCCTGTGTGTGTCTCACCACAATAAAAATCATAAATAAGATCCAACACAGTTCGTAATATGATGAACGGGACTGGCATGTGGTTGTGGTGAGGGAGGTGATGAGGCCTTCTGGGGACATGGTAAGTGAGCTCCAGCTCCTCTGGTGGCCCAGCGACTCACACCAAGTGCACTGATGACTGCTCTGTTGATGGACTCCAGGCCAGCAGGTGGACAGGACTCAGAGGGCGTGATCCAGCTCTGTTCCACTCTGGCTATTCAGGGATCAGGTGCAAGGTTGAAGGCAAGGCTGAAATCACCTGTGGGGCCATTTGCTTACCTGCCTGGCAATGGATGCTGGCTTTGTGCTGAGACTTGTGTTGCTGTAGGTAGAAACACCCAGAGGGCTCCTCTCCAGGTAGCCTAGGCTTTCTCACAGGATGGTAGCTGTGTCTCAGAGGTGACCCTCCTGAGAGAGAGACAGGTATCACACCTTTTATATCCTCAGCTTGGAAGTTGCTCACTGGCACTGCTGTCAAAGACTATTCATGGGGGCAGTAACAAAGTCCCACCCAGGTATGAAATGGCGTGGGAGAATTGGAGCCACCTCCTGCTTGAGAGTGGCAAGGTTCTGGGAGAACACTGGGCCTAGAGAGATTTCTGTGGTCATTCATGGAAGGCAGAATCTCCCACCATATTGCAGGTGAGAGGAGGCAACCACAGAAAGATGTGGACAAGCTTCCCCAGCAGAAGCCACAGAAAAATCTGCTGTCTCTCCTTCCACCCAAGGGATGGCTTCTCAAACTTGGGGTAAAGTTAGGGTGCCCCTTTGCCTTCCAAGCTAACAGAGACTTTGAGACAAAGAGCTCTTTAAAAATTTTTACCTGTTTTTTGTTGCTGCTCCTTCTTTCTACAGTTGAGACAGCTGAGAAGGGATTGCATATATATCAGACAGCATGAGGTTTTCAGAATCTTTACTTGAGCCACCAGGCTTCTGTCCCTGACATGAGACATATCCACTTTCACCTGCCTTACTATGAATTCCTTTTACCAGATTCTTAACCCTTCACTCAGAAACCACCTGTAATTAAAGGCCTGCTTCCATTTCTGGTGGACGCTACCGACAGTTTTCAAGCCACCCCACCCACTACCTCTCATCTGTACAAGTGGTAAGAAAGCCTGTGCTCCCTCCCCTGGAGTCCTAGCAGGGCAAGGTGGGTTTGTCCAAACCACACAATCCCTAGCTGTGTAGGGGCCTGCACATCAGCCCAACCCAGTCACCATAAAACCCTGAGATGGGAGTCCCTCCCCACTCTCTCAAGATATTTTCAGACCTGGGAGCCTGCCGTGCTCCCCCTAGAAAGCCTTATTGTATGGATGGTGAACTTCACACTCTTTTAGTGCATGTGTGAATCATCAGTCTTGACCTCTGAAGCAAAGTCTGTATGGTTGGGGAGACTTCATCCTGCTTCTGTGGGTGACTATCCCACTACTCCAGTCTGAATCCTTTGAGGAGCACAACTCAGGTTTTCAACTGGACATCTTTATGCACAGGTGTTAGGAATCAAATTGTTTCCCTATATAAATTCTGGCTCGTTTACAAAAGCACACTATAAAATGACAATCACGCCTAGTTGCTGGATTGAAACAGATGCACTGTTAAACCATGCATAACTACTTGCTTCCTGTTTCATTTGGTCTCTGTCAATGATAGAGAGTGTTGCCAGTTGCAAGTTAAAAAAAAAAAAAAAAAAACCAACCTATGGCAGAACAAGTTGATGTTGAGAAGAAAATGAGTCCACCAACGTTTCCCTCTGTAAAATGCAACTGTTAATTCTTACTGGCAGTATATCTCTGCCCATCTAATGGCAAACACTTGCTCCTGGGAAAAAGCTTGATGCAGCACTGGCAAGGTCAGGGGAGTTCATTTCCTCTGGGTGTGTTTGTGTGACCATGGTGTGGAGAGGGGACAGAAAGGTGATCAGCATGGATGGTCTCCCAGTGGGATCAGATCTGCAGTCCTATCCTATGAGTATGTGTTCTCTGCCTCAGATGCCTGGGCCTGGGGGAGCCATCTTGAACAGGATCAAGGGGACACATTCTTACCTTGGCCTATGAGAAGGGTAGTTCTGAGACGAGTACAGATTGAGGGAAACCTGGAATCACAGTTCTGAGGGTCTGATGGCCCTGCTGTTGCCTACAACAGGGAACAAAAGAGGGGCAGGGGTCTCTTTGTTTGATCCCTTACCCACTCTACCTTTAGGTAGAGTCCAGCACTGTGAAGAAAGTATAACCAAAGATCAGTGGAACTCCACCATCTGGCAACTGTAGAAAAATGTGGCCATCCTGATCCTGAAAGAGCAGGAATTTAACACGTGGACATGGTAATTAAAGCAGGAGATTTATTCCCATGGTTCTGCAGCCCCAGCATCTAAACTCAGTTTCATTGGTCCAAAGTCAGGGCACTACAAGCCCAGAGGAGGGACTATGCCTCACCTGCTCCAGGTGGTGAGACCTTGGCTTTGTGGCCACCTCATTCCAACCCGCCTCCTCTTCTGAGTCTCATCAGCTCTCTCTGTGCCTTCCCCTCGTAAAGATCCATGTGATTGCATTCAGGGTCCACCCTGATAACCAGGTCATCTCCTCATCTCGACTCTTAACCACACCTGCAAAGTCCTTCTTTGATGTATAAGATAGCATCCACAGTTTCCAGGAGCTAGTATAACCAGATTTCTGGCAGAATAAAACTACAATCTCTCTTGTCTCCCACCCTGTGCAGTTGAAGGAATTCAGAACATACCCTCCTAAAATAAGTTGCTCTGCAATATTGATTATTTTAAGTCACATGAAAAGAGCAGATGAAGATCACTGTGATCTTCCTTCTTAAATCAGATGAAATTGCAATGCAAAACATGTCTTCCGTAGGTCAGAAGGAAAGTGTCATTGTCATCAAAGGGAAAAGCAGAGGCTGAGGGAAACCTGCACACACAATTCTTTACCCTAACTCTTATCTTCCAAGTGATTCTCCACCAAACTAACCACTCCAGCCCAAGCCCCCCTTCCTGGTCACATTTTCACAGTGGAGTACTCCATCAACTAGTACCTAAATGCTCAACTCTGCTTCTATGGGTCCTTGTTTCCTTATGAAAGTTCTTATGCTATGAAAAAATTTGTATTGAATAAATTTGCATGTTTTCACTGTTGATTTATCATATGTCAATTTAATTCTCAGGCCCAAAAAAGCTTCAAGAGGGTACATACAGGTAAAATGTGCCTCCTTTATGGAGTCTGTAAAGATCAACTTTTTGGTGGGCTCACAGGAGGAAATGAAGGCACATGGAGGGGCAAATAGGTGGGAACAGCTGCAGTGGGGGGGTGTAAGGAAATATGGCACTGGGGCAATTTGTCATCAGTTGAAATTGCAGTCCATGCATGAGTATGTGTGTTTGCAACAACAGCCACCAGTGTGCTGGGCTTTACTGTGCAAGTTATCTAAGTAAGAAGGCAAGGAGAGAAGGACAAGGCCTGCTATGACTTGGCCTCTGAGGCCACAGATGTCACTTCCATTTTGTTCCCGGGTAGGAAGTCAGTAAGTCCAGTTCCCCCTAGAGGTCAGGGGAGTTTGGCTCCACCTTTGCAAGCCATATTAAGGAAATTTGGGAATGTCTTTCAAACCACTGTTGAACTTATCTGTTGTAGTTGTGAGGATTCCATGAGACAAAACATGTGCGTATTTAGAACAGTGTCTGGGACACATAAGCCAATTTGAACAATGCAGTGTCCAGGCTTTCCTGGAAAGTTCTCCCACATGGGAAAGCCCCTAGAATATGAACATGAGGGAAGAGACCCTCTGTGGCTGCCAGAGTTGGGAAGGAGTGCAATGACTACTCTTCCACCTCAAAAGGTCCTACATTTTTTATTTAAACAAAGATTGAGTAAATATCTGCCATTTCACTTTGCTGCAGCCCGGCTGGCTGCAGCAAAATAACCGGGGGTGACGAATAACTTGTGTACGTTGATACAGCAGGAGTGGGAGCCATTTATTGCAGGACAGGAGCAGTATTTATATATTCCACACAGCTTATCTAATTAACATAAACTAGATACATCAGTCAACCAATCAGGAATCTCCATATTTAATGGCTTGCTGGTGTTACTTCACAAACCGCCCCCTCTGGCATTTTGCCAGGCATCATCCAGACTTGTTTACGAACTCTAACATTCCCCTGGCAAAATGCCAGGTGTTATTTTGACTTGTTTACAGACTATAACATTTTCTTTTGTTTAATTTAAATAATGACCATAGTGGTTTTTACAGAAACACCATAAATAACCTGCTACAAACAGAAAGGGAGGATACAAAATGCCACAATACCAAGCCAATTGATGGCTCCACGCAAGAAGCCCTTGGAAAAATTATACCAGCAATGACACCATTTGCAAAGATACCGAGTTACAATGTGTTGTAGATTACAGTTTGTTGTTTCAGTCCAGGTAAAGTAGTGTCTCAAATAGATTAACTCACAGTCCAGGTAAATCACAGTCCAGGTAAGTTCTACAGGCAGCTAGCTTAAATCATAGTCCAGGTAAGTTCTGCAGGCAACTAGCTTGATTCGAATTCTCGTCTGGTTTTTCAGCAACACTGGAAATTCTTCCACCTTGGTCTTTACTGGCACTGGGATGAAGGTAGGAACTCTGGATGGCTAAAGAAAATCCTGTAGCATTCCACTAAGAAAACAACCTTCTGAACAATTTAGTATATTATCTCAAGGTTTTTTACATTTGAAATAAGCATTAATAGCGCTCATTACTCATCAGCTTCCAGGTGTGGGAGAACCATTGTAGCTTAGTTATTGGCATTGAAAATGACCAAACATCAGGGACGCTGGTAGCGTCTTCTGTTGGCTGTAGTGCCTGGGCAGCCCCAGATGGCCCTGGGGAGTGTCCCGGACTCAAACTGCTACTGGGCACAGGGAGCAAGAGCCCGTGAGACTGTGCCTCCAGGTCAGGTTTGGATTTGGGCTCGTGGCAGTGGAAGAGCCAGCTTTTCGGCCAGGAGGCGGGGAAGGGCCAGTCGCTGCCACCTCTTGGAAAATCCTTGCTGCGCTGTGACTGGCTTGCACACTTGGTAGCTGCCTCTCTGCTTCATGCACCCTCCGGTAACGAAAAGTATTTAGTAATAGCCTTTTGCTGCAACTTTTTTCCTGATAATCCTTCTTCTTCTGAACTTTCTTTTTCTTTCTGACTAGAGTTCCTGGGCTCTTATCAACACATGCCCTAACTATTCTTGGTTCCACTGGGGTGCCTCCTTCCCTTAGTAATTTACTTCTCACCCCTTCCATATTTTCATCACAAAGACAATACAATACACTGAGACAAAACAAGACACAAACATACTGTATCAATCTTCTCCATTTTCTTGAAATGAACATTTTTCCTCTCGCCCTATCTGCCTAGGGACGAGCAGATTGTTCCCGTCCTATCTATGGACGGGCAGCTTTTTTTCGTCATTTACCCCCGAGTGTCCCGGGGCTCCCCGTAACGGGCCACCATCTGCTGCAGCCCGGCTAGCTGGGCAAAATAAGCGGAGGGTGACGAATAACTTGTGTACGTTGATACAGCAGGAGTGGGAGCCATTTATTGCAGGACAGGAGCAGTATTTATATATTCCACACAGCTTATCTAATTAACATAAACTAGATACATCAGTCAACCAATCAGGAATCTCCATATTTAATGGCTTGCTGGTGTTACTTCTCAAACCACTCCCTCTGGCATTTTGCCAGGCACCATCCAGACTTGTTTACGAACTCTAACATTCCCCTGGCAAAATGCCAGGTGTTATTTTGACTTGTTTACAGACTATAACATCACTTATCATACATTCTGTGATTCTCAGATTCTCATGGTAGGTCTTTGAGGGATGGGGAGGCAACCCTTATTCCCAATTTTTCAGATGAGAAAAACTGAGGCTCATGTCTCATCATGTAACATCTCACATAGTAAGTTAATGGCTCTGTGTAAACTAGTGTCCTGGATTCTCTGGACCTGATATTTTGTGAAACTTGCTACATAGCAAGTGAAACTACAAGTAACTTAGCATTTGTTTCCCTCAACTGTCTTTTGGGTCAAAGGTTTTAGGAGAGTGTGACCAATGCAGTTTGGCTTGGATGGGAATGAACACAAAGATTCAGCAGTGTCTTGTGTCCCAGACTAACCTTTCTTCACTGGGAACAGATGCTGTATCCTTTAATCATCTGTAAACCCTAGAAGGTGGATCTTTGTAAGGAAGGAGATGTCAATAAGCAAGTAAGTGGGTGGTGACTTTTTGCATGTGAATTCTAGGTGCACCAGAGTAGGACCAGTTATTTCCCAGGACTTTGTTCTTTTCCAGAAGAGAGCATTGAGGTGAAATTGACTGCTTTGTTGCACACATGCTAGAAGCAGCAAGAAGGCTGAAGAAGTGGACTTTGGTGACAGGCTTGTCTTGTATGGCCTACTGAGGATCAGGTAGACGTTTCTAGCAGCAACATAAAAGTAGGAAAAGATGAGAGGCAGAGGCCAGAAATTTTGGCAAAGGTAAGAGATCATATGTGAATTAAGTCAGTGATGGCAGCAAAGGAGAAGAGACAGTTCTGGGATGTCACCAACAGAGTTTGTATACAACTCAATGTGGTATGTGAGGAAAAGAGAAGAGGCACAGATGACATCTGGTTTGAACTAAGAGGTACAGTTGGCGGGAGTCTTCACCGCACCTAATGTTTGAGCATGTTCTTCAATGCTGACCCCCCCCCCCTTACAACACCTAATAACTCCTCCCATTGGCTTGCCTTGGCCACCAAGTCACGCAGCCACCCCACCGCTCCCAGTGTGAAGCTGCAGCGGAGGGGTTGAGCTGCAGAGCGGTGGCCCCAGCCGCCGAAGCACAGGTGGAGAGCATGGGCTGCAGCCTCTGGAGCCCCACTGCGCTCCAAGCCTGCACAAGCCCAGGTGCAGTGAGGTGAGCCTGCAGCTGAGTGGTGAAAAGATGGAAGTAGTGCAGACCTGGACGGACGCTGGGACTCACGAGTTGACCAGTGGGTTAACCCTGATCAGCTAATTTTGGACCAATAGAATTGCTACCTTTTTCAAACCCTGATCAGCATATGGTAGGACCAGTAGTGTTGACCTAAGTGCTGTATAAGCCCATAAACTAGCATTCCTATCTTCCATCTACCGGAAGCCCCAAGTAACCACTGTGTGTCCTCCCAGAGTTTTGGTGCAGATATAAGCAAATATAAACATGTGTTCTTCTTTCACTACTGGTATACACCTGGCTTTTTCATTAAAAAATATTTCCTGACATCTTTCCACACAAATTGTCTTCATAATTTGTTTCACAGCCATGTATCAGGGTTCTCCAGAAAAACAGAGATGATGAGGGAGAGAGAGAGAAGGAGAGGGAGGTGTTGGGGAAGGCAGCAAATGTGTGTGTGGAGCAATTTTTTTTTATAGTAACTGGCTCACATGATTATGGGGGCTAGCAAGACTGAAACCTGTAGAGAAAGGCTGGAAATTCAAATAAGAGTTGATTTTGCAATCTTGACTCCAAAATCTTGAGAGCAGGCAGCAGGCTGGAAACTCAGGCAGATTTTCTGTTACAGCCATGAGGGCAGAAACCTTCTACTGCAAACATGTTTTTGCTCTTAAGGCCTTCAAATGACTGGATGAGGCCCACCCACATGGAGAATAAGTAATTTAAAGTCAACTGATTGTATATTTTTATCACAACTATAAAATACCTTCACAGAAACAGGTAAAGTGGTGTTTGACCGAACAACTGGGCACTACAGTCTAGCCAAGTTGACATATAAAATTAATCACCACAAACTGCACAGTATGTCACTTACAGATGGCAACAATTTATTTAGCCAATCCCATGATGGGGAACATTTAGGTTATTAGCAAATTACAAATTAATTACTCAATGTATAACCTTTATCTAGTCATTTAATATATGCAGGCAGATGAGTAAATCGGAAGCAGTCTAGTTGCTAGGTCCAGGGGCATATGAATTTGCAACTGTATCAAATACTGCCTTTACAGCATTTCTCTGCGCCCAGCATCATGTGAGGCTGATTTCCCACACCTTGACCAAGACTGACATATTTAGGAACTTCTGCCTGATTGGTAAAGATGATACCTATGTACTTTTTGTTTTCTTTTACCTAAGAATAGGTGTAGTTGAGACTTTAGGTAGACAGGTCAAATTTTAGGGACTCTGGACTATGTGGACCGTAAGGCAAATAGAGGAAATGAGTAGTGGTCTGGAAGGAATGGAATCTGGCCATGTAAGAGCCTTAGCATGGTGCCTAAGGGAGCACACAGATTTTAGAAAGATGTAAATAGTAGAGACCCACTGACCTAGACCTGTTTAAAATGATAATGAAATGAGTCACTGGAAAGGGAGGGAATGAGAACTGAAGAGCGTGAGATACAGGAGACAGAAAGAAATGGTTACCTCTGGCAAAGCTGGGTTGGTTAGGAGACAACAGTGGGTGTGAAAAGTGTGAAGGACAGAAGTTTGTGGGTGGACAGCAGATGGCAGGCACCTTTTCAAGGCAGAGGAGGAGAGGAACTTTTGGAATAAGAATTAAAACAGGGAGAATTAGATTCTCTAGTGGGAGGATGGAAAGCACAGGCAGCAGATGCTGCATTACACACAGGCATGCTGTTCCTGCCACCAGACCCAGGATTCGAGATAAAGGGGAGACTGTTTGCTGGATGACTCATCTACGTGGATACTGATTCTACAAACATTTACTAAGCAGCTACTCTGTCAGCACATAGAGCCAGATTCCACAATCATGTGCATAGGAGAGACTACAAGATGAATAGGTAGAGGGGTTATGGGGGTATAACTGCCAGATGATTTGGTCCTTACTGCACCTTCTCCTTAGTGTGCTTGAAAGTGATACCATCACAGGGTCTTTGGACATGGAAAATAAGAAACCTGACTTTGATAAGGAAGCAGTATCTGAAGAAAAGGAAACTCAGGATTGAGCGTGGAAAGAACCCAGGGATTCAGCATGAGGCAGACAGGGTGTTCTAGAAGAGTGAGATTATTTAGGTTCAGAGGTACTGTCAGAGAAATAGTGAGAGGCTGGATGCAGAAGCAGAATCACTGGACATGAGGGAGATGACAGTGGGAGTGCACATTCACTTCAGCAGCGCCCAAGGGTGACTTGAACAGAAGTGGGGAGGGATTACTTGGCCTCTATTCCAAGAAGAATGCTGGTAAACATTTTTTTTTTTTTAATTTACTACAGAAAATTTAAGACACAAATTACAAAAGTATAGCAAATTCCTATCTATCTTCCACCCAGCTTCAACAATGATCAACTTGTTTGGCAACTCTACCCCAACTCCCCACTTTAATTTCTATCTGGAGTATTTAAAAAATTTTTTATCTTTATTTGTTCTTTTTAGATATATATGACAGTAAAGTGTGTTTTGACATATTATACAAAAATGGAATATAACTTATTCTAATTAGGATCCCATTCTTGTGGTTGTACATGATGTGGAGTTTCACTGGTCTACCTAAAGTATTTTAAAGTTCCATACATTATTAGACTTGTTAGTATGTATGTCTTAATAAGGAATTTTTCTTCCTTTTAAATGCACCATAATGCCATTATCACTACTAATAAAGTTAACAATCATTTTAAAAATCTATTTCAACAAGAGCAGACTGAAACATTTGCTAGGGATTCCAAATTTTAGCACTGGTGTTTAGGAAGTCAGCCAAGAAATGCCGATACAGGGCACAAGATCAATTAATTCTTAGATGGTGTCATTAAAAATGGTATTGTAGTGGGCTGAGGATATAGCTTAGTTGCTAGAGTGCTTGCTTTGCATGCATAAGGCCCAGTTCAATCCCCAGCACCAAAAAAAAAAAAAAAAAAAAATTCTTTAAAATGATACTAATTAAATGGGGGGAAAGTTCAAGATAAATGTATACAGTAAGCATCTATTAGGCATAAGCTAACCTTTCTGCCCAGGTAACATTACATGACATAAACCTACCTCCCTCCATATTGTGAGAAATTCAAAGTTTGGTGGTGCATTCTCAAAACAGAGAATTTAGCCTTAATTGGGATGTAAGATCCAACTGTAGCCATTTTAACTACATCTTTTCCCTTTGCTCGCCCTAATATTAAAATCAGCCAATTGTATAGATTGTAACCCTGAGCTCCTCCTATCAGGGCAAGGGGCAGCACTGCATTAGGGATAAAAGCAGGTGGACCGCTTACCCAGTGTGCTTGTTAGCCAGATTTGATAGCACACCCTTCCAGCAGAAGTAAAGATTGCCTTGCCAAGCTACTTTTAGGCATGTGTTTGATTTCTTGCAGCACCCCCGGTATTTCTAACAATTTTGGTGTTCAACATGGGGTTCCATATGTTGTCTAAAGGGTCCTGGGGACTACCTCCATAGAGGAGACACATCCTACTGCCTTATGACAACCTTGAAGTGGGGAAGAAAATTGTGATCCCTGAGGCTAACAACAGATCCAAAATCAAAGGTAGATCAACAACGTGAAGGAAGAGCCCAACAAGTACCACGGCAACCAGGTAACACCATACATGGACCACGGTAGAAAAATCTATTCTCAAGAAAGAAGTACTCCCTTTGTGGTCAGGACATCCTGGAGGTTATGTGGGTGTGACTGAGACATGAGTGCAAGACCCACCCCCCCAAGGGGTGGTGGTGTGAGACTATTCAGAAAGATGAGACCACACCCAGGAAAGTGGGATGGGGTGTGTGCCAGAGTTCCCCAATAAGGGGAATTAAGCATACAAGGGATCAGGGTGCTCAAGAAACCTCCAATAAGTCAGGGGGTGGAGGTGGTGAATTGAGTACACAGGAGGAAACTTAAATTAAAAGAACCTACAAAATACGGAGAATAAAAATTCTAGGCCCAGGGACAGGGATGAACAATAGAAACATCCCATAAGTATTCTTTTCCTTTGAGGAATCCTAAGCAGAAAAAATAAACAGTGGTGATGGTGGGAATAAACCTGCCCCATGGAGAACGACTGGCCACCTGAACCTTTGATTTCAGGGCCCACATAGCTGATAGATTCTATTCCCAATGTTCCCAACTGCACATACCCTTCCCATGTCTAGGTCATACTGTAAAAAATCTGTGACAGGTTCTATTTTAACTTTTTTTTTTTTTTTTTTTTGGTGTGATGCTGGGGTTTTAACCCAGGGTCTTGTGCATGCGAAGCAAGTACTTTACCAACTAAGCCATATCCCCAACCCTATTTTAACTTTTAAAGGGTCAATTTACATTGGTAAGAGTGCAGATGCCTTTGAAATTACTAACCTATGCGTTTTTCTAGGTGGTCAGCCAATAAAGAAAACATTTGTTTGTATAAAATGTTTAAAATGCAATGTCCATTGTTTTTAAGGATTTTTCTTTGGCAGGAATAACTGATTTAAAGCGTTAACTAGACTTTTCTAATGCCTTGGTTTTCATGGATAACCTGAGTTTAAAAAGGGTAAATTAGATTTAACATATGGGATAAACATTTATGAATGTGTTTGTTAGAGATGTCTGATTAATTTGCAAAGTTAAAATACTGAAACATCAACTGCTAAGTATAAGTGCTCTTGACTTCTTTGGGCCCACCAACTATGTTTTTATAAGTGGGTAAATGGAAGAACAGTTTTAAGGCGGCTTTAGTTTTGGGCCTAAATTAAAGCAAGGTTACTAAAATTCTAATACATGTAACTCTATATGCAAGGAATAAAAAATGTTTCAACTGTGTTTTGGTTAAAGTACTATAAAAACAGTAAAGTAGTTCATCTTATTAAACAGGAGTAATTTGGGGGGCTGGGGTTGTGGCTCAGTGGTAGAGTGCTTGCCTCACATGTGTGAAGCACTGGGTTCAATTCTCAGCACCGCATATAAATAAATGAATAAAATAAAGGTACATCAACACTAAAAAATATTTTTTAAAAAGGAGTAATTTGTCTAAATTCATAAGTTTCATAAGTTTGTCTAATTCCAGAATGTAAATTTAAGAAAGAGTCAACAACTGAAAGAAGGGAAATATAAAAAGTTATGGTTATGAAAATGTATGTTTCTGGATAAGGTATTTTGCATGATAAAGCTTTGTTTTTGTGCTAAAGTCCAAGATAATAGAGAAGACAAAACTAAGAATGTAAACAAGTAGTTGAATGTCTAAGTAAGTTGCAGAAGGTTTGTGGAACATAAATCTCAAAATGTTTGTGTATGATTAAGTTGGCTGTAATTTACTATAGTCAGGAAAAAATATTTAAAGATTTTCTAAAGTTAGATTTTAATGCATTGATATGAAACAAAGTCTAAAGCATTGATCTGTTCTTATCTAGCAAGATAATTTCTTGGGCCGGGTTGTGGTTCAGTGGTAGAGCTCTTGCCTAGACTGCATGAGGCACTGGTTTGATCCCAGACACCCATAAAAATAAACAAATAAAATAAAGGTCTTGTGTCCTTTATTAAAAAAAAAAAAAAAGATAATTTTTTGTGTCTGTTAGGTTTTATTAAATAAAGAAACTAAGTCTTAAAGGAATTAGAGTTTATAACTTTTGTGGGGTCGGGGGACATCAGGGATTGAACACAAGGGTGCATAACCTCTGAGCCACATCCCCAGTCCTTTTTATACTTTTTAGAGACAGGTTCTCCCTAACTTGCTTAGGGCCTCACTAAGTTGCTGAGGCTGGTTTTAAGCTTACAATCCTCCTGCCTCAGCCTCCCCAAACTGCTGGGATACTACTATGCCTGGCAAGTTTGTGTCTTTTTTTTTAAATATATATATATATATATATTTAGTTGTAGATGGACACAGTACCTTTATTTTATTTATTTATTTTTATGCAGTGGTGAGGATTGAAGTTAGTGCCTCACATGTGCTAGGCAAGCACTCTACCACTGAGTCACAACCCCAGCGCAGGTTTGTGTCTTTTAAATGATAACTTTATAACTAGTTAAATAAATATTATTTTAGGTTATTACAATATAGTTGGCTCCCTAAAATATGTGACCAGATATATATTTACATTTGAGAGCTTATGAGAACCCTTTACCAAGATGCTGTGCTCCAAACTAAAGTTGTCCTGTAGTGGTCATCTATTTTACTTATATAAAAATAACAAATTTAGGGATTTATTAATGTCATTTAATGTTATATAACTGAATAAAGGTAAACTGTTATCAATAAATTATATATAGAATTTGTGTTTTTATGCTGGGATAGAAATTTAAATATATTCTTGGAAGATAATAAGGAGAGCCCAATTTGTTTAAAGGTTGAATATGTGGAACAAGGAAGCCACTTTTTTTCCTTCCACAAAAAGAAAGTTAGGCACTCTCTTGGCTTCTGTTTCAATTCATGTTTCAGATGTAAGGTTTAGATTGTTAAATGATATTCATATGGACTCAGGAAACAATATATGAGAACATTGTAAAATGATATTCAAGAAAGAAGCAAAGATCAACTTCAGAAATAAAACACTTTACTTAAGATTAGCCAAGAGCCCCACCTCACCTGAAAAAAGGCTCTGCCTTTCACCATACTTCATGTTAGGATGGCTTCAAAGAAGGTTGAACTTAAGCTCTTTAAAGTTATATTCAAAAGATAAGTTTTTTTTTTTTTTTTTGTTATAAAAATTACTCTGATCTCAAAATAAACAATGGATACAAAACTAGGTTAAGAGTTTGGGCAAATTATAAAAGGCATGTAAGGTTGTAAGACAGTTTTAAAAGACAGGAAGATCTGTAAAGGATCTCATGTGATTGAGGTGATAAATTTATGTGTTTTGGGAGAGGCAAAATAGATACCAAAGCTTCATTAGTGTTATTATAGAAATTGTTTCTTGGTTCAAAGCTACTATACAAACTGAATGTTTCTTGTCTCGTTTATTTCATTTTGTATTTTCCTTATAGAACTTTTTAAACATTTGCCTGTTAATGTTTTGAAGTACTCCTTCTAATAGAACAATCTGAGTTAATTTGAGATAATGAGTCATCACCTATAGAACAAAACAGGACATAGGCTGACTTCTAATACTAAACCCAGTTAAATGGAAGGGGTAATATAAAAATATGAACATTAAAGTTACTGGTGAAACTGACCTGCTGGATGATTAAAACCCAACTTGGAGACCAAAGTCAAGGAAGTAAAAGGGCCAAGGAAAGAGCAGCCAACATTTTGGCCCTTGCCCTCTAAGGTCAGCCAGGACACAGAGGACAGGACCCCCTTCAGGGCCCTGAAACTCTGGTAGGTAAGCCAACCTTCTGACCAGGAGGATGGAGAAGACCCTACAGAACAGGAAGTTAACCAGTGCACATTCTGCAAAGGGTCATTGGAGAGGGAACTGTCCCTGATACTTCCAAGAAAAGCCACATGTGGTCAGCAAGACCCTGGCCCATCCTGGCAGTTGGCACAACTGGTAGAGGAAAACCTAAAGGAGCCAAGAGTGATCCCTGACAAATCTTAACTGACTCTGTAACAGTAAATAAGGACAAGGTTAATTTTTGACCAACTTGGCCTTCAACACCCGGCAGGAGAGTATAAGTCAAAACACCGCCGTTCGTGGACATTTAAAAGATCAGGCAACGGCTCTATTACTAGAGATGTACATTTATGTCAGTCCTCCTGAAAGTAAGTAAAACTGGGAGGTTATAAAAGAAGGGTTTTTATACAGGAGTGCCTGATAACTCACAAAAATGTCTGCCAGAGTCACAAGCTTGTTCCCAGTCAAATCGAGACCTATGTGTGTTTCTTTCGTTCTTCCTCTGCTGTAATTATTAGGAACTACTGTTGAGACTCCTCTTCTGGCATCCTTAATCCGTCACTTGCAGCCTGGCAACTTGATTTTAATCAAGACCTGGAAAGAAGACAAGCGTCAAGCACCTGGAAAGGACTTACCAAGTGCTTCCAATCATCAGGATGGCTATCGAATGCTAAAAAGGGAGACCTCCTTACCGTGTGCAATTTTCACCTCAAAAACTGTTAAACACCTGGGATGGATGGCAATACCAAAGGATTCAAAAGTGAAAATGAGACCGACCGGTAGGAAAGAAAAGGGGGAGGGCGGTGAGAAAGAGCTGGTCCAGCCGCAGCCGCAGCCGTGTCCACGCAGGCTGTGACCCCGCCGCAGCTCTCCTGTCGGGCGGGGACAGCGCTGCGGCACTACGGACCACAGCGGGCCAGGCTCTGCAGCAGGCCCTGGGGCGGAAGTGCCCCGCAGAGCCACTCCACGCTCGCGTCTGACCCCTGGGCACCCCGTTTCCCAACAGCACACTGCGGGCCCGGAGACAGCGGGCGACAGCGCGCCGTCAAAGGCAGGCTGCTGACCGGCGCCTCAGCCCCGCATCTCGCTGGCGGGCGGGGACGGAAAGTGACGGGCGCCATCCTCCTCCCGCCTCCCGGCGCACAAACACGGAACGTGGGCAAGCCCACAGCTCAGGATCCCGGCAGATTCACCAGCGCCGGATCAGAAACGAGCGCGGAAGCGACCGGCGGTCCTCAGCGGCCCCCACAGCGGCCGGCCGGAAGCGGGTCCGCACTTCCGGGATGATGTCATCACGCCGCGACTCCTGCCTCGCGGATGGTGGACGCGACAGTGGCTGCGGCGTTGTGGCCCGGGGGCCGGGAGGGGGCGCCCCGGGTGGCCGTCCACGCTCTCGCCCGCCGTGCAGGGCGCGGTTCTCTCCGCACTCTCTGAGCCCGAGGACCGGAGGGAAGTCCCGCGTGCACAGGGCCGAGTGCAGCCCCCCGAGTCCGGGCCGGGACCACTCTCGGGGCCCGGTCCGTCTGGCCCCGGGAAAGCAAGCCCGACCCGGCACTTTTCAGCCCAGTGCGTTGGGCGGGAGCGGGAGACGCGAGGAGCATCTCCTACAGCTGCGGCCGGGCCGTCTCCGAATCCTCCAGAGGTGGCGGTCGGTGGGGCGTCGTGTTGTTTCAGAGCGGCGCAGAGATGGGGCTCACGGCTACGGCGGGGAAAAAAACGGTCCCCCAGGGCAGAAAAACGGAAATGGTCACGGAAGAGGCTTAAAAACTGGGAGCAACGAAGGGGAACGCCCCTCTCGCTTCCGGACGGCGGGGTGTTCGGGAAACGCGGGGCCTCTACAGATGCAGTGTGTGCAGGTGGAGTTGCGAATTGATTAGTGCCTCTCCCTTGGCACCTCGAGGAGCCTCAGTCCACTCTTGCTGGATTTCCAGTGGCAGCCATTGAAGCAGACTGCATTGAGGAAGAAGAAAGTGCTGGAGTCTCGTGACCTCAACCCAAAATCCAGCAGAAACTCTAATTGGCACTTACACCTCTATTATGCAGCCCAGAATAATACATATCCTTAATAGTGAAAGACCCTCCGACTCCCTGTCCAAGGAAAAGCACACGTGGCACTGGCTGCAAAAGCAAGAGGCGATTTATTGCTACACAGGCGCCTGCGGGTGCTCAGCGAAACCTCAGCCGGAGCTTCGGTGGACTGGCACACCGGGCTTTGGAGTACAGATCTTTTATAGGGTACAGTGGTCAGTTTCCCTCCTAGCACAGTAACAGGTATTTCATTGGCTCTTTTGAATCCAGCATATAGGTCACTTAAAGGGTAAACTTGTTTTTCACTATAGGTTCCTGGAAAAACCACATAAAAACCATTTGTTATTCATTGTATGTTCACCACATATAAACCATTTGTTATCCATTGTATGTTCCCGTTTGCTCAACCGTGCAGGCTCTTTCCCAACCATCCTGTCCTTTCTTAATCCGTTACACTTAACTGATTATCTGAACAATACATCTGATGTCTGTGCAGGTGCGGAAGCAAGCCCTGGTAATTTCGTTACTGGGCCTGAAGTTATTGGGCTGGGGTCTCTCAATAGTAAAAATACACTTTGCCCCCATTGTTATAAGAGATGATGATGATGAGATAAAATCATCAGAGCTATTCACAGCATAAGTTAGGATTTGACCTAGCGTCCTAGTTGCCCAGCACAAGTCCTTTGTCAAGTAGTTTCTAAGTTGCTGCTGACCTTTGGGATTTAACTTATCGGTAAAAGAGAATGCTTGTGATTTTTCATTTCGGTGTGGCAGTGACTAAGGCTGGGAGACATTCATTCATTCATTGATTCAGATCAACTGTTGTATGCCAAGCCCTGTCTTTGGAGCTAGTAGTACAAAGGTGGACAAAAACGACAACATCTCTTAAAAGTTTGATTTGGTCAGAAAGAAAAAAACAAACATAAGCTAGGGACATTATGAAGGAGACTGTGACTTAGTCTGGGAAGTATAGATACCATCCCTGAGGAAATGACATTTGAACTCAGAGATATGGATGAAAAAGTAAATCTATATTTATTATATTTATGAATAAAATTTAATAAATTTATATTTATTATATTTTTGTATTTGTTCTTGATGCTGTGGTATTTGAGGCCTTATTGAGAGCTGACTCCCCCTTCTCTCAGACTGTTCCCTCCCAAGATTTGCTAATTCCTAGAAATATAAAAAACTGGCCACCAGGACACTGTGTTTCATATACAAACTAACTGCTATAGAGCCCAGAATCCCCCTTCCCACCTCCCTCTGGCTTTTATACTCTAGGCCCCTGTTTCCCCTGTTATTAACACCAGGGCCAGGTGGGAGACAACTTGGGACAGCCCCCAGAAGTCTGCAGAAGTTATACTGGCCAAGTCTGAGGTCGTTTATGCTGTTTTACTGTTCTTTCCCACATAACCTACAACACAGGCTGTTACCCATGTCTTCCTCTCACTCCTGACCAACCTTGGTGCTGCTCTGGGTAGCCCTGCATGGCATGGCACAACATGCCCCTTCTTGTAAATTTTAACAAACTATCTTTCTAAAGACAGGTGTCACCTAATATGTTGGCCTCACCACACCTAAATAATAATAAAACCTTCATTTTAGAATGTAAGAAATCAGGGGCTGGGGTTGTGGCTCAGTGGCAGAGCGCTTGCCTCACATGTGTGAGGCACTGGTTCGATCCTCAGCACCACATAAATCAAATAAATAAAGGTATTGTGTCCATCTACAACTAAGAATTTTTTTTTTTTTTTTTAATGTAAGAAAACATGGAAGGCTTCTTCAGGCAGAGGGCCTGAGACAGGTAGGCACGTGGCATCTCTCAAGAATCATGAGAAGACTAGGTTGGCAGGAGTACAGAGGTCTGGAGGATGGGAGAGGATTTGAAGAGGTTGGCAAGGTGTGTTAGCTTTCTGTTTCTGTGACACATACCTGAGAGAAATCAAAAGAGGGAAGATTTGTTTTGGCTTGTGGTTTCAGGAATTTGAGCCCATGGTTGCTTAACCCTGTTGCTTAGAGCATCTGATGGAAGAGGTCTGTATGGCTGCATGGAAGCAAAGATAGGAAGGGGCTGGGTCCTAATACCCACTTCAAAGGGAAACTCCCATTGACCTCACTCCTTCCAACTACACCTCACCTACTAAAGGGTCCACCACCTGTGGATAGTGCCATAGGCTGGCAACCAGACCTTTAGCATACGGACCTTTCAGGAACATTTCGGAGTCAAGCCATAGTACAAAGACCTCTACAGACTGTGTGGCCCATGTTAAGGGTGTTAATTTATGTTGAGACTGAGAACTGATTTTAGTTCCAATCCTGAAAGTAGAGCGGCCAGAGTGCACGGTTCATCTCTGATGCTGGTGAGGAGAAGGTGGGCACTTTCATTCGGTAAGTAGGAGCTCGAAGGCAGGACACTCTCTAATCCAGTTATTTCTCCCCAGTTTTACTTCTTTGGCACTCTCTTCTGTCAGCTGGAACACAGAGCAGTGAGTGGTACCCATTCTCCTGCCCCTGAGACCCAGGTGAAGTTGGATTTCTGCCCTTTCCTGTACACCATCTGGACATCTGGAGTGGGAAAAGTTTTCTGCTCCTTTTCCTGAATCATCTTTGCTTCATATATCTTACCCAAGGACAGGAGTCAAGGGTGATGGCTGGACTTCAAGCCCGAAGGAATGGTTGCACCATTAACAGATCAGAGGAATCCGAGGAGATCTGGCTTTTTCATGGAAAGAATCTAGGGTTATATAAGTCAGAAGAGATTTTAAGAGTAACGGGAAGAGGATAATGTAGAGGAAGGTTACGGTCTGTCATCTGGAGTTTTTTTTTTTCGTTGGTTTTGTACCAGGGATTCAACCCAGGGGTGCTCAACCCTCCTATATACATCCTTTCCCCCAGCCTTTCCAGTGGAGTGATGATCATGAGGTTTGTTTAATTCACCATTGGTATCTACGTTATGACCACGTAAATATTGTTCCCAGCAGAGCCACATTGTATAATGTAATTAATTTTCCTTTCTTATACACTGGAGGTAGTTATTGCTTCTTTTTGCTTGCTTAGTTTTCTACTTCTCTAAAACTCACCAATAAATTCATAAAACCCATGGTGGAACACATAAGGTAATATATCGGTTCAACTTTTTTTCCTTGGTGAAATCCTCTTGTAATATATATATATATATATATATTTTTTTGGTTTGGATTGTGGTAATGTCGACTTCACAGGAGAAGTTAGGAAGCAGTCCCTCTGCCTCTGTCTTCTAAAAGAAATCAGATAACTGGTATAACTTTATCCTAAAACGTTTGGTAGAAATCACCAGTAAACACATCTAGACCTGGTGCTTTCTGCTTTGGAATTGTTAATTATTGGTTCAAACTCTCTAATTGATTTAATTCACTCAAAGAACCAGCTTTTGGCTTTCTTGATTTTCTGTTAACTTCCTATTTTTAATTTCTAACTTTTTTAAAAGTTTCTTGTTTACTTTGGATTTAAGTTGCTCTTCTTTTTCTAATTTCCTAAGGAAGAAGCTTAGGTGATTGATTTTAGGTCATCATCCTTTTCCAGTATATGCATTCACTGCTATAAACATAATCTAAGCACTGCTTTTGCTCTATCTCACAAATTCTAATGTATTTTCATTTAGCTTAAAAATGTTTTAAATTTCCTTTGATATTCCTTTTTGGATCCATGTGTTATTTACAAGTTTGCTGTTTAATCTCCAAGTATTTGGGGACTTTATTTTATGTTCCTGTTTATTAATTTCTAGTTTAATTCTTTGTGGTCATAGACACTGTATAATTTCTATTCTCTTAAAGTAGTTAAATGTTATTTTATGACCCAGAACGTGGCTTATGTTGGTGAGTGTCTGTCTCACGTGAGCTGGAGAAGAATGTATGCTCTGCTGCTGTTGGATGAAGCAGTCAGTAGGTAGCTATTATGTCCAGTTGATTGATGATGTTGTTGCATTCAACTTAGTTTTATTGATTTTCTGTATGCTGGATTTGTCCATTTTGATGCAGTTTATAATGGAGAAAAGCTGTGAATGTCTGTTTGTAGGGAAGCTTCTGGGTGCTGGTCAAACTTTGATGGTCATCGATATGGTTAGAGACTACCATATCATGGAATATGCAAAAAGCTGGCTGTTGCCCATCTCTTGTATAAAATGAGAGAGTTCATCCTGGAGAGAAGCCTGCTGGTGTGTTGAACATAGAGGGTGCTTCAGTGACTGCTCCACATAGTCAACATGAGAGAATCATGGTGGAGGAAAGCCTTACAAGTGTAGTAAATGTAGGAAAGGCTTCAGCTGCAGTTCATAACTTTCTCACCATCAAAGAATTCATGGTACAGAGAAGTATTAGAATAATCAATACCGGAGTTATTGAATGTAAGTTGCTGGCCAGGACTAAACTAACCTAGGACTCCTGCTACAGGGAGGCCCTGTAAACACTGAGAATGAAGAAGGCAACGATTGACAGCACATTTTCCACTCACATGTTGTCTTTCGCACTTGTTCAACCTGCAGAAGGTCATGGTGGAGACTGCAAGGGAGGACACTCTTATTTAGCATTTAGCTTAAAGCTCCACAAACATGACCTTGAAATTGCCTGGGTTTTGTTATTGATAAAAGCCAAGAATGTGCACATTTCCACTGGAGGCCTTGGCGGTGGTGCAGCGCTGGCAAGCTCACAGATCTGGAGCAATAACGGCGAAAGCAAACCTGCAGCCACTTCACTCACACTAAGCTGCATCTGCATCCCTTGCCCAGCACTTGGGACTTCAACCCCCAGCTGTCTCAAGCAAGGAATCAGTGAGCTGTTCTAAACAAAGGAGCAAGAGACCTTGCCTCTCAGTGCACGGGAAGTATAGGAGGCGGCCAGGGGGCGGCAGAGTGGCTGCGCACAGGAGGGTCACCTTGACTTGTTATCCCTCCCTGGAACCAGCCACACCAGGAGGCCCTGCATTTCTCCTTAAACAGCCTACCCAGCCCTTCTGCTGGACTTCCTCATGGGAACTCCAAGCTGTGGGTTCTTTGCTGACTCGTTAAAGAGGCAGGCTAACTCACCAGACACCCAGCCTGTTTTATACAGCACCCTGACCAGTGCCCAGGTGCTGGTGGCTGTTCAGAGGTTAAAGACACCAGGTTAAGGAAGGAAACCTTTCTCGCTGCTCCCTGTGCACAGGTACCCCTAGGCACACCACATCCTTCCTGTGTGTCTGGATCTGAAATGGATAGGTTTGGATCTGACCCTTAAGGGTGGTTGAAAGAGGGACTGTTGTGGGGAGCCCTGCCAGTATTTCATTAGAGTAGCACAAATGGACTAAGACAGTGTTTCTTCTGTCCATTACTATTCCCCACTAACTCTAAGACCACCCCACCCCAGCTTCCCACCTAGTTTTTGGCCATCTCTCATTTCCAAGCCATTCTGTCCCCTCTACCAGATTACTCTCCCCTCTCAAACCCAACCTAGCTACCACAATGAAAAATGTCTCATATTTCCCTTATCACCTAAAATATGAAATCCAAAAAGTATAGTACTCAAGGCTGCTGCCATCTGGCTATGTGATTTCAAATCCCCCATCTTACTTTTGTCTTGGTAGCATCCCCTGCCCTAGGGAGAGCAGTTCATCTGCTGGAACAACTGAGCATCTCCTACTTTTTTCTCTTCTTTTCTAGATCTTGCCAGGATCCAGCTTAAGAGGACCAGTGCTGGAATCAGCAGAACTGGGCTAAATCCTAGTCCCTGGGTAAGTGATTTAACATCTATAAACTTCAGTGTCTTCCTTCCATAATATGGTGAACTGAATGATTAAAATATGTGTAAAGCTTTTCTTCTGACACTAAGGAATGACCTAATATTCTTTATGTCCTGCCTGTCACAACCCCATTCCATCTTGAGAGTAGTCTCCGTGCCTGCCTTCCTGAACCTCTTACTGGGAACCTAATGCTTAACCGCATGTCGTTATGTTATACTGGTTATATATACTGAGATATGCTGTTATGATACCAAGGGCATTGCAGGGTTACATGAAAGCCAGTGGAAAAATTCACCCTAACTCTAAGTTAAGCTTTAGAAAATCTTTTTTTTTTTTAATTGACTTTTTTTCTTCCAAATACAGACTTAGCAAATGACTCTCTCACTTTGATTGCCAGAATGCTGAATTTGCATCCCAAGCTGAATAATTTGTGGCATGTCATAACCTGTCCTGATCTCCTGGGAATCTTTTCTTTCCTTCAATGCTGTTATGTATGTGGTTTTGGCTTTCTATTTTTTTGTGTCTTGAATCACATTTTTTTTAATGTTTATTTATTTATTTATTTTTAGTTTTTGGTGGACACAACATCTTTGTTTGAATGTGGTGCTGAGGATCGAACCCGGGCCGCACGCCTGCCAATCAAGCGCGCTACCGCTTGAGCCACATCCCCAGCCCTCTTGAATCACATTTAACACATGATGGAGTTAGAATACAATAGATGGCTGTTGCCTATTATGACAGTTAAAAGAAACACCTTCTAGTTTTTTAATTTCTGTAATAAAAGCTACAGACCCTGCAGGAGATGAAATGAAAGGCTACAGTGGCTGTGCAACAGTGGAATCACATCAACCAGCCTTTGCTGAGCACCTATTATGTCAGGCATGGCTTTATCATTTGACATGAAGTAGAAAGCCCAGAGGCCAGCATCCTAGGAGCTCTAAACAGTCAATCCAAAGACTTAGATTAGTATTCAGGGTAGGGTGACAAAGGCCATGATACCCGTGAAAGACCATCTCTGTGAAAAGACTTAGTGCTGCAACATTAAATTAACCTCTCCTGTTTAGATTAAAACTAGAGTCCAGCACTACACTTTTTGTATTAGGTGGGGCTTAGAAGAGATTGAGATGATTTCTAATTTCAAACAGCTTATGGGAAAAGGCACCTGAGCCCCTACCATGGTGTGCCTGTGGTCCCAATACTCATGAGACTGCCGTGGGAAAATCTCTTGAGCCAGGGGTTCGTGGCCAGCCTGGGCCACAGAGAGATACTGCTTCATAAACAAAACAGAAACAAACAGAGAAAAGAAAAGGAGACCTGAAAGAACCAGAAACCAGAATAAAGCAATGTGGGAGAGTAATGCAAATCCTCATGGCAAAGGATGTCTAAGGTGGTGGGGAGAAAAAGTGTCACAAAGGAGACAGGATGTGAGCGGGGTCTTGTGTAGAATCTCTGGAGATACAGAGAAGAAAGTGGGACATGTAAAAGGTGCCATGGACTACCATGAAAAGAAGGTGTCGTGGGGACAGAGGATGGGTCTGCCCACATGTACTGCCTTGGGGAGCTGATGGGAAATAAGTAAATAAACAGGCCCAATTATGAAAGGCCTTGTAAAGGTGTCTGAAATTTTTCTTGTGAACACTGCAAAGCTATGGGCTGATTTTTAACAAAGTGGTAGTTTAATAAGTCAGCTAAGTCAAGTCCGGAAGAAAGGACAGCATGTTGCATTTACTTAATAATATAGGCCCAAGACACTGGGAATCAGTTACTAAGCCCTTTCACCAAAAGTCGGGCAGACTGATCATAGGGAATAGTGAAGCTTTACTAAGCAATAGTTATAGGCATTCAGTGTCTACTTAGTTCTTTTTGATGTTTTATATGAATTGAAAACAAATTCTCTATCTTTAAGGAACTTATCTTATTCAATTACTTCAAGTATATAATCCAATAAAATGAGTTATTCTGGCCTCACCCTTACCCCAAATCATAGAGATGATCACTGCTGCTCAGAGAAACACCAGGAGAAAGGCAGAGTGGATCACCACAGAATCTTGGGTCCTAAAATATGCCCAAGTTTTAAGAAGAGTGGCCGAAAGTGTCAGTTCTGCAAATGTCAAATAGGAAGAGGAGTGAGAAACAGGTCCTGGGTTTATCCTTGAGATCAGACTGGTAAAAGTTAAAGCCAGAGGCTCTGAGTTTCACGAGTCTGGAAACAAAAGAAAAGTTCTTAAAAACAGGACAGCAACTGAAAGCATGCCCCCCCCCCCCCAATATTGAAGGAACTAAATGTCTCTATGATTTTTTAGGAAGTTCTGGGTAAATATTTAATAAAAGGAAATTAGGATTATTTAGGCACATTAGTAAAACTATGGATTATTCTTTGAGGGAAAATACTATGGTGAAAAGGCAAGGGTGGGAGACAAGAAAAATCTGGTTTTCTAAGTCAGGAGATTTGCCTCAATACCACTATCCCAAACTGGTCAGAAGTGGTTGGGAAACATGATTCACTGAGTGGAGACTCAAGCCCTATGGAAAATCAAGGTGACAAGCCACAGAGTGCCAGGCAGCTGTGTGTGCGAAGGTTGGAGCCTTTCAGAATACGAGATTGAGCATGTTAGCCTCTGAAGGCCATCCCTTTGTTTTACTGATCACTCATTTGAGCATTTCGGGGAGAGTGAGAGGAAGGAGGAGAAGGAAGGAAGAAGAGAAAGGGGTGGAGGAAAGCTTGAAACTGGGGTGGCTAGTGGTCCAGGTGTGTGAACCAAGGCGTTCTGGGAGGAGGACATGCAGGTGCTCTTGTGGAGCCTGGTACAGACTCAGCAGTGCTCCTCGGTGTGAAGCTCTGGTGTCTGACAAGAGGTGAGCTCTGCTGAAGGCCTTCGCACAGGCATTGCATAAGTAAGGCTTCTCTCCGGTATGAGTTCTCTGGTGAGTCATGAGGGAGGAGCTGCGACTGAAGCCTTTTCCACACTCCCTGCACACTTGGGGCTTCTCCCCAGTGTGGGTCCGCTGGTGCTCAGTAAGGGAGGAGCTGCGACTGAACACCTTCCCACAGTCGCTGCATTCATAGGGATTCTCCCCTGTGTGTGTTCTCTGGTGTTCAGAGAGAGAGGAGACCCAGCTGAAGGATTTCCCACCCCGACTGCACTTGTAGGGATTCTCTCCAGTGTGTATGCGCTGGTGCTGGATTATGGTTGACCGGTCACTGAAGGCTTTCCCACATGCACGACACTCATAAGGCTTCACTTGAGTATGAGTTCGCTGATGTTGGTTGAGGTTAGTGCTCCGGCTGAAGGCCCTTCCACATTCGCTGCACTCATAAGGTCTCTCTCCAGTGTGAGTTCTTTGATGTTCAATAAGGTGTGTGCTTCGACTGAAAGTCCTGCCACACTCGCGGCATCCAAAAGGCTTTTCTCTGCCATGAATGCTCCCGTGAACAATAAGGCCTGACTGGTGTCCAGAAGCCCTCCCACATGGGTTGCCTTTACAGGGTTTCTTTTGTGGGAGGAGTTTTGGCTGTTGAATGAATTCTGGGCTATCTTTGGAGTGTTCCCTGGGTATTTATCTCCCTTTGGAATTTTCTGTTGTACACCAAGGTCGGACCTTGGTCTGAAGTCAGTGGACTCAGGGTGTCCCTCCCCATTGAAAATATCCTTCAACGTCACTGATACTAGCTTCATTGCTGTTTTCTCAAAAGAGAGTTTTTTCTGTGCGGGACATTTTACCTGCCTTGATGACTGGCTCTGTCTCTTACAGCCTTCTTCACTTTTAGGACCCTGGACACCATTCCCTCTGAGACTTTTCATTGCTGATCCTGAAACTCTACTTCTTCAGAAACAGACTGATTGCTGTTGATACTTTGGTGCAGTTCAAATCTCCCTGTCTGGAAGACATTTAAAGTGCAGATGTCACCTGTGTCTAGGGTGGATCACAAGGAAAATAAATCATCAGGGAAAACAACAACTAATTTGCAATTCATGCACACTAGCAATTTTATATGAGGAGAAAACAAAGTGAGATAATGGAAGAGAAGTAAGAAGTCAGAAGAAGAGAGGCAGTGGCAGTTTTGGCAGTAGACAAAATAAGCACAGAGATATCAAGAAATATGGGAAGAGGGACTGCATAATATGCTAAGCCAAAAAAAAAAAAATGGAAATGTGCACATGCCAGCCAGTGATCAGAGAGAGAGCCTGCTGGTAAATGCCCTGTTAGTGTGGCTGACTGGTCACAGGACAGCAGCCAGGGCAGGGTAAAGAGAGGAAGACTTGCAAAGGAGCAAGGGTGCCATCAGAATTGAAACGGCCATTTTCCTGGCACTGAAAGGTAACAATTATTCAGAAATACCATCTTCCCCCGACTTCAACTACTTCAGGTAGTCTTCTAAAGAAAATTAAAGTCACAGACTGCTAGGAGCTTACCAGCACCAGCACTCATCTCAGTCAATGTGCTCACAGATGGGCTAAGAAAACAGCCTAAGCAACTTGCCTAGAACACACAGCTAAGCAACTGCAAAGGCTTGGACAAAACTTTCTCCTGAATTCCAAATGGGTGATCTTTTGTGATCCCACTCACCTGTCCTGGTGTTCTGGGCATTCTGTCCTTCAGCTGGTCAGGCCCAGTTCACATGCTGGGACTCCTGCTGATTGGATTGATTATTTAACCCAAGGCTGCAGGTGCTGGAGACCACACTGTTCACAGCTCCATCTCACTTCCGTGATCTATAGAAAAGGTAGCTGCACTTTCACGGAGGCTGTGGCAGGAGAAGCTGAAGACTTGGATATCTGAAAGAGTCGAGAATTTGCAAAAGACAGGTGACACGTACACACTCCTAAGTCACTTATGTGATTTGTCACTCTGGTTACCTGGGCCTTGCCTCAGCCTAGTAAATGTGATGGCCCTGGCATTTGTATTTTAGTACAGTTCCTGGCTCCAGCATCTTTCTATTGGGAAAATTGGAAAATCTGAAGATCTTCTTGCACATCTGGACTCTTGAATTTTCCCCATTAAAGCTTATTGTTTAACCTGTTCTCTTGTTAATTTATCTGGAGTTCTTGCATATGAAAGGAGGCCATGGACTATAAACAGTTCCCCAAATGTTTCTGCTTTGAGATCTGCTGGATTAGGGAGTTTACCTGGTTTTCCAGTTTTTCCTTTCTCATAGACTGGGAATCTCCAAGACATGGAGATTCTACCAAGAAGCCACACTTTGAGAACCTCAAGAGCAACATGACAATACCTTACGCCTAACTTTGCCTTTCAACTGGAAACGGAACACAAGCGCCCTACTGCTGGGTTGAATGGGTGGCCAGAGAACCTTTGCATTAAAATCCAGTCGCAAACTTCATGACACCAGTGTTCCTTAACAGGAGTATGCCCTGCTGTGAGCCTGGCTGGCTTTGATTCTTGCAGCCCACCCAGATCCTTAAGCTACTCCATAGTTATTTTGTTGGCAGTTCACTGTTATTCTTTAGTTATAGTGATCCCTAGGCTTCAGTGCAGCATCCTACAGAGGGTTTGGGGAATTTGGGGGGACTTCCGGATTGTTACAATGATTGCCGCTATTGTAATTTAGTGGCAGCCAAGGATGACAGACATTCCTGCCAAACTAGGCATTGTTCATTATCCTGCCTGACTTCCAAAATAGGTTAAAGTTATCTGTAGCTAGAACTCAACATCACTTTATATATATACACAAAGTAATTTGCAAACTTTCATATATATTGGGAAATCAAGAAAATGTTGATTATTATTAGGAATTATTCACCATTTCAGGAAAATAAAACCACTTATAGTATCAGATTCACAAATATGACATTCATGAATTAGTCTGCATTTGTAGTTGCATTCAAGGAATTTTAACAGGTACAACCTTCTATTTCTTCCAGTCGTTTACATGTGGAAATGTGGAAATGATTTTCTAAATATACAAAACTTGCCTTTTTCTTTGTTTTTGATATTACAGTTGAGGTAATATATTGACATTTTGGAAATTATTTCTATAGGTAGTTAATATCTATAAATCTTATTTCAGGATAATATAGAGGGGATGGTGAGTCTGAGGGTGGAGACACACTTCTCCAGTGCAGTGGAACTAAAACTAGATGAACAATGCATCACTCAGCAGGTACATGAAGCCACTAGAGCCAAAGACCTTGTCCCTAGCAGAAGTCCTTAAGGATCTGGGAATAACTCAGTTGCCATAAGGGTGCTGTGAGGATTAACAGGAATGATGGTCATAGTGGTATTATTACATATTATATTCCACCCTGGAGGTGAGGTACTGTTAGGAAGTTTTTAGGTTTGGGGAGGCAAGGAAAATCCAGGAAGATCTGAAATTTGAAGGTCTTCAAAAATTGTCTTACTAAACCAATTAAATACAGGACACCTAAAATAGGCAGGAATCCTGATCTAGGACAAGGTTCAAAGGATACAGCCAATTTCAAGTTCAGGATTCAGGCTTAACCTTATTAGTAGTATAATGATTATTAAACTGCCAGTTTGATATCCAATTTTAATCCAACTAAGGTGTATGTATTGTTTAGTATAAGAGCCTCAAAATGTTTTGCATTTTAGGTAAGTACATTATGTATATGACTGCAGTATGCATTATGTAAGTTTGGGTATGTGACACATGATGAACACAAAATGTTATTGTTTCCACCTTTAAAACAAACAAAAAGAAAACAAAAAAAAAAAAAGAAGAAAGAAAAAATAAGGAACCTGAAAGGAGCCTGACTTGGAAATGCAGCCTGCAGAAAGGGCCCCTTTTTTTGCTCTGCCTGTTCTAAGCCTGTATTCACAAATACTGACTTGTTTATTCCTCGCAGTGACTCTGTGAGAGTGGTACTGTTAGTTCCACAACATAAACAATGAGCTGGAAGTACAGAGGAGTCACATGATAAATGCTGGACTCAGGTACTATAGCATACAGATCTGGTGCTTCTCAACAGACAGGAAAAGAGCACAGAGACACTTTCCAGTCCTTGGCCCTTCAGTGGCCAGGAAACTCAACTCCTGATTCCAGGATACCAGAAGGACCTTGACTTCAAAGTACCCTGAGGTTAGGGAGTGTCCGGTTCCTGGGGGTTGTCCCTGGGAAGATGTAGTGAATTCCAATCAGACTAAAAGCCCGATCTGTGAAACCCGACAGGTCAGTGGCAGCCTCAGCACACTTTGGAGAAATGTTAGACAGACATTCTGTGGTATAGCATTGACCAGCTAATCTGGATTTTGGTCATAGCTTATTGGTAGCTATATAGAAATTAGAGGGGAAAAAAAACAGTCTAGTTTTATATTTTCTCATCTGTAAAGCAAAGATGTTGGACTTGATTTCTTTTCTAAAGCTGATGTCTAGTAGTTTAGTTTTAGATCCCACACTCCGAGACACATATCTACCTACCTAGACCAATGGGTTAAGACTAAAATGAAACCACTCTTTCAAACCCAGGGACATCACCACATTTCAGACAAGACCATTCAAGAAACAGGTCCATAAGGCTGTGTTCTCGAATCACCTAATGATGCATCAGAGTAGTGACAGCACTGAGGAAGACATCGAGGGCAGTTAGCAAGCAAATGAGCAATAGTCCTACCCTGGGAAGAAAAATCTGGCAGACTCCTCCAAGAAGAGAAGTTCTGCAAAAGAGAAATATCAGCTTGGCAAGATGACGGCAGATTTTCAGAAAAGAGGAAAAAAATTGATGTGGGAAACAGATATGGAGAAGTAAGCAGTTGCCTTTCCCCCTGTGGCCTCTTCTTGGCTTTGTTTTTGATCAACAGAGCAAGGAAAATGTCTTACCCTAAGGCATCCAAAATCATGGTCTAGTAATGTCCACATCTGGCCAACTGAGTGCCACCCTAAAGATGAAGAGGAAAATGAATGCCCAGACATAGCCACAGCTCTTCCCAGAAACAGAATGACAACAGAATCACCTAACGATGCATTACAGTAGTGATAACACTGAGGTAGACATGGAGGGCAGTCAGCAAGCAAATGAGCAATAGTCCTTCTGTCTGGAGTTAAAGGCCATTTTTGATGATAAAGGATAAAAGGGACAGATCTAGACTAAATCTTTCTTGAAATTCTAGGTGATCTGACCTCTTTGTCAATTTCCTCACATGGGATATGAGTTCAAAAAGAGTATGGGATGGCAATAGTCTCCTTACTTCATCCCAAGTGTCAAAATAGAAGGTAATGGACCCTGCTCGGTGCTGTGCTTCCCTGGGCAAGTTACTCAACCTTATGAAAAATCTGGCCCCACACTGTAAAATGCCATTGCTTACACTTGCTTATCTTTTCTTACAAAGCTTTTGTGACTGCTACATGTTAAAATATGGCAAACCATTTACAATTAAGAATATCATATACAACACAAGGGGATGATATTACTGCTAAGCTCCTCCCACAACTAATCTGAAGATTGTGAAGCTGTACATTTAAAGAGAGATGCCCTCAGTATTTGTGAGCCTCTTCAGCAGCTGCTGGACCTCAACATCGCACACAGGCCTTCTTTCTTCTTTGGGGCATGCACGTGAAATGGCGAGGGCTGGAGATGGGACCAAATTTTCAGGGAGAGCCCCCAAATCACATTTCAGAGCAGCCAAGGGGTCACTGTCGCCACAGATGAGGGATTACGGTCATGCCCCTTCTCCAGGTTCCCTCCAAAGGGTCCCTCCAACCTGATGTGCAAGGTGGCCCTCCTTTTCTGCTCTCTTCCTCATGCCTGAGTCCTGTGGGTCGCCTCGCTGCCCTACAGACGTCACGCCCACGACAGCATCATCCTCTCAGGTGGAGTGGTCATAAAGTGCCGCTCCACGTGCCAACAGACCAGCCCTTGCACGGACTTTCCACCGCGGACAGCAGCGCTCCCCACTCAACTCCAGCCACCAGGGTTCCTGCGCACTTTCTCCTGCACCCCGCTCCCCACCGCCTTTATTTTCCGCTCTTCAGCCTCAGACGGTCTGATGTAAACGGAGGCCAGAGTGGGGGTCTGGCACCGATCTGGCTTCTGCAGCGCCCTTCGCGGTGCACGAAGGAGCCAGCCGCAGGGGTCCACCCCGCGAGGGCGGCGCGAGTCCAACCGACTACCGCGCCCCGAGCTCTGGCCCCGCCCGGTCCCGCTCGCGGCCCTCCGCCTGGGCCTCGGCCCCGCCCCGCTCGCCCGCCGCAGCCGGGACCGCGCCTGCCGCGGAACCTTCGGCGCTGGGCGCGCGGAGGCCGGAAGGGCCGCGGGGACACTCACGTCCGCGAAGACGCCTCCGCGGGGGGTTCCCGGTGCGGAACGCTCAAGCCTGCGCGGAGCCCGTTTCGCGAGCTAGACCGGCGGCCTCGCCTCTGCGCCTGCGCGGGAGTCTGGAGTCCGGGGCTCGCCCTGGCGTGCGGGAGCGCCCGGGCTTGCGCGAGAACTCCTGCTGGGCCCAGGGGCGAGGGCCAGGGCCGGTGGGGCGCGGTGGGGAGCGCGGGCAGGGCCCCAGGTGCCTGGCGCGCTGTGCTCTGCCGAGCAGCCCCTGGTGCGCTTTCCTGCGTCGGTCCACGTGTCTGTCCGTACTCCAGGACCGCAGTCACGAGGTTACCGGAGGCTCCCATAAAGTTCTTCAATTATGAAGTTCAAATGTTTCTACTTTATTTTCTTTTCCAATTGCCCCGTTGGTTTGCCCTATGAATCTTAGGAGGGGTTTTGCTTTAAGATCATGCCATCAGAGAAAACATTCGGCTTGGTTTGAGGGGATTGGCTAACTTCACTTAGCATTATATTCTCCAATCAGATGCCGAATAGTTTCTCTGCTATGAGGAGGCTGAATCGTGGGGTTGGGGAGACCATGGTAGGATTAGATGAACTCTAGACAGGGCAGGGGAGGGAGAGAAGGGAGGGGGTATAGGGGTGGGAAAGACTGTGGAATGAGCTGGACATCATTATCCTAAATACGGTGAATCCAGAATTAGGCAGTCAGTATAGATAGGTATTGATAGCTGGTATCCTGATATCCCCAGAAGAGGATCCAGGAGGCTAATTTTGAGTGAGTCCCAGAAGTTGGAGAATGAAATGTTAATTCCTAGAGCCCTTCCTCCACTCATTACTAAGAACCTGCCCCTGCTCCAATCTGTTGCTAAGGTAACTCATCCCAGGAGTTGCTCCTCCCTATAGGGAGCTATAAGATTGTTAATGTGTGCTGGATTGCACCATCCTTCCCTTCCCGCTTCAGCCCACCTGTTTCCCACCTTTTGGCCCTCCTAGGGAGCATCCCTGGGGCTAGGCAGGAAGGAGAAACAGGAGGCGAAGAGGGCAGGAGAATGAAGGAAGCCTAGGACATATAAAAAGGGCAGAACGCCTGGCTTCTGGGGATACCAGCTATGGTCCCCTTCTCCCTGCAGAAGTCTATGTTACCCCTTTTTAAATAAACTCTGCTTTAATTGCTTGCCTCTGTGGGCTTCTCTAATGTTCAAACTTCAACATGTGAGGAAGCAGGACTCTTCACCAATAACAGGCAGTATCACATATATGAAGAAACAAATGGTGTGACTCTACTTTGTAGACAACCAGAGATATGAAAAATTGTGCTCAATATGTGTAATATGAATTGTAATGCATTGTACTGTCATATAACAAACTAGAATTAAAAAGAGATCATGCCATCAACAAATAAAGACAGGTTCACTTCTTTCCATTATGGAGGATTTAACTTCTTTTTAATTTTTTTCATTGAATTGACTGAACTGCCAGTGCAATATTGAACAGAAATCAGAGCAAAAATTCTTGCTTTGTTCCTATGGTCAGGGGAAAGCGTTTAATCTTTGCCGCAGTCTGGCTGGGCACCACACAGCTTGTAGATTCAAACAGCAACTCTTTATTCCCGAACTCACACCAGCCGTCTACAAACACGTTCTGGGGAAATCCACGTTCTCTGCCCAAATCCACGTTCTCTGCCCAAATTCACCTCCACTGGGCTTCTATCTCCCAAATATACTGTCTGAATCCCGTGAGAACTCAAGGGGAACTCAGGCAGCAGGATACGCCCTATTCCCAGCAGGAATAATCTTAAACCTTAAACCTGGAACCTAAACTGGGAACGCCCTAAACCCGATTATGTTAAACCAGGAACACCCTAATCCGCCCTGGTCCTTGAGCAAGGTCACCTACATTCAATGTCACTGCAAAATGTCAGCAACATGGGGTACGCTGGCAAGGAAATTGTCATACCTACTTGGCTAATGGCTCCCAGCATCTCCCCCCTTCTGATTAAACAACAAGCAATGTGGCTTATGGACCGTGCCTGGTAGGTTGTCCAATTCAACATATGGTTCTTACCCGTCATCGGAAAACTGACCTTTAGGCGTCAGCCTCCTGTCTTAGGTTGATACCACTGCAATTGAATCATACCCGTCACTGACTACCGGTCCAGCATACAGCCATACTTGTGGATAGGTCTATGCACCAGTGGGGGGGTGAGGTTCTTTGCCTCACCTCTGTTGGCCCCCAAATTTGGCCTTGGTGCCAGTGGGGTAGT
>NW_025999913.1:20094845-20125173 GCF_001458135.2 Marmota marmota marmota | reverse complement strand
GTGTATAAGAGACAGCCCCCACCCCGTCTGGTCTTTTATCACCTGTTTGCATCAAGTCTGAACACTCAACCCCACTCAAGGCTGAACACTCGACCCCCACTGGTCTGGTGCAACAGAAACCTATATCTGACCCCTGCCCCATCTGCCTGAAGGCAGAAGATGACATCCTTAGCAACTACTGTGTGATCCAATCATTGTACGCCAACAAGGCAGCTTGCAGACCCAGAGACCCCATTAAATTTTGGCTATAAAAACTCCCTCCTGCTGGGCCCCCCTCTCTTGCTTTCTCTGTCTCCCTCTCTTACGTTTGCTCTCCCTTCCTCTCTCTTTCTTCTCTTGCTCTCTCTCTCTCTTTTTCTCCTCTTTTACACTGCTCCAATAAAGATCTCTTGGTCGCTTTGAGTGTTGTGGTCACTTTTCTTTCATCCTTGAAGGGTTAACTTGCCCAAAACAGTGAAAGAAAAAGCTGCTTTTATGTGAACTTCTGCAGACTGTGAACTTCTGAGCCCCTCCCCTTACATAAAACTCTGAAACTACCTGAACTTGGGGTTCAGGGGATTGATTGATTACAGCAAAAGCTGTGCCCTCTGAATCTGGCTGCAGCCAAATAAAACAGTTTCCTGCTATCTTCGGTGCCCTGCCTCATCTGTCCCTACAACATAACCACTGAGCCACATCCCTAGCCCATTTTTGTATTTTATTAGAGACAGGGTCTTGCTGAATTGCTTAAGGCCTCTATACATTGCTGAGGCTGGGTTTGAACTTTCAATTTTCCTGCCTCAGTCTCCCAAACTGCTGAGATTACAGGTGTGCACCACCATGCCCAGTTTATAAGAGTAGTAGTTTTTTTTTTAATCCATAAACGCAATACTTTCTATTCACTTAGGAGTTCTTTAATTTCTTTGAGTAGTTGATGAACCCAGACTAATTCCACCTTAATATTGGGAGTCATCTCATCACAAAATCATGGAAAGTTAATTTCTGTTTTACTAAAAATTACTGCAGTTTCTAAACTTGTTTGGAATTCCTGCCTGTGCCTTAAACTCACCCATGCCTGGCTTTCCCTGACCAGATAATAACCTTCTCTGAAACCTCAGTGTTGCCTCATAAGCTCTGATGTTGGGATCTAAATTTATTTCCTACCTTGAAATGTTAAGCCATGTAGATCATTATCCTGCTATCTGCCTTTGTATTATGCTTGTCAAAACCCTGTTATCTGTAAATTCTCAAGACACCCCCCTTTGCAACTTTTTGTGCTATAAAACTATGCTCCTAGAGAGCTGGGGTACTGTTCTCCAGCCCAGGGTTTTCCGGAGGGATAGTCCTGGCCAGAATTACAAGCTTGCTTTAATTTGATTTAAAACTGGAGTCGGTGATCTTTTCTTTGCATCCCGGATTAACACAGTGCCTGCAATATTTAGTATTTGAATCTGACCTCCTTGGTTAAATTTGTCCCTAGGCATTTTATTCTTTTTAATGCTATTTCTGATGCATGCATTTAATGCTATAGACTTCCCTCTAAGTGCTGCTTTCACAGTATTCTAATCAGCTTTAGATGCTACAACCAAAAGACCTGACTAGAGCAATGTAGAAA
Source organism: Marmota marmota marmota (assembly GCF_001458135.2). NCBI lineage: Eukaryota > Metazoa > Chordata > Mammalia > Rodentia > Sciuridae > Marmota > Marmota marmota. The sequence continues at coordinate 20,123,579 of NW_025999913.1, read as the reverse complement.
AGGGAAAAGTTTACTTTGGCTCACTGCTCAGCTCTGGTCCCTGCTGCTTAAGTGTGGAGATTTCTTATTGGTTGACTGCTGTATCTAGTTTATGCTAATTAAGATAAGCTGTGTGGAATGTATAAATACCTCTGTTGTCCTACAATAAACGGCTCCCACTCCTGCTGTATCAATCTACACAAGTTCTTCGTCATCCCCCGGTTATTGGTTATTTTGCTGCAGCCGTACTGCGGCAGGTCCCAAGCTGAGACAGACAGAACATCAGGCAGAAGCGTGATACCGCTGGTTATCGTAACGGGTTCTGCTTTCTCACATGTTGAAGTTTGAACATTAGAGAAGCACACCAAGGCAAGCATATAAACCAGGGCTTATTTTAAAAAGGGGAAACATAGACTTCTCCCGGGAGAGAGAAGGGGGCCGTAGCTGGTGTCTTGGTATCCCTAGAAGCAAGGTGTTCTGCCCTTTTTATAGGTCCTAGGCTTCCTTTGTTCTCCTGCCCTCTTCCCCTTATCTCTCTCCTTCCTGCATACAAGACTAGGCCCAGGTGACTAGGCCCAGGAATGCTCGGTGGGATGGCCAAAAGGTGGGAACAGGTGGGCTGAGGGGAAGGGCAGGGTGGAGCAGCCCAGGACACATTAATTAACAACCTTATAGCTCCCTGTAGGGAGGGGCAATTCCTGGGACAGGTGACCCTGGCAACAGGTTGGAGCAGGGGCAGGTTTTTGATAAGGGATCTGAAGGAATTAATTTTCACTCCCTCAGTCTCCAACTTGCTGGACTCACTTAAAATTGGCCTGACTCATCTGATCTGACTCAATTTACCCATCTCTACTGACTTCCTGTCTAATTCTGGCTTCAAGGGTATGGTGGAGGAAAGCAACTCAGCACATGGTAACAAAGAAGCATAGAGCTCCACTTACCAGGGACAAAATATAAACTCCAGGGTCACACCCCCAGTTACCCACCTTCTCCAGCCACATCCTACCTGCCCACAGTCACCACCCACTTAATCCATTCAAGTGGATTAATGCACTGATGAGGTTAAGACTTTCATAATGCAATCGTTGCACTTCTATACTTTCTTTCGTTGTATTACACATGAGCTTTTAAAGGACAGCTAATATCTAAATCATCACAGAAAAGTTTTTGGATTGTTAAACCACCATGCAAAGAAATGACCATCGACTCAAATTTAAATCCAATTAAAGCAAGCTTGTAATTCTGGCCAGCTGGGGCTGTCTCTCCCCAAATCCATGGGAATAGAAGACAGCACTCCAGCTTTCTAGGAGCACAGCTTTATAGCACAAAAAGTTGCAAAAGGGGAGTGTCTTGAGAACTTACAGATAACAGGATTTTGACAAACATAATACAAAGGCAGGTAGTAGGTTAATGGTCTAAATGGTTCAGCACTTAGGGAGTAAATTTAGATTCCAACATTAGAATTTTTGAAGCGCCACTAAGGTTTCAGAGAGGGTTGCTATCTGGTCAGCGAAAAACAGGCATGGGTGAGTTCAAGGCACTGGCAGTCATTCCAAGCAAGTTTAGAAATCGCAGTAATTTATAGTAAAGCAGAAATTAACTTTTTATGCCTTTTGACAAGATGGCTCCCAATCTTAAAAGGGAATTAGGCTGGGTTTATCAGGGCATATCTCTACATACAAAACTGGCTTACATGGATAAGTATCAGCAGTAGGCAATTACAAAATGAGATAAAATATCATTTGTGATAGAAATATGCCAAATACCTGGTAATAAATCTAATAAATGTTTAGGATCTCTGTTTACAAACCATAAATATTGTAAATAGAAGATTCAAATAAATGGAAGTTTACATCATAGATTGTAGTTGCAATGCTATATCAGTTTTCTGCAAAATTATATGAAGATTCATGTTGAGTCACTGTAGATTAGATGATAAAATACATATAGAAAAGCAAAATTGTAAAATAGTTTTGATATTCTGGAAGATACAGAAAAATGGGGGAGCTTGCGTGCAGGAATGCCTTCACCAATTTCCATCACCCTAAAAAATGCCCAAGCTTCTCCTATTATAAGCTCCCCTAACAAACTACTGTCAAGATTCCTAAAGCTTTGCCCTTTCAGTGTTTCATATAAATGGAATCTTGCAACAGGCTGCCTTTGGGGTCTGCTTCTTTCACTTAGCAAAACGTGTTTAAGATTCATCCATGCTGCTGGGTGAGTCGGGGCTTTTTATTGTCAAGGGATCTCTGTTGTGTGGTTGTGCCTATCCATTTACCTGCTGAAGGGTGCCGTGGCTGCTTGGAATTTTGGATATTATGCTAAACAAAATAAACATTTGCACAGGATTTGGGGAATAAATCTCTCCTAGGTGCACACCTAGCAGGGTTCAGTATATTCACAGTGTTGGAGAGCAATCACTGCTGTCTAATTTCAGAACATTTCCTTCACCCCCAAAGAGCCCCTATGCCCCTGAGCAGTCGCCTCTTTCTTCCCTTTCCCCACCCCAGGAAGCACTTATCTATTTTGTCTTCATGGATTTGCCTCTTCTGAACATTTCATTTAAATAAAGTCATACATGTGGCCTCTTGTGTTGGCGTCTTTCACTTAGCATAATGTTTTCAAGATTCACACACATTACAGCATTTATTCCCATTTGCGATTCAGTTATAGTCTACATGTTGTTTATCCATTAATTCCCCTGACAGAGTTCTATGTGCTTACTAGCCATTTGCTTTTTTTTTTTTTTTTTGAGAAATGTCTCTTTAGGTCATTTGCATATTTTTAATTTTTGTTGTTGTTGTTGTTCCTGAGTTATAACAGTTCTTAATTTGGGATTTTTTTTTTAATGCAGAGGATTGAACCCAGGGCCTTAAGCTTGCTAGGAGAGCATTCTACCTCTGAGCTGTATGCCCAGCCCCTTCTGGATAGATTTTCATCAGACATAGTATTTAAAAATATTTTCACACATTCTGTTGGTTGTTGTTAAACTTTTTTTTTTTTAAGTTTAAAACCAAACACATTTCCATTTAGTGCCAGGAATTCAAGTAGAGATCTGAAGTGGAAGTGGCCAACTCGTATAGTAATAAACAGAAAGCAGAGCAATGATCTTGGCTTCAGATGTCTGCTTCAGTGTTCTGTTGGAATGTTATACACAAAATAAGTCATACTTCAAACAATGGTTTTACGGCTGTGGCCACTGGCTGTGGCTTCTAGCGTGTAGAACCACTCTGCGAATGGAAGAAGAGAGCACTGCTTCTCACCATGTTTTCCCTCCTGCTGACAGTTTCCCTCTGTTCCCAGGAGTGCAGCAGGGACTAAGCCATCAGCTGGTTCTAGACAGGCCGTCAGGAAGGCGCCATCGCTGCTCAGCTGCAGCCAGGCGTCCCCTCCACAGCAGTGCTTGGGTCCCCTCCACAGCAGTGCTTGGGTCCCCTCCACAGCAGTACTTGGGGCATTAGCCTGGACTTCGTCAAAGGCATCCAGCTCTGGTGGGCAGCTGGGGAGGTACAAGGACCTCCTGCTGATTGAAGGAAGTGGGGTGAATGGATGGGTGGGCTTCAGGGCCACTCAGGATCAGGAGCAGTGAGAAAAGAACTCACTCAGGCAGGCGCCTTTGACCTGCAGCCGCTACACCTGCTTGCTGCATGAGGGGGAAGCCATCTCCCATGGAGGTCGGTGGGCGGGAGGCCATATTTGCCGTAGTCCGGGGGGTGACGAGCAACTTCTGTAGACTGATACAGCAGGAGTGGGAGCCGTTTATTGCAGGACAGGAGCAGTATTTATACATTCCACACAGCTTATCTAATTAGCATAAACTAGATACATCAGTCAGCCAATCAGGAATCTCCACACTTAATGGCTCACTTTTGTTACTTCTCAAACCATTCCCTCTGGCATTTTGCCAGGCACCATCCAGACTTGATTAGGAACTCTAACATTCCCCTGGCAAAATGCCAGGTGTTATTTTGACTTGTTTACAGACTCTAACACATATTGTCACTACTGAGTCTGCCAGGAGCCCCTGGCCGCTCACCGCTCTCCTCCTTCCTCTCTTCATCCATCCTTGAGTTCCTCCTGGGCTGCTGCTGTGTCGCCTTACTGCCTTGTGACGAGGGCCTCGCTCTCTGTGTCACTCAGGCTGAGCTGTCATCAGATGACTTCCTGCCTCTTCTTTCTTTTTCGGGAAGAATTTCTCATGGTTGAAGCTTCTTAAATTCTGCAACTGTCCCTTCTTCCTTGTCTTCCTCATCGGGTATCAGAATGGTCCCACCTGGTGGCATGAAACAACCTTTTCCAAAGTGGCCTTTACAGCTGCACTCCTTGCAGGTAGTGTTCAGGGCAGCCTGCGGGGAGTCTTCGCCCAGCATGATCCTGGGAGGACTGTCTCTGCACCTCTTCTTGCTTAGCGATAAGGTCGTTGGGATCAAGGTCTTTTCCAGGACTTTGGTTGACAACTTTCATGGAGGAGGATGTTTTCAGCATTTTCTGAACATTTCATTTAAATAAAACCGTATATGTGGCCTTTTGGCTCTAACATCTGCTATCGCAGAGGGCTTATCCATCTGACAGGAAGATTGTGAGCTGGGTGAACTAGACCTCTCCTTGGAAAACAGTGTGAGAGCAGGCAAGTTTTTCATGGTCTCAGGTCTTCCTGAATTCATCCTTTTTTTTTTTTTTTAAGTTGATTTTATTTTTTTGATTAGTTATACATGACAGTAGAATGCTTTTATGTACTTTGATATATCAGACATAGATGGGATATAATTTCTCATTTTCTGAGTGTACATGTTGCAGAATCATATTGGTCATGCAGTCATAAAAGTACATACAGTAATCATGTCTGTTTCATTCTACTGTCTTTCCTATCCCACATCCCCTCCCTCCCCTCCCCTCCCATCACTTCCCTCTACCTAATCTAAGGTAATGCTATTCTTCTTTAGTGTCACCCCCACCTTATTGTGAATTAGCATCCGCATATTAGAGAAAACATTTGGACTTTGTTTTTGTGGGATTGGCTTATTTCGCTTAGCATGATACTCTCCAATTCCAATCATTCACTGGCAAATGCCATGATTTCACTCTTTAAAGCTGAGTAATATTCCATTGAGTATACATACCACATTTTCTTTATCCATTCATCTATTGAGGGACACCTAGATTGGTTCCATAGTCTAGCTATTGTGAATTGAGCTGCTATAAACATTGATGTGGCTGCATCACTGTAGTATGCTGATTTTAAGTCCTTTGTGTATAAACCAAGGAGTGGAATAGCTGGGTCAAATGGCGGTTCCATTCCCAGTTTTCTGAGGAACCCCCACACTGCTTTCCATAGTGGTTGCACCAATTTGCAGTCCCACCAGGCATGTATAAGTGTGCCTTTTTCACTATATCTTCGCCAACATGTATTGTTGCCTGTATTCTTGATGATTGCCATTCTGACATGAGTGAGACGAAATCTTAGAGTAGTTTTGATTTGCATTTCTCCAATTGCTAGAGATGTTGAACACCTTTTCATGTATTTGTTGATCGATTGTCTTTCTCTGAATTCATCCTTAATGTTCTATGGCTCCTCCATTTCTCTTCTGCTTGAGCTATTTGAGGGAGCCTCAGCTCCTGGTCTTGCAGCCTGAAATGCCAAACCTACTCAGAGTCTGTTGTCAGTCAGCTCTTGGTGGTAATCCTTTGATCCAATAAACTTTTTAATTTTGTTGAAATCCAATTTGTCTTTTGTTGTTGTTGTTGTTGTTATTACTTGTGCTTTGGTGCCATATTTATGATGCTGTTGCCTAATCCTTGATCCACAAAATTTATACTTACATTTCCTTATCAGAGTTTTATAGTTGTATCTCTTACATTTAAATCTTTGATCCACTTTGAGTTTTGTGGGTGGTGTGTGTAGGAGACCAAATTCATTCTTTTTGCGTGTAGGCATCCAGTCACCGTCATCGTATCTTCCCCCTGAGTGGTCTTGCTGCCCTGTCCAAAGGCAGTCAACAGTGTACACGGGGGTTATTTCTAGATTTTTTTGTTCCCTTGTCCACCTGTGTGTCATTACACTCCTATCACACTGTTTTGATCATTAGCTTTCTCGTAAGTTTCAAAATGGAAGAAATGTCTTACTTTGTTCATTTTCAAGATGGTTTTCACTATTTGGTGTTCCTTGCAATTCCTTATAAATCTAAGGATAGGTTGTGCATTCTATAAATAAAGGGAGCTAAGATTTTGATAGGGATGGCAGCAAATCTTTAGGTCACTTTGGGGACTATTGCTGTTCTAACAATATTAAATATTCCAGTCCGTAAACACTTTCTACTTACTTGGCTCTCTTTAATTATTTTTGTCAGGGTTTTGTAGCTTTCATTGTATAATTCTAGCACTTTCTTGGTTAAACAGTTGTTTTCATGATATCATTTTGGGTCATTCATTGGTTTATATAGAAATACAAGTGATTTTTTCATATTGACCTTGTATCCGATAATTTTGCTGAACCAACGTGATAGCTTAGAAAGCTTTTTGGGGGAGTGTATTCTTTGGTGTTTTATAGCTATAAAATGATTCTATCTGTGAAATGAGACAGTCTTATTTGTTCCTTCTGATATGGATGACTTTTTTCTTTTTTTCCTCTGAATTTCTTGGCTAGAGCTGCCATTACAGTGTTATGCAGAAGTAGTGAGAATGGATCTGGGTGTGGAGCACAGTCTGTAATCCCAGGGACTCGGGAGGTTGAAGCAGGAGGATCACAAGCTTAAAGCCAGTCTCAGCAATTTAGCAAGACTCTCAGAAACTCAGGGAGACCCTTACTCCAAATAAAATATTAAAAAGGACTGGGGATGTGGTTCAGTGGTAAAGTATTCCTGGCTTGATCCCCAATACCAGATTTTTTTTTTTTTAAGAAGTGGTTAAAATGGACATCCAGGGGAGAACCCTTCTAGTTTCTGTGAAGTATAATGTTAGCTGTAGTTTTCTCCGTTGATGCCCTTCATCCGGCTGGTGTGTTGAGTGTGTATGTGTGTGTATTTACTTATTATGAAAGGGTGTTGGATTTTGCAAAATGCTCGATCTGTTGAGATGATTAGTGGGATTTTCCCCCTTCATTGTTAATAAGGTATACTGCATTGATTTTGTAATGCTGAATCTCTCCACATTCCTGGGATAAACCCCACTTGGCCATAGTGTATATAAGCATACACTGAAGGTATTGCTGGATTCAGTTGCTAGTGTTTTGCTAAGATCATTAACATCTGGGTACAGTAACATTCAGTGGTAGAGCACTTCCCAGCCTATGAGAGGCCCTGGATCCCTCTCTTGGCACCATAAAGAAAAAATAAAATCGGATTCCCAAGGGATATTTCTAGATGGTTGTCATCTTTGTGGTATCTTTCATCTGGCTGTAGTATGAGGGGAATATTGACCTCATAAAATTACTTAGGAAGAGTTTACCCTTTTTTTTTTTGAGCCATTCCTCCCTTAAGCCACTATACAGATGAAAGCCAGCCACAGCCCCTGGTGGACGAGGTGGTTCTGCCCTGGCAGTACTGGTACTTCTACCACGGATGGGGTATCATCTTCCACACCACTGAGAACTGGGAGCCCAGGGTGGACCAGGATGAGGGAAATGCCACAGAGTTGCTGTTTTTATGAAGATGCAGATAGCATTTCTGGATGAAACATTGACTGGTTGCTGGCTGTGGGAGGCCAAGCTTACGGGTGACTGAGTTACACTCCCCAGCTGGGTGCTGAGGCGCTCAGTCACAGAAATGGGTGTGTCTTGCTACAGCCCCATGGGTGGAGCTATGCTCACCTGTTCCTATGTAATATAACCCCTTGCCCTGTTAGGATAGAATCTTCCATGGAAGTGCCTTGTGTGTGTCCCCTCCTCTTACTGTGCCCTTGGGTGTGGCCTACCCAGGTGTCAGTCAACCTGCTGACAGTGGACATCATTGCCGCAGCCCGGCTGGCTGGGCAAAATAACCAGGGGGTGACGAATAACTTGTGTACGTTGATACAGCAGGAGTAGGAGCCGTTTATTGCAGGACAGGAGCAGTATTTATACATTCCACACAGCTTATCTAATTAGCATAAACTAAATACATCAGTCAACCAATCAGGAATCTCCACACTTAATGGCTCACTTTTGTTACTTCTCAAACCACTCCCTCTGGCATTTTGCCAGGCACCATCCAGACTTGTTTACGAACTCTAACATTCCCCTGACAAAATGCCAGGTGTTATTTTGACTTGTTTACAGACTCTAACACATCATGAAGACAGACTCAGCCCCTGAAACCTGACCCCTGGCCTCATTTGAATAGCTTCTCCTCTACAAAAGGGGTCAGCGTGTGTGTGTGTGTGTGTGTGTGTGTGTGTGTGTGTGTGTGTGTGTTCTCTCTCTCTCTCTCTCTCTCTCTCTTTCTGCGGACCCTTAAGGTCAGAGGAGCCATCACAGCGACCCCAATGAAAAAGGTATTTGTGTCTCTTGTGGGGTTATTTCGTGCAGCCCAGTTAGCCCAGTTTAACTAGAGTGACCCTGAGCCTTTTAGTCGTGAGAACAGAAACCCGGCAGCTGGCAACTTTGGTTAACTTCTAGTTTTAAAAAAAGGCAATTCTGACTGTTTTTGCCAGAATTGCTCATATGGCTTTTGTGGAGGGACAGTTCTGGAGTTCCATACTCCACCACTGTACCGAGGTCAGGAGGGAGGGAGGGAAGGGAAGGGAAGGAAGGGGGACCCAGGCAGGATGGATCTCCATCAGCCTTGCCCCCATGTTGAACGTCTGAAGAGCGAATGCTCATGTCCTCGTCAAAGGACTCGTTAGTCCTGTGTATGACCGTGTTTCTCGCCACAGGTTCCCCAGAGGCCTCAGCCTGGGGCTCCAGAGGGTAAGCCCAGCCACTGGGAGCCTGCAGCCTGCCCTCCGCAGGGAAGATTGAGCTCCTGTCCTCTTTCAGACCCTTCAACAGCTGTGAGGGACGCTGGCCTGGGGTCAGCCAGCAGACTTGGACAGGACTGTCCGAGGACTTCTGAGCACCTGTGTAGGACACCAGAGAAGGGGTGGGATCACGTTCAAGACGAGAGTCTGGAATCTGTCTATGTCTCTGGAGGATTTAGGCCAAAAGGAGCTCAGGGAGGTGACTGCAGGAGGAGGGGCCCAGGCTGAGAAGGAGAGAGCCCGGAGGCAAAGGTAGGAGCACAGGTGTCCTTTGACTTCACTGACACAGGGTCCCTCCTGGTGATATCGATTCCCCGTATGACCCAACAAAGAAGCAGGGACGGGAAGGGCAGAAGTCAGCCAGTTTCAGTTCTGTGCCACATTAAGAACATTTAAAGGTTTCTTCCTGTTCTTGCCTGGAGAGATCTTTCCCTCTGTTGAAACTGGGGTGTGTGCGTCACTGTTGAGCCATCCTGCCCTGAGCGTCTGACTGCTGGCGGTGCAGTCCCCATGGTCCCTCAGGTCTAACTGCAGGTGTTGCACTAGTGTTCCTGGTCATCCTGTCCTGAGAATCTGATGTGCTGGCTCAACATGACCTGAACATCCTCTGTGCTGTGGCTGTGCACACCCCGTGAGGTGGCCTTTGTCAGCTGGTGTCACCTCTCATGTGACGTGGATGTCCTTTGTGTTATTTCATACATGACTCTGGAGTTTGAAAGCCTGGCTTTGTATCAGGTGAGGAAGAACCTCATTTTCAGAGAGTTCTGCCCAGATGCACCTGAGTTCTGGGATCTTGCCTGTTTAAGGGTCACAAAAGCTCCCCGCTTTGGGGTGTCTTGAGTTTTGACTTATCGACATTATTTGGGGCCTGCATTTCTTCTGAGAAATGTGACATAGCCTGTCCACTTAAACCAGGCAGGGCAGCTGATAAATAGCTTTTTAAAAGTGAGAGCATGTGGGGGTCAGCACAGTGGGCCCAGTTCATAGAAGTCTCGCCTTGACCTTGTGTCCCCACCACTGATGTGCTGTCTGTCCCTGTGAGGTCCACCTCTTGAATCACTTTTCACAACTGTAGGTGGATACGGAAGGACTCTCTGCTGACACCCTTGCACTGCTCTGACACTGGCCAAGCTGGTTTCTTAGACTTAATGCAAAGAGCAAGTGACAGCTCATCCGTGACTGCCAAGAGGTGCTCAATGAATTGTCCTGGGGAATTTCACCACCCCTGCGGCTATCTTTCCTGAGTCTAGGAATGCCTTTGCAGTACTGGAGAGCAATGTGCTGTCTGCTAAATCCCTTCTGGGTATGAGCGATCTCTTCTAGGCCTGTGTGAGCTGTTCTGTGAGCACCAGGCTGACGGCAAGACTCAGGGGTTCGGATTCCTGACCAGGCCTAGTGGTTTCTTTTCTCCCTTGTGGGACAAGCTTTAAGAGAGGGTTTTGAGGTCTCAAGCACACACAAACGTGATTTAAATGGCAACTTCTAGAGCTGTTAGGTCCTTTTTGCATGTGTGTTCTGCCTGTGTAAGAGACACAGATATGGGAGGCAGCCTCTGAAATGGCCGCCAGCCACTGCTGTCTCCTGATCCTGGTGCCCTGTGTGGTTCCCTAGGGCATCCATGAGGGCAGGGCTTTGGGCGATATCTGTGATGGATCCTCTGGGCAGCCAGCTGCTGTGTCATAAGCTGCCTGGCAGGGTGGCCCATCAGGAGGGAGTGAGCCCACCTGCCAACACCTAATGGGGAGTTTGGAGGGGACCCTTGACCCCGGTCAGGCCTTATGATGACCAGAGCCCTACCTGGCACCTTGACTGCACTGGAGCAAGACACGGAGCTAAAGCTACCAGTAGGGACTTGTGAGTTTCCAACCAACAGGCACTGTGAGGTTGGTTTGTTGTATTAAATCACCAATTTGGAGTTACTTGTTATGGCAATAGGAAAGTAATGCAGATCCTGAAGTAAGTGTGTGACTGAAGGCTCTATGCACTTCCAGGAAAGGTCCACTTGTGGCTTGGATGTGGCTGGGTGGGGATATTTCCACTTCCTTTACTCCACAGCTCCCAGAGGAACCAGGCGACTGTCCCTGCAGTTCACTGGGGGTGATGGCTGCGGTTTCTCTGAGGCATTACTCATCTGAAGGTACACTGTTGCAGACACCTGCTAATACAGAGTGATCCTCTGCTTCCCGCAGGTCCAGGGACTTCAGTTTGCCTCATTTTAAAAGCTGTCAAAACCTAAGCCCTCTAAAGCCCCCATGAGCGAGAGGAATCGCTCTAAAAGCAAAAGCAATCAGCAGCATGGTGCTTTGTTTATTGTATTTTCATTTCCTTTTAGATTTTTTTCCATGTCCCTTAGATCTCTCTAATGTTTTAATACTCTTTTGTTTTCTAAAATGACCTTTAAAGAACTCATTTAGGACACATTTTAATAAAAGTACGAAGTATGCGGATATAAAGAAGTGAATTTTCACAGGGTAAACTTAGGAACACCCTCCAGCTGGTTCCAGAGGTCAAACCTGGGCCCCCAGGCCCTCCCCCGGGCACCGCCCTCCTGCCCCCTGCGGCCTCCGCTTGGCTTCTGAGGCCTTAGGTCTTAAAGGCCTTTGAGTCGCAAAGAAGCTGCACAGAAGGAGCGACTCCGCTGGCTGTCCTTTCTGTCTGGCTTCCTGTGCTCTGTAAATCCCTCCCGGCCAGTAAGTGCAGCCGCAGTCCTTCCTCTCACTGCGACGGGCTGCTCCGACGTTCAGGCTGCAAGCTCAACCTCGCCCCGTCGGTGGGCAGCGGTTCCTCCCACCTGGGGGCAGCAGGAACTTGACCTGGGCCTGCGTTTTGGCTGGCTCTGTGCACAGAGGTGAGACTGTTGGCTGATGACGTGCCCAGGTCCTAACACGAGGAGGCCGAGGACCGCCAAGGAGATGGCGGTGATTTACAGGCTCCAGCAGCCCGGTCCTGCAGGGTCGGCCACCGCCTCCACGTGTGTCAGTGTGGAATTCTCTGAGTCATAAAGAAGCTGCACGTGTTCTCGTGCTTATGGACCATTTGGGTTGGATTTTATGTTAGAAAAAAAGAAGACTCTAAAATCTCCTTGCTTTTCCTGTAGTGTGGTCTCTGTTTTGTTATGACTTGAGGTGCAATTCGATGTTATTAATCAGAGACTTATCAATTACATCTATTGGAAATATCCTTTCCCCTTCTTTGATTCGACTTTTAACTCTAATATCTTTTGCTAAATAGAGTTCTTAATTCCACATAACTGCTGCTGTGAGCTGAGAGTACCTTTCCCCCGTCACACCCTTCTGTAATGTTCTATCTCACTCAGGTCCAGGGCAATGGAGCCAGCTGACATTGGACTGAATTTCTAAGCCCAAAATAACTTTTCCTCCTCTAAATTGTTGTGCTAAACAAAACAAGACCAAAAAAAAAAAAAAAAAGACAATAAAAAAGAAACAAAGAACAAAGCAAAATTTGCCAACTAAGAATTTCATATCCACCAAACTATCTTTCAAAAATGAAGAGTGCCGCAGTCCGGCTGCAGCAAAATAACCGGGGGCTGACGAGCAACTTGTGTAGATTGATACAGCAGGAGTGGGAGCCCTTTATTGTAGGACAGGAGGAGTATATATACATTCCACACAGTGTATCCTAATTAACATAAACTAGATACAGCAGTCAACCAATAAGGAATCTCCACACTTAATGGCTCGCTGGCGTTACTTCACAAACCACTCCCTCTCGCATTTTGCCAGGCGCCATCCTGACTTGTTTACAGACCCTAACAGAAGAGAAATAAAGAGATTTACAAATAAAAACTGAAGAAATTGCTCTCATTGAGAATGCATATGGTATCCTTCAGGATGACATGGCAGAACACAAAGCATTCACTCAAATACTGTGAAAAAATAAATAACTCTGGTAAAAGTAACCACACTTTTGACTATAAACACCAGTATTGTTGTGTTTAGGGTTTGTACCACTTCTCTTTGTTTCCCATATGATTTGAAGGACAAATTCATAAAATGTAATTGTAAGTATACACTAAAAGGTAATGTGTGCCAGTAACAACACAGCAGGATGCAGCTCTGCGGGAGCAGGTGGAGTTCACAGAAGTCTGTGGCATTTCTGCATCAGGCCATTGGAAAGCAGAAGGTGGAGAACAGAAGTCAGACCGCAAGGGGAAGGCTGCCCAGTAGGGGGGCGGCAGAGACAGATTGACACTGGGTGTTTAAACTACAGCCAAAGGCATTAAGTTTAGAGGAGAAAGAACGAAAGAATAAAAATACTAGGGAGATGGAATAAATGGATTTAGCTAAAGAGGAGTTATTAATACCAAAGTAGCACACAATGGCATACAGCATAAAATTCCAATGGCAAAAGCGTTAAACCAAGCACAGGGCCCTTGGATATTTTGGGCCCTGAGTAACTCCATGGGTTGCACACCTGAAAGCTGTCCCTAAGTAGAAAGAAGAAAAGCTTTCAGGAGCTTTAAGCCTCCCTCTGATTCTCAGAGCAGGTGGTTTTGAAGAATTCTTAGCAAAGGTGTGGGCCGGCAGGTACAGGAAGATGTGTGGGGCTGTGTGAAGGCCAAGACTGGTTAGAGCCGGCTCACTGGCAATGTCAGCAGCCCACATCCCTCTGTACCTGGCTCTGCCAGTCCAGAGGGGCGGAAGATGACCTCCGGATGCCAGAGTCCTGGCGAGTTGAGTAGAATTATTAACTGGAAGTTCAAAGCCACTACCTGTACACAGGTTTTCCACCTTGCAATTCAGTGGCTCTAGTCAAGGTGGGGGACCACCTGGCAGTGTCTTGGCTCTGCTGAGGCCTTGCTGCAGCTTCCCAGAGAATGTTTGTTCCCATAAGATGCCCTGTGGGTTGTTTTTTCACTTAAAGTGGGTTTATATGTATGAAGTTTCCTTCAAGAGCAATCAATGCTGTAAGTTTTGCTCAGTGAACTCTTAATTATTAATTGAATCTTCAGTACCTACATTATCAGAGTGATTAACCTAAGATTAAATTTTTTACTTTTTAAATTTTAATTTCTCAACAACATAAGTTTTGAATATTATCTAGTATATTATGCTGTGAAATTTTGAGTACGTAAAACAATGTGCAAACACAAATGCAATGTATGAAAGTAAAATGAATCCTTTTTTTGTGGCCACAAATTCACACAAAACTTGAAAAACAGCACCCTCTATTGCCAACAGCTTTGCAGCCCTGATCTGCCCTCCCTGTCTCATCATCCTCTTTCCTTATAGATCTGCCACACTGCCAGGCATCAGGAGAGAATGTCTGTTTCTGGACTTCATATTGATGTCATATTTATGGTGCCAGCTTCTCTACACTCAATTCGTGGAGCTGGGCTGGCCCTCTGCAAGCCTGGCTTGCCTTTTGGTTCTGCCAGAAGATACCCAGGGGAGAGCTGAGGAATTGGAAGGGCTGAGGGACACCCTAGATTCTGCTGGTACCTCACTTCACTTCCTGGCAGCAGCATTACTTGAAGTAGCACGTGGTCCTCGTTCCTGGGATGCTTTCTACACCCCAGACCCAGTTTCGGCAGATGCCTTAGAGATCACAGCCCCAGCGGGTCAATGACAGGCTCTTTCTCCAAATTCCCAGCTTCTCATAGCCCCACCTCTTCAGAGGTAGTCTGGACTCCCAGGGTGGCAGCTGCTTCCGTCAGTTTCTAGGTTCCTTTCTGCCCACAGCCTTCTATTGCTCATTGACCACACCTATCCCATGCATCCAGGTAAAATAAGCAGTGTGAGGGGTTTCCTTCCTTGGTTCTGACCGACACACCTAATGTGCTTGGCTCTAGAGATGACTGTACTTTCAAGTTTGTGAATGTTAAACAATCTTTTCTCCGTGCCTACCTGCTCGAGGTTTGCAGTCCTCACTCCCATTGTTGCATGACCTGTAGATGATTGATTCCATGTCTGTCCATGAATGGATGTATCACAACAATTCATCCACTTTCTGGTGTTCTTATTCTCTTGTAAGTAACACTACTATGAATATTTCTGTGGGCCTCCCAGGTCAAATGTGATCCTCAGCACCACATAAAAATAAAATAAAGACATTATACCCACCTAAAACTAAAACATAAATATTAAAAAAAAATTTAGTATTTAAAAATAAATAAAGGTATTGTGTCCAACTACAACTAAAATTAAATATTAAAAAATATTGAGGATTGGAAAGAATTATTGAGGATTTATGTGGGCCATATCTATCACTGTCTACTGTATTAAAATTTTAAATTTAGGGGTTGGGGTTGTGGCTCAGTGGTACAGTGCTTGCCTAGCATGCATGAGGGATTGGGTTCGATCATCAGCACCAAAATAAATAAATAAATAAAGATATTGTGTCCCCCTAAAACTAAAAAATAAACACTAAAAAAATTTAAATTTAGAAGTGAAAACAATATTCATTTGGATAAAAAAACCCCTATCATGTTAATATAAATAGCATGTTGCATTAAAAAAAACCTATTGTTAACATAAAATACATTCAAGAGAAAAGTGGCATTGATTTCTGAGTTTACAGGTCTCTTTAATAACCGACTGCACAAAGCAAGGTGGACTCGCGTTATTGGAAGTAGAGTGCTGAGACCTGGGTCCATTTTGAGTTGCCAGGGCTCTCTCCATTTCTGGAAGTTTTTTCTTCCTCCTGTTGTCACGCTCCTAGATGAGATGCCAGTGACCCCCCCGTTGCTTGATCTTGATGGACAGACCTTTCCAACCCTATTTTTTACAGTAACATTACTTGCTTCCAAGTCCACTTTTTCTATTAGGACAGCCATTACTGCTCTTCTGGAGGGAATTTGCATGACCTATCTTTCAGTTGTCTTGTATCTTGATATTGGAAGCATCTTCTTTTGGTAACATCCAGTTGAATATTGACTTCATCCCCTCCCCTGACAACCTCTGCCTTTTGACTGGATTCTTCATGGCTTCACATTTGACAGGATTGTTGATGTATTTGGATGTACACATTTTAGCTTCTGTTGTCTCATGTCTTCTTGGTTCTTCCATTCATGATGTATTCCTTTTTTGAATTAAGCAAACACTTTACAATGCAGCATTTGATTTCTGTAATCATTCTCCCACCATTTATTTTGAGTTTTCTTTAGAAGTTGCTCTGGGATTTGTCATATATTTATGAGAACAGTCAGAAATTTGTACTACCTTAATTCCAATGAGAGATAAAAATCTCACTCCTACATAGCTCCATTCCTCCCCCTCTGTCATATCATTGTTAGATGATGTTACATTTATAAATATTTAAAAACCTGACAAACATTGTTCTAATTAATACTTCATAGAGCTTAATGCATTTTATATATTTTATCTTTCTTTTTTTGGTGCCAGGGATCCTTAAACTACCGAGCCACATCCCTCACCCTTTTTATTCTTTTATTTTGAGACAGGGTCTCTCTGAAATTATGTAGGGCCTTGTTAACTTGCAATCCTCCTGCCTCAGCCTCCTGAGCCACTGGGATTACAGGCATGGGCTACTGCCCCTAGCAGCTTAATGTATTTTAAAAAAGCTTAGAGAAGAAAGGGAAGAGGTGTGTATTAACTCATTTGTATTAACCTTCTTGCTTATCCATCCTAGTGTTTGTGATTTGTTCCTGTGGGTTTCAGTTACCACCAGGAGTCCTTTCTTTTGCCCACGATAGCTTTCTTCTTGCCTACTCCTTTGTGCCACTATTAGCACATATATTACGTTTATGTATGCTGTAGGTCCACATATAAAAATACACATTGTTTTGATGATCGATTTCTAAATCAGCTAAAAGAAGACATGTGTGTTTATGCTGTCTTTATCCTAATTACACAATTACTTCACAGGTGCTCTTTTGTTTTTTAAACATATGTGCAACTGAGACACCATACAGTGTCACCTCCAGTGTGGAGAACTCCTGAAGCCACTCTTGTTTGGCACATCTCTTGTGCAAGTGGCAAGTTCTTTCAGCTTGTGTTTGTGTCATACTCTCTTTGTTATCACTTTCATTTTTGAAGGATAGCTTTGCTAAATAGAGAATTCCTAGCTGAGGACATCTTTCTCCAAGCACTTCCAGATCTTCTCCCATTGCCTGATGGTCTCTGTTACTTCCAATGAGAAATTGGCTGCTACTCGTCTTGGGGTTCCCCCGTAATTGAGAAGCTATCCTTCCTGCTGCCCTCAAGATGGTCTCTTTCTCTTTAGTTTTTTTTTTTTTATTTGGCATACTTACTATGCCACATCCATTTGTGGAACTCAGTATATTTCTACCAAACATCCATGGGGCCTTCTGCATGGCACATGAATGCTGTTTCTTAGAATGGAAATCTTCCACTACTGTCTCTGAAGATTTTAACTCCTTCTCTCTCTTCTCCTGGTGCTTCCATTTTATGTATGCGGTCCATGCTTAGTGGTCTCCTACACCTCTCCACTCACCCTCTGTAACCTCTTTTTACTGTCTCCATTGTGTTGCCTTTTCCAGATTGCATATATTTGTTTGTGTGTGTGTGTGTGTGTATGTTTCTCAGACTGGTTCTGTTCACTTAGTAATATGGATTTAAGTTTCCCTCTGTGCCTTTTTATGGTTTGATAGCACATTTTTTTAGTGATGAATAATATTCTATTGCCACAGTCCGGCTGCAGCAAAATAACGGGCGGGGGGCGGGGGACACAAGCAACTTGTGTAGATTGATACAGCAGGAGTGGGAGCCGTTTATTGCAGGACAGGAGCAGTATTTATACATTCCACACAGCTTATCTAATTAGCATAAACTAGATACATCAGTCAACCAATAAGGAATCTCCACACTTAATGGCTCGGTTTTGTTACTTCACAAACCACTCCCTCTGGCAAAATGCCAGGCGCCATCCTGACTTGTTTACAGACTCTAACATTCTATCATGGGTAGAGAACATACTTCATGTTATTTCTATCTTTTTGAATTTACTTGGGTTTATTTGATGGCCTAGCACAAAGTCTCTCCTAGGGAATGTTTCATATGCTCTTGAGAAGAATCTATATTTTGCTGCTGTTTAGCAAAGTGTCCTATAAATTGTTGGACTTAGTTGGTTTGCAGTGTTGCTTTTCTGTTTCCGTGAAGTTTATCTATTCATCTGTGGAAGGTGCTTTGTTATCTGATGTTTGACAATTGTGACCAAGAGTTCTGCAAATATTCCTGTACTGGGGTCTTAAGCTGTTAGAGTCTGTAAACAAGTCAAAATAACACCTGGCATTTTGCCAGGGGAATGTTAGAGTTGGTAAACAAGTCTGGATGGTGCCTGGCAAAATGCCAGAGGGAGTGGTTTGAGAAGTAACAAAAGCAAGCCATTAAGTGTGGAGATTCCTTATTGGTTGACTGATGTATCTAGTTTATGCTAATTAGATAAGCTGTGTGGAATGTATAAATACTGCTCCTGTCCTGCAATAAAGGGCTCCTACTCCTGCTGTATCAACGTACACAAGTTATTCGTCACCCCCCTGATTATTTTGCTGCAGCCGGACTGCGGCATTAAGCGATGTCAGTGTTCAGCTCATTGGGGTAAAACCTGGGATTGTGATTATTGGATTGTTTGGAAGAATTATGTTTAGTTCTGCAAGAATCTGCCAAACTGTCCCCAGAGTGGCTGCACCGTGGCACTGCACGGCAATAAACGAGAGGGAGCCTCTGGTGCCCCACAGGCTCCTTGGCGTTTAACAGTATCAGTGGTTTAAATTCTTGCGGTGGCACTATGTGTGTGGCTGTAACTCTCGGGTGTTTTAGTTTGCATTTCTCTAATGACATACGTTGAGCATCTTTTCATACCCTACTTTCCATCTATGTCTTTGTTGGTAGGTTGTTCAGATCTTTTGCTTATTTTTAAACTTCTTGTAGGCTTTAACAGTCATCAATATTTTTAAACCAGTCCTTTATCAGGTATGTTTCTTGCAATCATTTCCCTGGTCTGTGGCTATTCCTTTCATTCTTTCGCAGAACAGACAAGATCTCGACGTGGCCTATTTCGGTAGGGCCAAGGCAGGAGGCTTGCGCTGGGGCCGGCGGAGGGCGTTGGGTCTGCAGACGTGCCGCTTGCCTGGCGCACCTCGTGAGCCTGGCGGCCTCACTCAGGGCAGCCGCTACCCGGAAGGCCACCCAGATTCCGCCACCAGGAGGCGCTGACGGAGCCCCGAGGTGGCTGCGACTGGGCGAGTTCTTTCCGCCAGTGACTGGCACCTGCTGGCGACCGCTAAAGGAGGGGCGCGCGGACGCTGATGTGCAAATTCGACTGCTCGGGTGCCACCCGTGCCGGTCTGCAGTCGTGTTCCCGCGTTAATTGCGGGACTCGGAGAGCGCTCCCAGCTGGGACCCCGGGAACTGCAGGCGACAGACCCGCGCCGACCCGGAGTCGACCCTCCAGGCGCCGCAGTCAGATCCCAGAAGCCCGGCGCAGCTCCAGATCCGCCTGCTCGGTGGGCCGGCCCCGCGGTCCCCGGCCCGCGCCAGGCGTAGGTGCGGACACCCACGCAGCTTCCCGGGCCGCGGGACAGCGCGTCCCTCGTTCCCGCCATGCGCCCCGCGGAGCTCCGAGCCGCTCGCGCTTCCCTCGTGCCCAGGTCCCAACCGTCACCCGGACCTTGGACGCTCGGACTCGGGCCGATTCCGCGGCCGTCGCGAACATGGCCGGCTGAAGCTGTCCTCCAGGCCGTCGACCGCGCCCACCGCTCCCATGGGCAGCTTCCTGGGCAGGCCGGGTCCCTCGGCGTCCCCGGCCCGGGCGCGCGCGGATTCGCCAGAGAGGCCTCGGATCCGCGGGCCGGCTCCGCCGCTCTGCCACGTCCAGCGGGTCCAGTACATCCATCGCGCCCATCCCGCCCCACGGCGCAGGCCCTCTAAGAGGCCGCCGAACTGGGACCCTGCCCATCCTGCGAAGGTGGTCAACGAGGCGTGGAGGCGCTTTCCCATGCACAGGTTCCAGAATTCCGTCGTGGGGCCGCTCCCCTCAGATTGGTGGGAAAGCTACCTCAAGCGGACCATTTGGTCGCTGCTGCACCCGCGGGCGGTGTGGAGCCCCGTGACGGTCAAGATCTCTTCTCCCGAGCAGAGGGCGCCCCCCTCCGTGGCCTCGGCCAGCGTGATTGCCTCCGCGGGACCCTCGGAGGAGCCGCCAGACCCGTGCGCCCAGGAGACGGTGCTGAGGGCGCTCCGGGAGTGCAGGAGAGGGAGCGCCAGGGTGCGAGAGCCGCCGCTCCCCGAGAGCTCCGACCCGGAGCGGACTCGCGAGAGCCGGCCCTCCGCCTTTAAGCCGCTGGCGAAACACCAGGCCGGCGCCGGTTTCGTGCCCAGGCCTGGGCCTCTGAAAAGGAGCTGCCACTCCTGGAGCTCCGGCCACAGCTTGAAGAGGTTCGGTTGCTCCTCCCAGAGCTCCTCTGCTGGCAAACGCACAGCAGGCCCCCTCTGCGCCAAAAGAAACGCCATAAGCAGTTCTTACAGTTCTTCCAGAGATTTCGTCGAGCCACGGAAGAGGAGTTTTTCCAGTACCTCAATCCAGACACCAGAGTGGCCAGTGAAAAGGAAAGAGAAAGGTCCCCAGTCTCGGTCTCCAGTCCCAGCGGCGTCGGACCCTGGATGGCCTCGAGCACCTGACAGTTGTGGGCAGCACACTCTGAAGGTGCCGATGCTGCCATCTCCCCCCGGGAACCTGCTGTCTACCAGCCCAGCTCCCCAGGTCCTCATCACTGTCCCAAGTGTGAGCTCTGCCTCTGGGGAGGCCCTGACCTCGGGGAAGAAAACTGAGCGGCAATGGAGTGACAAAACCAGAGAGAACACAGGCAAGGCCTGGGCTGGCATTCAGCCTTCCCTGTCTTTCACTGGGCCTCCTTCAGGTACAGCGGCTGCCACCAGCACAGGTCCTCAGCTGGAAATCTTGAAGATGCAGAAGTCTCCAGGTTCACTGGCCTCCCCAGGGTCTACTGGAGAGGCAACCAGTGTGGTGCAGTGCTCTCAGAAGACACCTAACCTGCCGACCCCAGCTGAATACTCACACTCAGAGCCCCCTGCAGAGACCTCTTCAGAGGCAAAGCCCACAGCTACTCTCATCCAGCTGACCCCAGCCTCTCCCACATCACCAGCCACTGACACCGCTGGGCTTCCTTCAACCCCTCAGGCTGACAGGTCTGCCATGCCCCCAGGTCCTCCTGTGGTTACCCTCGCAGCACCCACCATGCAAAGCTCAAGATTTGGGGTGATGAGCACCTCAACTCCCCACCCTTCCCCCACCCCTCCTGCTGTAGCTTCGGTTTGCCCCATATTAAGACCTACTCTGGGGCCCCTGCACAGCACTGAGATGGCAGGCTCCTTAAATCCCAGAATCCCAGTCACACCTGTAGCATCTGCAAGCTCTTCATTCCCCACCACTCCAGGTGTCTTCCCACCCACCTTCAAGCCTGCCTTTGGTAGCACAGGACCACTTAAAACTATGCCAGTGCAGGCTCCTTCCCCCTGCAAGCAGCCCTCTCCTCCACGTGCTCCTGCTTCCTCTCCTCTGCCCCAGGGCCTGGCCAGGGCCACCCCTGTGGTCAGGTCCACGCTAACCAGCACATCTAGAGACCCAGCCTTCAAGCCACCTTTGGATCGTGGCATCACAGGTGACACTTCCTCTGTCCTCACCTCCTGTAGCACTTTCATGCTCGGGGCAGCCCAGACCTTCAGGGCGAGTTTCTCCCCAGCCCCGGGCTGCGTTTCTTCACCACACCAGCACCCTGTCATCCCCACTGAACGCACAGTCACTGTCTTTAGCCACGTTTTCCCTAGTGTTATCCAGATATTCCCCTGCAGGGGCACTGATGGTCTTCGGGATGTGTCAGCCCCAGCCCTATTACCTGCAAACCAGGCTGCGTTGTCACCCCGCATCTCCAATCTGACCCCAGCATTCACAATTCCCATGGGGTCAAGCTCAAGGCCACCTATCCCATTATTCCCAGGAGTCACTCCCCAGCCTGCATCTGGGGCCATTGGTGAGCAGAAGCAAGGCCTCCCCCAGCCAGTGCTTGCCCCACTCTTGGGTAACTCATTACTTTTTGGGAACTCAGCAGTGGCATTCCCAACTCCAGTGCCAACTTCAGCTCAGACAGCCTTCGGGGGTGTGATGCCTGCAGCCCCCACCCTCCACACGCCTGCCAGCATGCAGCCAGGCCTGGGCAGCACCTGTGATGGCCTCCCCTCGGGTCCAGGCAATCCAGCTGGCTCTGGAGTTGCCACCCACAGCCATGTGAGTGGGGCTCGAGGCTCAGTGTTTGGCAGCACAGCACCTCGGCCTTTTGCCTTTGGGGGACTGGTGACCCCTATGGACTGTGGGGAGCCTGGGGTCCTCATCACTGTCCCAAGTGTGAGCTCTGCCTCTGGGACTTCCAATGCTGATGCAGGGCTTAGTGGGACCACTAGCCCTGTGACGCCCTTTGGAGAAGGCTGGAGCCTTCCCCGCCAAAACACACCTTTGTTCTTGGGAAAGGCCAGCTTCTCTGCAAAAAAGATTATGTCTTTTGCTCACAGCACCCCTATTCCTGGGCCAGTTAAGGTAGGCAGCCGTCTTGGCCTTGGGCTGTCCCCTCCACATTTTCAGGACTCTGTAGGGAGAGATGCTTTTAAATCATCAGCTCCTACCTTTTCCATTGGTACAAAATCAAAAACTCCAAGGAATCGGGAGCAAGGGCATTCCCGAAGGCATCATGCCCACAAGAAGTAGCTCACTTTCCTCTTACCTGTACCCTGGTTTAGACCTCAATGTTTCCATGAAGAGCTTTGGTGTCTGCAAATTCACTAAGTCAGACATACCCCAGATCTAGAGTAAGCTTTGTATGCTCACCCTGGGGTCCTAAATATACATCTACCTGGAAGAAGGTAGAGGACCAGGCACCATCCAGTGGTGACAGCAGATGACAGAACTAGACCCCCTGGGCTTAGACAGAGCTTAACCCCTTTCCCCCCAACACTCCCTGCCCTGCTCCTCTGTGTCAGGTGTGAGTTCCGTCAGAGCTGCCTCCTGCTGCGTCCCAGGAACAGCCAAGGCAGTAAGGCCGCAGCTGCAGACTAGGTGCTCCTGCTTTTGGGGAGGAGGAATAGACTCTCCCTCGATCTGAGCCTTTTATTTGGCTCTGATAAATGGTTCCCCTCTTTGGCCCCTTAGGGATACAGATTTCTCATTTCTTGCTGTTCTGTTCCTCAGTGGGTTCTTGGAGAAGCTTTCGATGTAATTTGACCTTGAATCCAGCTTCTCCGTGAGGATCAGTGGTTGACCCTCAGGGAACTCTGTGTGCTGCTCCTGTTGTGCTACTTCCCCAACAAGCTGCCAGTCTTTTCCTGAGAGAGGCGATAGTCCAGCCCCATCCTCCTCCTGCCAATTGAATCTACAAAGTGAAGACTGTTGTGTGAGACCCCAGAGGTTACTCCTTACTCCAAGAAAAGGAGGCCTTTGGCCAGTGTCCTTCAAGGTTTGGACCCCGGAGGAGCGCCTTCCTGGATGCAGGTTTCCACTGGCCACCTTCTCCCCTGGCACCCTCCCGTGCATACACATGAGACCTGTTCTCTTGTCCAATGCTGGTGTCTGCTGTGGGCTTCCGATTGCGTGTGGGGGAGGGGCGGCTCCTAGGAGTAGTACCACTGGTGGGGTTTGGCCCAGGGATGGGCAGGCACACTTCTTCATGCTACAAGTGCTGGTTCCTGAACGTACAACAGCACGTGACTCTAAGGGACAGCCTCTCGGGAAATCAGAGGGCCAGGAGGGAGGAACACTGGCCATTCCTCCAGCACCAGCCAGAAATGCACAACCAGGGAACAGAGCTTTTTTCTTTGTATTGGTGCCTCCTCACCTCCCTGTTCAGGGCCTGTGCGGGGAGGGCAGGTGGAGCAGAAAGCCCTGGGGCCTGATGACGGAGTGAGAAGGGGGAAGGGCAGGTGCCTGAGGCCACCGCAGGGCAGCACCTGTGAGAGGGGGCGGGTGAGCACTTACCATCCTGAGAAGAGGCCAAAATGGCTTCCTGAGTACATGGGCCACCCATCTCCTGCTTATGGAGACCGCGAAGGAGGTCTAATTGGAAAAACCATATTAAGTTAGATGACAAAATAAAATAAATTGTTGAAATAAGTCTGTGATATAGGAATTTCTGTCCAACCGATTTGGATGTGGTGGATATGGAGGCAGAGTGCTGTCAGGAAACCTACCTGACTCCGCCCAGTGAAGGCCAGTTTGGGGATTTAAACGCTGATGACAGGAGTGTGCTCATTCCTCCCTCCCCAGAGCAGATTACCGGAGTTAGAATTCTAAGCCAGGCCTGTCTGCTACGAACACCCACTTCCGCAGTCATTGCCCACCCAAACTTGCAACCTTACAGAGGGCCAGGGAGAACACATGGACACTGCCTATGCTATGTGCTGAGAGCCACGGCCGAGTCTGTATGGCCCCTGGCATTCTGTGGCTCTCAGCAGCTGTGTACCTGGGATTCCACGTGTCCTCTGCCCCATTTGCACTGACCTTTGGGAGCAACAGACAGCTCCTATGTGGGAGGGTTACACCTTAGTGTGGCATCCTGGTGTAAGCCATAAGCCTGTGATCCTGAAAAAAACAAGGAGTGCCCAGGGCAAGGGGAAGGACCCTCTCAGCTAAGACTTGAAGCTTGAGTTGTGTCTCACCAAGGGGACAAGGTGAGGAAGGCAGGACGAATTGGGGCAACTTCTGGAAGTTGGCTGTAGTGGGGATGAGCAGGAGCAGGTCACAGCGAGCTTATGAAGAGTGTGTGGAATGGATGTGTCCTGAGTCACCAGCATGGAAAGCCTGCAGGCCTGGAGTCGGTGGGAGACTCTGAGGACACAGCATTAACAGTGTGAGTTCCACCGGCAGGGCAGTGAGCCCGGTAGTCAGCGCTGGCACGTGGAGGAGCAGGAAGAGAACAGACTAAGGAGCAGGACTTGGGGAATCCTTGAGGATCTGACCTGGTTTCTCCCGGGGCTTAGAACACGGCTGTTTCTGTCCCAGTTCCTGCTGTTCTGTGCCTTGCAGCCAGCACTGTGGGCAGTGCAGAGGACATTTTTAGCTCTGTGTTTTTCCAGCTGTTTACTTGCCCTTCTCTCTTCCCACCACTGGGCTGTTCTGGGTGCCTTTGCTTATCACAGGGACATAACAAGTTAAAAGCAGCATGTCTTTTCCTGGGTGTGCCTTCCAAGACCTGAAGACCCAGGGGTGGCAGGAAAGGGATGGAGACAGAACTTTTAGGAACGTGTGAGTTTGGGGGCAAGGGACTTTTGGAAAGTCAGAGTCACCTGCAGTGCAGGGAGGAGAGATGGAGTCCAGTCGTGAGGAGGTGGAGACCCCAGGAGTGTGGAAATCGGGGCTGAAGGGGCCCAAGGCAGTCTGAGAATCCTGGCAGTCAGTGCAGTAGGAAACAGGCGGATCCAGGTATCTTCAGGGAGCTGGAAGGTTCGTCACGCAGCATGGAACCCTGAAGGGACAAGTTTGGTTCCATGCAGATCATAGACCCAACCCCTGATTTCTAAAAGTAGAAATTGAATTGAAATCTTGAAAATGAAGTATTTCTTGTTAAATGAGGTGTCAGGCTATTTGACATTCAGGGAAGGGTGTCTGTTTGGAGGGTGCATCTGGATGTCAGAGGCATAAGTGCCCTCCCGAGTGGGGGCGAGTCCCTTCTGCAGCTGACCCTGAAGCCCTGTGCCCACCTGTTCTCTTCCCACTGGAGGAGATACTGAGGTGCTGGGTGTCGGGAAATGACCGGGGAAAGAGTCACATCAAAGGCCGTGCCTCTTACCTCTTCCACTGACAAACCCCTGAAGGAAGGAGGGGGTGTTTCACCCTGTTTGCACACGGACAGGTGAGCCCGACGTGTCTGCTCCTGTCAGCTCCCACATTGTCCTGGCAACCTGTTCATGAGAGTGTCTGTGTTTCCCAGGAGAAAGACACTTCCCTCGTTGTCCTGTTTTCTCTTCAGCCTTTGCCAGACTACACTTACCGTCCACATTTCTGCCAACCATCATTCAGAGCAATCTAGGCTTTTTCTTGAGGTGCCTCAGGATTTTCCTACCTGCTGCCCCTTTCCCAGCTTCAAAACCCTTTCACACTTGGATATTTGTTACAGCAGCCTCCACTCTAATCTCCAAAGCTGCATGAGTTCCCGGAGTTGCTGGGACAGACTTTGTGGCTTCAAACGAGAGTCTTGGCAGCTGGAGGTCTGGAATAGAGGCTTGGACAGAGTCTGTTTTCTTCTGAGGCTCTGGGGAGAGCCCACCCTCACCTTGGCCAGCCTGAAGTGTGGCCAGCAACTCTGGATGTATGTGCCTGTGCCTGCCTGGCTCTGAAACCACAGACAATGCTTATATGGTCACCCAGTTCTCTTCCCTGTCTGCAAATTTCTGTCCTTACAGGGACCCAGACATGGGATGTGGAGCCCACCTGGGTCCAGTGTGACCTGATCCTGATCACATCTGCCACGACCCTCTTTGCAAATAAGGTCATATCCACAGGTACCAGGGCCCAGATATCAACATATCTTTTTGAGGGGTCATATTTCAACCTATACCAAGCCTCTTGCAGTTCCATATGAATTCTAAAAATTTCAAAGAAGTTTAGGTCTTTAACTTTCCAGCAATGGTTTGTAGTTTTCCATGAACAAGTCTTTTACCTCCTTGCTTAATTTTTTTTCCTAGGTAGTTCATGCTTTTGGATTCTGTGGTAAATGGAATTGTTTCTGTCTTAATCTGTTCAGACTTCTGTATCAAGATACCACAGGCTGGCAGCATATGAACAACAGAAATCATTTCTCACCGTTCTGGAGAATGGGAAGTTCAGTGTCAACCTGTGCCAGAGATGGCACCTGTCAAGTGCCGCAGTCTGGCTGGGCACAAATCACGAGCCACTGAAGCAGGAACAAACTTTATTTTTAAACTGCAGGAAAACACTTCACACAGCTCCCGGGGAATCCTCCCCAACGCCACGAGGCTTCTCCAGGAACCCCCAGCCGGAAAAATCTCTCCCGGAAATCCCTCCTCCTGCACTTCCCCGACCAATGGGAACTCTCGGGGAATCCCCGGAAATCCCCACGAGAGCTCCAAAATAGTGCGAGAACTCAAAAGTTGCGGCAGAGGCAGATAGTAATGCCTCGCCTGTCAATCAATACTGTTGGCAAAATGCCAGGGGCCATACAGACTCGGCCGTGGCTCTCAGCAGTCAAGGGTGCCTTCCTGGGGCCTTCCTGGTCCTGGGATGCAGCTTCCCACTGCATCACCACAGACAGGGAAGGTGGGGGCTGCCTGAGGCTCTTTCTGCAGGCCCTTAGATAAGGGTTCCTCTCTGTGGTCTATCACCTCCCAGCACTGTCACCTTCGGGAATGGAATCTCAGTGTGAACTGGGGGACACACACGTTCAGTCCACTTCAACTTTATTTTTGGATCGCTCATTCCAAGTGTCAAAACACAACTGTCTGTGTGTGTATGTGAATCCTGTTCCCTGCAACTTTGCTGAGTCCACTTACAAGCCCAGCTATGTGTGTTCCTGGGGTTTCCTAGGTATAGGACCAGCCATCTGTGAGTAGGCGTGGTGCCTACTGGATACCTTCTGTTATTCCTTCTTACTCATTACTCTGGCTGGGGCTTCTAGTATGCTGAAGAGCCCTGGGGAGAGGGAGTCCTTGGTCCTGGTATTGGGAGGAAGACTTCCATATTTCCACAGCTGACTGTGATGAATGGTAAGTTTGACTGTGGGTTTTCCATAAATGTCTTATTCGGGTTGAGAAAGTTCCTTTCTATCCCTAGCATTCTAAGTGGTTTATTTTTTATTCATGAAAGAGTGCTTGATTTTTATAAAATGCTTTTCTGTGTCAATTTTGTGGGTTTTTCTTCTTTCTGTTAATGTGATTGGTTAAATTTTTCACGTTGAAGCACCTATATTCCTGAGTTAAATTTCGCTTGTCATGATAGACAATTTTTTTTTTTGGTTCATTAATAGTTTCCTGTGGGTTTTTGCATCTTATATACATAAGGCATGTTTGTCTGAATCATTTCTAGCTTTGATTCCAGGGTAGTACGATTCTCAGAAATGAGCCAGAGGCTGTTCCCTTCATGTCTACTCTTCAGAGGACTGTTTTTGTTTGTTTGTTTTAGTACTGGGGGTTGAACCCAGGGATGCTTTGCCATTTAGCTACAGCCCCATCCCTTTTTATTTTTTATTTTTAGACAGGGTCTTGCTAAGTTACAGAGGCTGGTCTTAAACTTCCATATTCCTGCCTCAGCCTGCATTACAGGTATGCACCACTATACCCTAAGTACTGGTCTTAAATCTTCTTTTGAAATCTGGTAGGATTCACTGGTGAAGCCGTCTGGTCCTGGAATCTGTCAGGAGACCTTGGCTCACTGATTCCATCTTTTTACTTGCTACAGATTTCTTCTGATTTTCTCTTTCTTGAGTCAGTTTCAGTAATTTGTGTGTTTCTAGAAATCAGTCCAGTTTATCTAGGTTATCTAATTTGTTGAACATCACAACTCTTATTTCTGAATCTTGTTATTTTCTTCTTTTTCTCCTTAATTGATCTAGTAAAGTCAAAGAACAAATTGTTGGTTTCCTCTATTCATTTGCTTTTCCATTCTCCATTTTACTTAGCTCAAACTTTTCTGTTTCCTTCCTTCTGCTGAGTTGGAGTTTAGTTTGCTCCTCTCCAGGCTATTGATCTGGAACCTTTCTTCTTATCATTTGGATTTGAAGAAATAAGGATGACACGCTTGAATCTCCCTGCCGCAGTCGGGCTGCAGCAAAATAACCGGGGTGGGGGGTGACGAACAACTTGTGTA
>NW_025999913.1:20093920-20094838 GCF_001458135.2 Marmota marmota marmota | reverse complement strand
GTCGACATGCTCGAGGAGGTGGATCAGCGAGAGCGAGAGGGGGGGTGGTGACGAACAACTTGTGTACATTGATACAGCAGGAGTGGGAGCCCTTTATTGTAGGACAACAGAGGTATTTATACATTCCACACAGCTTATCTAATTAACATAAACTAGACACAGCAGTCAACCAACAAGGAATCTCCACACTTAATGGCTCGGTGGCATTACTTCACAAACCACTCCCTCTGGCAAAATGCCAGGCGCCTTCCTGACTTGTTTATAGACTCTAACATCTCCCTAGTGAATCCTGGACTGCTCTTCTCCGTGTAAGAGTTTCTGATCAATTTGTGTCACCTTTTAAGAATGCAGCTGGTAAATACAATTCAAAAAGCACCCTCCAGTCCAGATTGTCACAAACAGCAAGGTGACCGTTGGCAACGTGCCACAGAGACCTCTGCCCCTGCAGGTCACACCTCAGCCTGAGCACTCTGTGTTCTTCAGAAGGCTAAGTCAAGCCACCATTGTGATGCTCTTATAGGGTGTAAATGAGCTTCTGCTCAAGAGGAATAGTCTAAAGGAGTCAGACGTGTCCGGCAGGTGTAAGGTTTGGTTTTAAAGCAGCCTCGACTGCACAATAAGAAACACAAGTGCGTTTCATGGTAGGCAGGAAGGAGGTCCCCACCAAGGACCACCCTTTAGGGGCTCGTTTTGCTACCTTCTTAAGGGAAGCATCTTACTGGCGAGGCTTCCCCCTCCCAGGGTCAGGGCTAGGGACACCGCGGCGAGGCCCGAGGCTGTGGGGAGGACCCTCCTCAGTGCCGTCTCCTCGCCCCAGGTTGCCCCAGCTCTCCCCAGTGGACACACGACCCGACTGGGTAGGTCCGCGCGACCCGCTTGCGCACAGCCAGCCCTGGCCGCGCGCCGGGCTCGGCCTCC
>NW_025999913.1:20079149-20093720 GCF_001458135.2 Marmota marmota marmota | reverse complement strand
GCCCACGCGACGTCGAGGTCGGGGCGCCCGCGCGGCAGGCAGGGCAGTGGCACTTTTGCTCGCCACGACGCCCTTGAGGCGTCTGAGTGACTCTCGGAAGTTGGTTCTTCATAGCTGAGTAGGAGT
This sequence comes from Marmota marmota marmota, assembly GCF_001458135.2. NCBI lineage: Eukaryota > Metazoa > Chordata > Mammalia > Rodentia > Sciuridae > Marmota > Marmota marmota. Next base: position 20,093,594 of record NW_025999913.1, on the reverse strand, counting down.
CCATCGTGAACAAGCCGCAGTGTGGGGGGTGACGAGGCACAGCTGGGGTGCCGTGAGCTCCAAGCCCTGCGCGGCGGGGCACTGACGGGGGGTCCCGCCAGGACACCCGCGGGAGAAGCTGGTGCCTCCCCACTCGACCTCTGCAAGACTGGTCGCCCCTGCCCTCTGGGAAAGAATTAAACGTTAGTTTCCCCACCTTTTCTTGCAGTACCCGCCCTTGTCACTCATGTCAAAAGAAAGGCCGATGGCTCCCTTCTGCTGCGGAGGAGCTGACAAATTCACCACTGATTTCCGGCGAATCAGCGCCGCCGTGTCTTCCCGCGAAGAGAATGCGCGCTGATCTTCAGTGTGTCATAGTTTTGGGTTTTCTTCACATTCAAAAGAAAAACACTTTTTACTTCTGCACAACGTCTGTGTTACATCTTTACTTGGTAAACGCCTCACTGCCACTCCTTTATTTAAGTCTATGCATTGGAAAACTTGGATCAAATCAATGGGACTGCTTGGTAAGCCTGTCTCCTCAGCACCCCTTGTTGCAAAAATCATGAAGACGCTGTTTTTATCCCCACATAGGTGCACTACATCAGTGTGGACTTTATGGGGGAAAACGGAGGCAAAAATTAAATATGAAGTGGCAGAAAACGGGAAGCATTGACCTTTTTAAAGTTTATTTGTCTAGATTCCAAGGGGAGACATAAAATGAGAGAAGAAAGGAAGTTGTAGTGAGATTTTTGTGAAACAAGATTTTAAGAAAAAATTAGTTAAAGCACTCTGCAGTGAGTCCTTAACAGTCAGAAAATATGAATTCTTCTAAACAACAAGAACCCAGAATTTATAGGAAACCATATACACATACACACACACAGAACTGAAATGGAAACATGGAAATAAAGCCATGAGGGGAAGGTGCTTTTCCCTTTCCTTGGCAGCTTTGAAGAGCTCTTATTTGGAGGTATCCCGGACCAACAGCCGGTCTTGGAGAGCTTTTTCCCCGGTGGCCCCCTAAAGCACTGTGACTAGATGTAAATGTCCAGCTGTGGGAGAGTGGCTGCACACCTGCAGTACCCAGTGGAGGACCGTGGAGCAGAATGAACCAGGAAGAAAAGCTGTCTGTCCACGACATGCAGCAAAATCCAGGGGACTGTGAGGAAGCAAAGTACAACAGAGCACATGTAGATCTCACCTTGTTGTGTACAAGAAAGGAGTGAAGCAGAAGATACACTACCCAGGACTCATCAGAAAGAAACAAAGCCAGTCACCTAGAAGGGCCCTTTATGGGGAGATCAGGGAGCAAGAGGTGGCTCTGATTATGTCTATCTTGGTATGGGAAGGACAGAAACAAACCAACGAAACAACAACAACAACAACAACAACAAAACAAAAAACCCCTTAAACTAGAGGCAAAGCAAAATAATTGGGCTTCACTGGATTTCAAGGGAATAATAAATATCATACTAGAGGACAAAAAGAGCCAAATCAATCTGTGTTCTTTTTTTTAACACAGAGTCTGGACCAGGGTGAAAATTACAAAGAAATCTTGAACTTTTTCAATTGTTGTTTTTTCCCTGTTGTCATGCAGGTGAAACGATTTTGAAAGTACTTTAGGTGTTTCAGGTGTACCGTATGACAGTGAGCATGTAGATATCACTTGGTGTGTTCTCATTGTGGAGAAGGACACACCAAGGGGAGGGAGAAAGGACTTCTTGGCTGACATTGTGACTCGTGATTATCAAAATACGCATGTGTGTATACACTTGTCTGTACACACATGTATGTGTGTGGTATGTGTGTCTGTACATACATGGATTTCCTAGAATTTTTTTGCTAAAGGGTCCTAAAAGCAAGACATCTCAGAAGCAATAAACTAGCTGGGCGCTGGATATGGTTGCTCACTCAAAGTTTCCCTCTGGGGAATAAAGGGGGGCTTGTTAGGCCACAAATTCAGAGCACCTAGAGATCACAGGAGCACAATGTGCCCGGGACATAATCACAGACTGAGGGGCTCTGGCCAACCAACTCTGGAATCAATTTGAGTAATTAAAGGCAACAATGAATTGCAGATTGCTGAAAAATAGGATTTCAAAAGCTCCCACTAATAATAAACACACACATAGATGGAGGTTAGTAGAGGGCTCTTGCTTATAAGCAAATGCTGAAGAAGTCCAGACTGCTAAATGTGAAGGGAATGCTGGGGTTGAAGAACCATGGGTTTGAAACCATCGTAGTAAATATGGTTCAGGTAGGACTTATAGATGCCAAGTCTGAAGGGAAATTTTCAAGGGAGCAAACCGTTTGCATTGTCTTAGTGTGTCTCCCTTATATTGCCTTAGTCACAATGGAAAAAATATCAGCCTGACTGCACAACCAGAATCAACCCAGTAATGAAGGGTGATGGACACAGAAGTCTCCAGTCTCCAGACAGTGTTCCAGGGACGCCTGCTGCTTACATGGTGTACTGCGTAGATGAATCCAACAGGAGAAAATCCCAAACCCCAAATGAGTAGTGCACAAGGGATTAGCAGTCCAACGCCTTAACCACTCGGCCACCTCCTGTCATCTGTAGATTCTTCTTTCAGGCCTGCATTTTGATCCCAGTGCTCTGCATATCGTTGCCTGAAAGACTCTTCATAAAAGTTCTTTTCTCCCTCCTCAGGGCTTCTCATATTTCAATTTTGATTTTATTCTATTTTTTAAATGTGTCCTTCAAAAATGTCAGGGTCATAAAATACTCATTGGTATTTATGTGGACAGGTTAAAGGGCACTAAAAGGCTGTGGAGGTTACCTGATCCTAACTCAATCCTGCACTAAAGTGGGGGTGCTGTAAAGCGCATTAGGGGTCAATTGATAGAAGTGGAATACAGGCAAAATATTTTTTAAACTACCACACACACCATATTAACAGTGGTTGCATAAGAGTGTCTTTGCTTTCAGAAAAATTCCCTCTTAAACATTTGAAGAGCAAAGGGCCACAATACTTAGAACTTACACTTAAATGTTCTGGAAAATGGGGTTGGGGGAGTAGATCAGTGGTAGAACACTTGCAGAGCTGCCTGCAGACTGAGTTCCATCCCCAGCATCAAAATCAAACCAATTCAAGCCAAAAAGGCACATGGTGGTCCCACATTGCTTGTTTTTACATATTTTCCATGTTTGAAAGTACTTTAAAACAAAAAGTTAAAAAAGACGTAACAGCATGGTATAATGAACACTCACTCCAGTGGTCATCCAGCAGCTTAAACATTGAGTGATACCTGATCCCTCTAGTTCCCTCTATTGGTCTCCAAGGCCAACTAACATTTTGAATCACATTTGGACTGGAGATCTCAAAGCACTTCGCTGGGACAGTAAGAAGGTGCAAATCTTGATCTGCTCCTGCCCAACTTGGAGGCATACTGGAACAGAAGAAAACTGCAGCCAGACCCGACGAGGGTGGGACTCGAACCCACGCGTGCAGAGCACAATGGATTAGCAGTCCATCGCCTTAACCACTCGGCCACCTCGTCTTGCTCTCCCGTCCTTTCTGTGGACTCTCTTTTCAGGCCTGCACTTTGATCCCAGTGCTCTGCATATCGTCGCCTTAAAGACTCCTCCTAACAGGTTCTTTCCTCCCTCCTCCCCAGGCCTTCTCACATTTCAATGATGCCACCCTAATGCCCAACTGTCATTGTTTCTCAGTGCCCACAGTTGCTCTCCAGCGACAGCGAGCATCTTTTTGTTGTCCGCAAGATCCACGTTTTCCTTCTACCTCTGCCTGCAATGTGCTGAAATCTCCCCTCCGCATTCCGTCGGTTGAGTTCCTCAGACCTTATCAGACCTGGCAGCCTTCTTACTGAGCTGTATACAGTTGAAAAATTTTGCAAGAATCCTTTCCCTCTTGGAAACTATTTCCATTCTATATCTGCCACAGAATTTTATCCCAATATCATGTATTTTTACATGTCAAAGACCTTATCTGCCACACTGCTTCTATGAATAGAAATCTGATTTTTACTTATTGCCAGTGACCAAAAATCTCAGTTTTAAGCATTTTTCTAATGCCTTGAATTACTTTTACGTGTAATGTTAGCACACAGTAAAGGACACAAAGAAAACATTTTAATAAATAATTTATTATATATGAAAAGTAGAATTGCGTAGGAAATGCATCTTTTAATGAAAGATGAAAATATTTCCCCCAACAATTCGTGTGTCTGGATGAAAATTTATTGCTGGAGTGAGATTTCAGTGGGAATTAACAGCAAAATATCCGATTTATGGTTCGGAGCTTGCAGAATATATTCTTATTAGTAAGGTAGAGCCTCCAATGTTTTTAAGAGCATGCTTTTTACACATTTAACTACAAAGTCATTTTAATGAAGAATATATAATTTTAATTAATAAATAATAGCCATAAACAAAAGTGATAGCAGATTTGCGACTACATACAGTTTATAAAATAAGGATGTCCGTATTATTTGACAGAATAAGCGTAAAAAAAATTACGACACTGATTTTCTAATTATCTATGTATGTACGCATCCTTTTTCGAAAGTGAGGCGGCTGTGTCAAAGGCCCGTGGGGGCATTTCCCGCTGTCCTTCTGTGTCACAGGAGGCGGTGGCATAAGTAGAGCGAACGGGTGCGGGGCAGCTGGAAGCTGAGGGGCCGCGGACCCCGGAGCCGGTGCGGACGGACGGCTGCTACACCTCCTGCGCCCGCCGAGCTGCAGGGCGCCGGGCGCGCTTCCCTCCGGCCGCCTGGCCTCGGAGTCTCTCCTGTGGGCCTTCACCGCCTTTCTCGCCTCTCATCCCCGCTTCTCTGCAGAGCTCGCCCGCAGCATCCCTTTAGGGGAGACTGAGCTTTCCCACTTGGTCTAAAAGGGTCCGAGCTCGGGCTCTCTCCAGGAGCCGGCCTGGGCCTGACCATATCCACAGGACAGTTTGGCTCCAGGGAACCCAGAACACCAAGAGCTAAGGAACCCAGGTGTCGCGTGGTCTCGCTCTCGCTGCTTCACGTCTAGGTTCAGAGAGTGACCCGGACCTTAGTCCTGTTGGGAGCATCCCGGATGCTGACGTTTTCTAAACAGAGGGCCTAATGAACACTGAGTGGACATCAAGCAGCCTCAGCTCCCTGATGTCCTAAGAGCCTGCTTTTTACACATTTAACTTCAAAGTCAGAATGAAACTGTAACGGGGTCCACTTCTGATTTGAACACGACCCCTGCGCTCTGCCACCGTGGCTTATTTAAAATCGACATCCTCCCGTCCCCTTCTCTCTCTCCCTCTTCCCCTCTCTATCCTTGGGGAAGCCGATCATGCGTCTTCCCATCCCAGGCCAGTCCCTTTTCCTTGAGCACACATCACAGGAACGAAGCAATTCAGACTTGGGTGGCCTCAGAGGACCTAAGAAGGGGCTCTCTGGGAAAGTCACAAGTGAACTGTGACTCCTGACAGGACACAGCTGGAATGCAGCCTTTGGAACCACCTCTGTTACCCTTGACCACCAGAATCACAGCGTCTAGGAGAGGAGTCCCCTGCATTTCTCTTTTGCTAGTAAAGCAATAAAACTTCTTTGGATTGGCATCCGGGACAATGACTGAGCTATCAGTACAAAATGTTTTTGTACCACAGTCCCAGACTTCACTAAAATTCATGAGAGGAACCCGCCAGTGGCCTTTGAGCTTGTGGCCCTGTCTCCCGAGTGAGCCAGGAGTTGCAGTGACCCAGCACACAAGCCAAGGTACTCACCAGAGCCAGTGCCAGCCCAGATTAGGGTCTGAAACCAGACATGCAGCTGGGAACCAGGCTTTGTAGAAGGTGGAGGGCTACGCTGCCTCAGGTTCTTGGGGTCAACCTTGAGGAATACAAATATTAGTAACTGCCAAATTTTCCTGATTAAATAGTAAAATAATCATACAACAGAAAACTCTAATACGCATTTTAAAATAAAACTAACTTATAGTTTTTAGAAACTTATTCAGGAGCTCACAATAAATAAGTCTAGTTGACAACTGCCCCTCAGACTGAGGGTTTGGTGCTCCCCAACACCCTGGGGGGGGGGGGCTTTACATTTATGCCCCAGTGGCCACTCTAGTTATGCAGACAACAATGGCTGCAGTGCCTTCTCTGAATGCCTCTCACTCTCTGCCTTCCCTTTCTTCTTACCCTGCATGTAGGCTGTGGTCTGGGTTTGAGGACTGCTCCCCTGCTTAGGACTCAGGGACCATCGCTCTTGAAACCAACTCAAGCTGAGGGTCTCTCTGAGGCTGAGAGCAAAGGCTGCACCCCCAGACCTGAACAAGGCCAAGAAGTATGGAGGCTATACGTGTAGTTCCTGCCTTTTGTCTCTTTGCTCCTCTTCTGTAAAAGCTGTACCTCAGCCTTCAGCCTGTGGACTCAAATCCTCACTCACTGATCTCTATTTATTTTAAATTTTATTTATTATTTTAAAATGCCAAATAGCTTAATGGCTTATTAGAGGATATAATTTCTGTAGAAATATGAATTCCCCCCAAACACACTCGAATACTGCAAAGAGAATTTGGATGAAATCCTTTAACCCTTGCTCTAGGCCTACGGAGAATAACAATTACCTACATGTCTATGACCGGTTTTTACATCAGCAAAGCCCCATGGCCGTAATGCGTGTTTTTAAAATAGGTGTCCTGTGCACATTTCGAACATCCGTACACAGCCGCCTGCCTTGTCTCGGTTACTTGATTCTAGGCTGTGTCGTGCTGTTGTTAGATCCTCAATTGCTGGCTCTTCAGATGGTTTCTATTTTCTCTCTCATAAGGAAGTTTCACAGAGATACACTCCAGCCCCAAACCCTGAGGTCTGCCCTCCCAAGCCAGCCCTTAAGTTCTCGTTCAGGTGCCCCCGCCTGAACTGGCCGGCCCTCTCCGACCCGAGCGCCTGCAGCTGGACCACTTGCCAGGACCGCTGCACCCTCACCCCTGTTGGTTTGGAGGGAGACCCTTTGTACCCGTGGCCTGGGGAGCCCGGGAGCCTGGCGGGGGGTCTCTGGCGCTGGTGCCTAGGACGTAGGGTGGCTGGAACCCCGAGAGGCCTGCCGCAGCCCTACTCTGAGTCTCTTTTAGATGCGGGTGGGCGAGAGGCTCGGCTCGTGGGTGGGAGCCGCGGAATGCAGCCCCCACGCCCTCCACAAGTCCAGTCGTCTCAGGAGGTCTGAGCCCGGTCGGGCTCGCAGGTCCGCCACCGTCCGTCGTGGCCGTCGGTGAGATCCGGAAGGGGAACGTTCAGGCTTGCAGCTCCGCGACGGTGGGCAGTCCTGGCCGTCGGTGAGATCCCAAAGGCGTTCAGGCTTGCAGCTCCGCGACCGACGGGCAGTCCTGGCCGTCGAGGAGATCCGAAGGGGGTTCAGGGGCGGCCGAGGGGCCAGCCTGTTGGCACGTGCAGTCTTCACCTTGTGTTTTGACCGTCTGAGAAAGGAGGTTGGTTTCCGGATCCTTCGGGAGGACAACAAAATCGCATTTTAAAAGCGCCAGCAAGCTTTCCCGTTCTTGGGTTTAATTTCCAGGGAGGTCTCCCATCCTGGGGCTGCAAGCCCTGTACACACTGGCTTCTGGGGCGGACTGTAGGAGCCTTGGGGAAATAGGGGCTGGAGATCCTGGGCTCGGGGAAGTGCGTGGTGGACTTGGAACTTCTGAGAGATGTAAACTCTTCGTTGTTTCCTTCAGTGGGAAAATGAGGAGCTGGCCCGTACGGGGATCGAACCCGCGACCTTGGCGTTATTAGCACCACGCTCTAACCAACTGAGCTAACCGGCCGCCGCGAGGGGGGGTAAAAAAAAGCCTTTTCCTGATCCGCTGAGGTGTTCTCTTCAGTAACATTGTCGGACTGGAAAGAATGTCTTTGCATATTTCGACTTTTGATAAAAAGATGACAGAGTTTTCTCTAACAGCAAAATAACCAAAAAAAAAAGCATTGCTTTGTAAAGCCATACTCCTAGACTTAAATTTTTCAAGCTTCTTTCAATGGCTCAAGAATACATGGAAATACCTGAGCTTTTGAGGGATACCTCACATCCAAACCATAGCAACAATCTAGATTGTTCCAAGAGGCATATGTGTATGTTGAAAGAAATTAATCTAAGATTGCCAGGATAGAATTTAATTGTGAATAAAATGGTAGAGCTTTGGCATGGTCATGATGGGTCATCATATTTTAGAGATAAAGCCTGCATTTTGGATAAGAGTGAAAATCTTTTTATTTTATTTTATGGTTTGCTAAAGTAATCATTAGCCTTAGATCCACCTGGACCCATTCCCCCTGTAAATCCCTTAGTTAAGGGCAGTTTTCCAACTTTACAATTACTGTCAAGATTACTGGCCCTCAGCATATCATTCCTCTGACATCAGCTCAGAGTCCTTCAAAGTCTGTGATGATTTTCCCTGATGGTTTTACTAGTAGTTGAATTTTTCCCTTCTCCCCATGAGCTTTCTTAGCTCATGCTTCAATTGTACCTGAACTCTTCTTCTCTTGGATCAGTGTTTCCAGCCATGACTCCAAGACATCAGACATCCCAAACAAATGCAGAGACACCAACACACTTCCAATTCTGGCCCAAGTGTGTTTGCGAACACACACACATACACATCCATCTCTTCCCATGAAACATAGTGATTCTCTCAGCATTTTGTTTCCTAACCTGCCAACTACAACTTTAAGTTCATCTTCCTGAAGAAAGTTTGACCCAGTTATTCAGCCCTCATCCGTATAACTTCTCACCACTCATACATCCATAGCTTCCCCAGTCATTGTCGCTCTGCCCTATGGTCAACCACCCTTCTTGAATCTAGCATTCCAGGTGAAATTTAGCCTTGGCAGCCCACAGGCAACTGCAGTCCCTCCAGGTGTCTCCAGGTGTCTTTTTTTCAGTCACAATTAACTACTTGCAATTCCCTGACTATTCCAGATTCTGGGTATTACTATCTTTCCTAGAAGTGTTCCTCCTCTATAGCTCCATTTCTAACTCCTCATCTAATGGTTTCTTCTAACGACTCATAATATAACTCAAATGTCTCTTCTATGTATCACATAGCAGATTTTATAGAAATATTTTATATCTCACAATGCTTTGTAATTATTTTTAATGTCTAGTTACTAACAAACCTCTGCCCTCCGTGGGGCGGGAGAGGTCCTATCGTGACATAATGCCAGCTATAAATAGGCACTTAATATATGTTTGTGGGATAAATGATTGAGCTTAATACAATTTGGGGCAAATCAAAGTTTCCAAATCAAGTTATCTACCTTTGTTATGTGAATGAAATATTACTACATGAGAAAGAAAGAAACTTGGGCACTAAAATTTAATGAAGCCAACCACAGTAGGAAAACTTAGTTTACATTTTTGTCCAGAAAATTGTCCTTGATTCAGTTCTTCCCAGTGTGCCACTAGTGGAACAATTGTGGTGTTTATAAATTTAGTAAATAGATTATGTATTGAGCACCAAGGGTATTCTAGGCATTGTGAATATAAGAAATAAAATAGTAAGTGATACATAGTGACTGGCCACGCAGGGGTCAGAGAAAAAGGGTAAACATGTACACAATTGTCTAAAATTAGAATGAAAATGATGAAACAGGATTGGAAAACACAGTCATTGTCACACACTTTGTTTCTGAAAAGAAAACAAATCTGCTGTCCTGCAAAGGCTAAATAATAGAAAAGAAAATATCTTTTTATATTTGTTCTCCCTGTTTATCCCACTCTGAAAGAGGATACGGACCAACTAAAACATTGTACGTGAATCTGCTGCTGGATGGATTTTATTTTTTGAGACAGGCAAGGTGATATTTTGTTAGAGTCTGTAAACAAGTCAAAATAACACCTGGCATTTTGCCAGGGGAATGTTAGAGTTCATAAACAAGTCTGGATGGTGCCTGGCAAAATGCCAGAGGGAGTGGTTTGAGAAGTAACAAAAGTGAGCCATTAAGTGTGGAGATTCCTGATTGGTTGACTGCTGTATCTAGTTTATGTTAATTAGATAAGCTGTGTGGAATGTATAAATACTGCTCCTGTCCTGCAATAAACGGCTTCCACTCCTGCTGTATCAACGTACACAAGTTATTCGTCACCCCCCCTGATTATTCTGCTGCAGCCGGACTGCGGCAGATGGTGGCCCGTTACGGGGAGCCCCGGGACACTCGGGTAAGTGACGAAAAAAAGCTGCCCGTCCATAGATAGGACGGGAGCAATCTGCTCGTCCCTAGGCAGATAGGGCGAGAGGAAAAATGGCCATTTTAAGAAGATGGAGAAGATTGATACAGTATGTTTGTGTCTTGTTTTGTCTCAGTGTATTGTATTGTCTTTGTGATGAAAATATGGAAGGGGTGAGAAGTAAATTACTAAGGGAAGGAGGCACCCCAGTGGAACCAAGAATAGTTAGGGCATATGTTGATGGAAGCCCAGGAACTCTAGTCAGAAAGAAAAAGGAAGTTCAGAAGAAGAAGGATTATCAGGAAAAAAGTTGCAGCAAAAGGCTATTACTAAATACTTTTCGTTACCGGAGGGTGCGTGAAGCGGAGAGGCGGCTGCCGAGTGTGCAAGCCGGTCACAGCGCAGCAAGGATTTTCCAAGAGGCGGCGGCGACTGGCCCTTCCCCGCCTCCTGGCCGGGGAGCTGGCTCTTCCACTGCCGCGAGCCCAAATCTAGACCTGACCTGGAGGCACAGTCTCGCAGGCTCTTGCTCCCTGTGCCCAGTAGCAGTTTGAGTCCGGGACACTCCCCAGGGCCATCTGGGGCTGCCCAGGCACTACAGCCAGCAGAAGACGCTACTGGTGTCCCTGATGTTTGGTCATTTTCAATGCCAATAACTAAGCTACAATGGTTCTCCCACACCTGGAAGCTGATGAGTAATGAGCACTATTAATGCTTATTTCAAATGCAAAAAAACCTTGAGATAATGTACTAAATTGTTCAGAAGGTTGTTTTCTTAGTAGAATGCTACAGGATTTTCTTTAGCCATCCGGAGTTCCTGCCTTCGTCCCAGTGCCGGTAAAGACCAAGGTGGAAGAATTTCCAGTGTTGCTGAAAACCGGACGAAACTTCGGCTGAGAAACGGACGAGACTTCGGAGCTGTTGCTGTTTCTGCTACTACAGCTTAGGCTAGCTGCCTGCAGAACTTACCTGAACTGTGATTTAAGCTAGCTGTCTGCAGAACTTACCTGGACTATGATTTAAGCTAGCTGCCTGCAGGACTTACCTGGACTGTGATTTAAGCTAGCTGTCTGCAGAACTTACCTGGACTGTGATTTACCTGGACTGTGAGTTAATCTATTGAGACACTGCTTTACCTGGACTGAGACAACAAACTGTAATCTATAACAAATTGTTACTTGGTATCTTTGCTAACGGTGTCATTGCTGGTGTCATTGCTGGTATAATTTTTCCAAGGGCTTCTTGCATGGAGCCATCAATTGGCTTGGTATTGTGGCATTTTGTATCCTCCCTTTCTGCTTGTATCAGGTTATTTATGGTGTTTCTGTAAAAACCACTATGGTCATTATTTAAATTAAACAAAAGGGGGAAATGTTAGAGTCTGTAAACAAGTCAAAATAACACCTGGCATTTTGCCAGGGGAATGTTAGAGTTCGTAAACAAGTCTGGATGGTGCCTGGCAAAATGCCAGAGGGAGTGGTTTGAGAAGTAACAAAAGTGAGCCATTAAGTGTGGAGATTCCTGATTGGTTGACTGCTGTATCTAGTTTATGTTAATTAAGATAAGCTGTGTGGAATGTATAAATACTGCTCCTGTCCTGCAATAAAGGGCTTCCACTCCTGCTGTATCAACGTACACAAGGTATTCGTCACCCCCCCTGATTATTCTGCTGCAGCCGTACTCCGGCAATATTTCCTTTCCTTGCCCACCCCAGGGCACCACCCCTCTTTCTATATTGGCAAAGGGGGTGTGATTGATGCTCAGAAAACAACTGGCCAGAATGTGAAACGGGTCTTAAGTACATGCATTTTTTTTAAAGTCTTAGTGTGTTCAAAAATTTGTTGTAATAAAATGTTAATTAAAAATTAGGAAGAAAGAAGAGAAAATCCACCAAAGTACTAAGAATACAATAAGCTTCTGGCCCAGAAAGGAACGTTTATGAATGCAGCTAAACCTTCTCCCCCAAAGTACTCAGTTAATGTCTTCATTCCAGCTGTTAATGCTGAGTTACTTTGTGAGTAAATTTAGGTTTCATAGGACTAAAATGGAATTTATTTCTGTCCTGTAAATTGCCTTAAAATCAAAGTTACCAAAGTTTTCACATTTCTCTACATGTGTTTCCATTTCCAGATGAGCTCTTTGATCAGGAAAAAAAAAAAAAGAATACATGGAAATATTACCTTTGCTGCTCTGCAAACGCCTGCTCATCAGCCCGTGCGCCAGATGAATCAGACCTGTCAGCCACTGGCCTCCTAAAACCCGCCGCTAACGGAACGCAGTTGTTTGCCTGAAGGATCTTCTGATCCGTCAGGTTCTTGGCGGTCCCGGGTCTCGCAGCTTTCTGATGCCCAGTCTCCTGAGCCACTCCTGGAAGCCTCCCCATCTACCTGCTGCCTCCTTTCCCGATCCAAGGTCTGACTAGCTCTAGAACTGCGGCTCTAGAGGCACCCAGTCTCCTCTCCAAAATGTTGCCATTGTTTGTGGTGATTTGTTTCTCATTCCAAAGATTTTTAAATGAGCAACCAAAGTTCTGCAAATATATTTTCTTTTTTTTTTCTGTCACAGATAGTGGCAATTTATTCACATTCCATCCTTTGCTTTTAATATTTTATACGGAATGTAATTTTTCCATCTTCCCATATCTGAAACAGAAAAATGTTCTTCATTATCTGGTAAATATGCCTCCTATTCAGTTACATGCTCTGTACCAGTGTTGGCACTGGAGTTTCCCTCCTGTTGTCACACACTGTTTATAGCTGTGGGCGGTGGCTGAATCTCATGTGTGCCACCATGACTTACACACATGTAGAAGAACCGCATCAAAAAATATGTTCACTGGTAATTTTGATAGACCTTATCTCACCGCCCTCAAAGACCTGAGCCCTTTATCCTTTTTGTGCACCTGGGTTTGTTTGTTTGTTTGTTTGTTTGTTGTGTTTGTATTTCTTTTTCTTATCTCCTGTACTGCGGATTGAACCCAGGGGGCTTTACCACTGATCTACATCCCCAGCCCTTTTGTTTTTTTAGACAGGGTCTCACTAAGGTGCTTAGGTCTGGCTAATTTGCTAAGGCTGTCTTTAAACTTGTGAGCCTCCTGTGCTAGCCTCTCAATAGCTTGTCTTAATTACATATACTTAGCACAATTACATAGAATCTTGGCCACATTCCAATTCCTCCCTCTTCCCTAATTTCCTACTTCTCTGAAACTAAACTAGATAATTGGTGAACATGTGGAGTTTATTCACATTAAGAACACGTCTGATTCTGCAATCTCACTTTCTCTGGGGGTAGGTGAGATTTGGGGTGCAGTTAATGATGTATGGCAAAGAGAGGTGTGGTAAAATCAGATGGGAAAAGGAAGGGGCTAAGTGGAGAGTTGGGAGAAGGAACAGCAGTGTCTTTCTTTTGTACATCTCAGGTAAAACTTGGCCATAAACACCTAGGTGGAGAGAAGCTGAGACAAGCCTGGGTGTCTGGGTATTCAGACTGGGCTTCCTGGGTGGAGTTGCTTTGCAAAGTAGAAGGAGATCAGGGCAGGGGAGAGCAGGTGCATGATTCAGGATCTTCTAGAGGAATACAATATCTAAATCAGAATAAATTTATGGTAAAATAGTGGGGTACTGAAAGTAGTTAACTGGCATTTATCGATCTACATCAGGTCTCAACAAAAAAGCGTGATCCCTATTTTAGGCCAAGGTTAATATTTTTGAATGAGTCCTAACAATAATGGGAACCCATGGAAAGATTTGTATTTTAGAAATATCTCCTTAACTTTGTGCAATGGCCAGACAGTTCCATAGTTACTGGGCCCTTGCCGTGGTTGCCAGTACTCCACTAGGCTCTCCCTTCATGGAACCAAATTGCCAGCTCCAGACCCCTAGGCTGAGGACAGGGTCATTCTGGTCTTTTAAGTTTAGCTCTTTTAGGATAGTGGACACTTCAGAGAGTGTGAGCAGGTGGTGAAGGGTCTTGACTCTTGGCGGTGCACACCTGTTGGCCCTGGTGCACAGACCTGCTAAGAGATGCCGGGGTCCCCGACTGCCCAGTTCGGTAAGTCCAATTGATCTTCTTTTCCAGGAAATGATCAAGGTTATTGCAGCTTTCCACTCATCAATCATATGGAAGTCCATAAGTCTCACTGAGAAAATAGTACATCTTGGGGGAAATTTCCCTTCTCAAAACAGTAGAGAATTTCAGGTCTCCCAGCAGAGTAGATCAAAAAGAAGCAGAAGGGGAAGGGTAAAGGGAAGAAGAAAAGGTGGAGGAGGAGGAGGAGGGGGA
>NW_025999913.1:20069706-20078685 GCF_001458135.2 Marmota marmota marmota | reverse complement strand
GGGGGGAGGGGGAGGAGGAGGGGGAGGAAGGAAGGAAGGAAGCAGCAGCAGCCTCGATCTAGTCCTGTGTGGGCTTCTCTGACCACAGAAGGGAAGCCTGTGATCCCTCTCTTGAAGACCAAAAAGGATCCCGACCTGGTACCCGCAACCCCGAGGTGACGCGCTCGGTGCCAGGCGGCGCTCGGAGGACACCTCGGGGGACTTGCTGTGGCTGTACTCATGGGAAAGACACCGAGGTTGACTTAGGGGCGACCGGAGCTCGGGGTGACCGAGCCCTCCCGCACTCCTGCTGCGCGGGGACCTGGGGGGGGCCTGCTCTGGCGGAGGTGGAGGCGGACACGAGGTGACGAGGTGGGGTTGGGGACGAGTCCCGAGCCAAGGCTGGTGAGCGGCCGCGGCGGGTCCTGCTCCGTGCACGAATGAGATGTCCAGTTATGGAGTATCTGTTGATCCAAAATGTAAAAGAAGCAGAGGAGAAGCGGACCTAGACTGTTTGTGATCCTGGGAACCAGAACGACATTCCTTGCGATCACATGACTTACATTCGCTCACAGTTTTAGGATAAACGGACAACAAAGGAGCAATATTTCTCTTACAGATACTCCCCATAGTATGCGAAGATTGTTCTGCCTGTAACAGTTTCGCATTGTCTTTGCGAAATATTGTTTTATAAACTGTTTTTAAATGTCAGTTTGCAGTGGTCAGCTTCTCATATTTCCACATGAATTTTGTTTTCTTTACACATTTACATTGGAGATGAGTGACGTGAGTGGACCAGTATTTAATATCAATATAATTTAAAATTTTACCTAAGAAAAATAACCTGAGTAAAACAGAACACATTTTTTATTATTCTTAAAAAATTTTTGTTATAAATAGCAGTAGAGTCTATTTTGACATATTTATACAAACATGGAGTTTATTTTATTACTAGAATACATTTTTAAGCAGACCGTAATGTCTTTCACCCTGTCAAAAAAAGGGGCAGAATCCTTTCTAAGTGGTAGATGAAAATTATGCCACAGATAAAGGAAAACACCAAGAAAGGTAAAATAGAAATGTACATATTTTTAAAGTCATATTTGGTCAAGAAACTTAAAAACTATATATTAAAAATTATAAAATCATGTAAATTATAAAATCAAAACTGAGGCTTTGACAACTTGACTTGAAAAAACTGTAAAAATCCTCCTTGGAGTGTGGTCCTGAAGACTGGAAAGACAGGCTGGGCATGCAGCTTGGAGATAGAATACTTCTCTAGTCATACCGGAGGCCTCAAGTTCACTTCCCAGCACTCAAACTAAAGAAAGATTGAGAGGCAAATAGGGTGTCATCGAACTGCCCCAACTCTGAAGCCAGACATCATTGATTTGTTGTATTGGCTTTGTTTTTTTATTTGCTTTGTGGCTTTAGCAAATTACTTAGCTTCTTCATGCTTTGGATTCCCTACTTGTAAGAAACCTTTGAATAGTGCTTGCATATGATATGCATTATCCCAGACAGGCCCTACTCATCTTTAAAGAGTCTTAGTAATGCTATGATCACATGCATGGAGCAAGTCTACTGCATTCTGTAGACTGATTGCCTTGAGGGAAATCATTTGAGTATTTGCATGGTGAGCTGAACTAGCTTTGATGGGATGTCATTTTTACTTGAGAGAATGCCCAACATTCACGCTTGGGTGCTTGTCAAACTGACAGTAATGAGAGTCAATGTTAAAACTCAAGTTATCAAGCAAAAATCAGAATTTTGGAAACCTATGTTCCAGAAGGATGAGTTTGGCAACTTCCTGTTTGAAATACATTATTGACCATCTCACAGGTACAAAATCAATAAAACCTAGTTAAATATAATGGTTTAGATTTTATGTCCACTTTTTTTTTTTATTTCACCAGAATAACAGAATGACAGAATAAAATGTCTGATGTCATCTAGACTAAGCATAGAGTCTAGACACATAGATTATCAAGCATCACCCCCCTGCCACCCTCCTCTGACAGTCAATTGGACAAAACCCACCCATAACACTCTGCCCCACCACCTGCAAGCTGTGCCCCTGGTGGGAGTTCTGAGTGGTCTCCAGGACTCAGGAAGAGAGATGAAGCCAAAGTCACAGCAAATTATTGAAGGCTTTTGAAATCAAATCCCCTGGGAGCCTGAAAACACCCTGTCTGGCATTTGGGAAGGAATCTGGACTCTCTTTGTGAGTCATGGAACTTCTATTAATTTTAACAAATAGAAAGTATGAAGGAAGGAAGTGTGCCATGGATGAAGAATACTAAAAGAAAAAACAAAAATTATTAGGCTTGAGGGTACCCAAAGAGTCACCCTTCCCTTCTGGTGTGGACTGGAGAACTCTACAGGAAGTTCCATAGTGTGGCAATCAGCTCGGACTCACCCAGGCCCTTGGATTGGAAACCTAGCCCAGACAACGGCTTTTCCAACATTTTTTACTTCATCAAGAAATGTAAACGTTTTGAGCTGGGGATATAGCTCAGTGGGTAGAGTGCTTACCTTGCATGAACAAGGCCTTGAGTTCAACCCCCCACCAAGAAAAAAATCCCAATTTCTTTTTTTTTTTTGCTTTGTAAACAATAGTTTTATACAAATATAAAGTTGTGCACCTTCCAAGCTATCACTCCAATACACATTTATTCAACTAAAACATCTTTAAAAATATTTTAACAATGTACAAATACATTCACAACATAATCTGCTGAGTAAAAGACTCCAACAAAGTTTCTAGTACCTACAACAGAATTTACAGCTGTCTACGATAATTTTTTAGATTGGTTTAGTTTACAGTTAAGTATATTGCCTTGTTTAAGAAATATTTTTAATACAACTGTATGATTTACAATATCCCCATTATAGCAAGAAAAAATAGATTCATAAAATGTCTTTAGGCATTTATTATGCCAAGTATTTAAATGATTATTCTTACTATGACATAAGAATAATATTCATTTAGTGCTAAAAGATTTTTTTTTTGTCCGGAGACCATTTCAGAGTTTCCAGGAAGTTCCAAAATAAAATCTGACTGTCCTTTCCATGAAATAAATAGAACAGCAGCAATCCCTGGGTGTCCCTTAAACATAAACTATAAAGATTCCATTTATTATTTAGGCCTCAAGTATAAAAATAAAAGAAAATTTTAGACACTAGGTAACACCACCAGCCTGAATTTGTTTTTCCCTTGTGCATGTCTAAGGTAAGCAATTTCAACATGAAGTATATATTTAAAATTTACAATTTTTTCTAACATTTTAACTCATACACAAGCCAAGTGTTTACTCTTAATCATGGAATCAACTTATTTCTGAAAATAACCTACAGAAATAGTATGTAAACACACATACCTTTGAGACAAATATCTCTGTAACATATGTAAACTAACACATTAATTTGGGATATACGGATACATTACTATATGCATATATATGTATACCATAAAATAAATTCTGACAATGTTCTTAATGATATCATACTTCCCAGCCTCAACTACTAGAAAAAGAAAATAAAAACTTTGTTTAAACGAAGAAAACAGTTTTCATGGTAACTTTGTAAGTGAAAACAAAACAACAACAACAAAACCCAGTACTCCTCTTTGCAACTGGACTGAGCTCCAAACAGTTCATAATCAAGTATCTCTTCGGCCATTTCCCAATATCAAAGAAAACATAATTTTCTCTCTATCCAAGAAGTCTGTTCATTTCCGGTGTTTCGTTTTAAATACTGCTTTCCAAGATGCAGGTAGCCATGCTGGTTAAATTCTTCCGGCTGCCCACTTGCACCTAATGTAACCCTACAAGTTGGCACCCTGTAGCACCACACCCATGATAACCATGCCAACCATTTTACTCTGAAGGAGAAGAGAGCACTAAAGGCAAATATCACCCACAGCACTGGACAGGCAATTAGTCCTAACCAAAAGATTCTTGATTCAGCTTCTGAAACAGTTTTATTCTCCTGAGGAGATGCCTTCCTGGACTCAAACACCCAATGGCTCTTTCCATCCTCATCAATATGATTCCACCACCAAGGCCTACCATCAGTCTACCTGCGACATTCTTCACTGCCCAAAAGTCACATGACAACAACAAGATAATTGTCACCATACAGACAATAAAGCTGCTGCTGAGCAATTCTCAGAGAAGATAGACTATAATGGCACTGACTCGGAAGAACAAATGGAAAAATGATGCCACTGGATGTCGGATTTTGGATTTTCTTGGTCTATTAGTTGTCTCTTCTTCTGCATCAAACAATGAAACATCTTCAGTGTCATCATTGCTGTCCATCAAGGTTATTGTGGTAACAGCTACCTGAAAGCAAGGCTCTGTCAGTGTCTCCTATTCCTACAGGATTGCGGGGCACGCACCCCTACAGGGCAGGCCACAAGGGGGCTGAAGAGGTGCCCGGAGGCCGCTCCCCTATCACCTCCTCGAGTGCACCACAGGCCGAGGAAAAAAAGCCCAATTTCTTAAAGACAAAGTCTTTGTGCTTTCTCTGCGGTTCCAAAATTGAAAATGAAAGCTTTATTCCATGTCATCCTGATTGGAGCAGTGCTGAAGCCTAGCATTTAGCCAGTCTTGAAACAATGGAATTGTAAGTTCTGCAGAGGACTTCCAAGAACAAAGAAGACTCCCTCCCTGATTTGGCCATGGCCATTTGGGCAAAAGGTAGCCAAGGATAAGGAGCTTTGCATTCTGGCTTCTAGGTTTGTGTTGTTAAGGATGTTACTATTCTCTGTCTCAGAACCATTTTCTTAAAAGCAGTTATATATTTTGAAGTGTCTATTTTGTTAATTTTGAAAACTAAAATAAAGGAGCAATTCATCTAAAGATAACATCTGTTTTAGGTTTTTTGGTTAATAAATCAGTTTCTAACATTTGATGCAAAATACGATTTCTAGAGTGCGTGTTTCCTATTGAACTTTGCCTCCTTTTGCTTGCAGATTATTTTGCGTGCTTTTATCTGCTGCAAGATGTAACATACAATTTTGCCCTGCATCTCTCCTGTAATGAGTTATTCCTTTATTAGCAATAAAAAGATGTAATTCTTATAACTAAATGTATTCCACGTACCTTATTTTATAACATTTAATGAGAAATAATACTGAGTACTCATTAGTAATCCAAGCACACGTCACTGGTACTCATTATAAGTATATATGAGAATAAATATAGGAAAAGTGGAATTGTGGCAAATTAACAGATAAAAATTTAGTGATGAGGTCACAAGTACATCAAGAGAAACAAGCGCACACAGGAAAAAAAGACAATTCCTTCTATTCAAATGTGATGCGCTAAAGGTTAAATTCATTCTTTTGGGAATTTAAAACAAAGGTGTAATACGGATATCGATCATATCTGAATAGACTCACCAGGATCCAAACTCTGTGGTGAGATTATCAGGGTGCCCGCACGAATGACGTGGAAATGGTGTTTTATCAGCTATCATGTGAGAGGGCCTCGCAAGCTCGGGCCAGTGGCGCAATGGATAACGCGTCTGACTACGGATCAGAAGATTCTAGGTTCGACTCCTGGCTGGCTCGGGGCTCCCTTTTTCTTCCCGCCGAAAGGTCAACTCAAATCTTTCTCAAGTTTTACGGATACAGAAGCGAATTCTCCAAGATGTCAGATGGCACTTACTGTAAAGGGGCCTTCTGTTTGTCTAGTGCCAATTTTGCCTTACGGTTTTAGCAGCTGCCTAACTCGGATCGAGGTCGGTGACACGAAAAGAACACCCTGATCTCAGACTTCCTTCTTGAACTTCTTCCAGCTACCGACCGATGGGGAAAGGGTCGTGGAAGACAAAGGTGCTTTAAGGAGAAGCAAACAAAAACTAAGAAGGCGGTCCACCAGTCTCCACCCCATCCTTCTGCAGGGCAAGACCCGCGGTCCCACCGCAAACAGAAGGGCGCCTCCTTGGGGAGCGTCGGTCCGGAGGAGCCGCGGGGCAGAGCCGCGAATCCCGCGCTCGGTTCCGCGAATCCGGGCCTCCGCCTTCGCCCGGACTCGCCTCCCTGCGCAGCACCGGGAGCTGGACCTGGAAGGAGCAGGACGCGGGAGGAGCGGGGCCCCCAAGGAACAGGACCCGGGAGGAGCGCGGCCCCCAAGGAGCAGGACGCGGGAGGAGCCCGGCCCCCAAGGAACAGGAGTTCCGAGGAGCAGGACGCGGGAGGGGCACGTCCCCGAGGAGCAGAACCCCGAGAAGCGAGATTTTGTCTGTTAAAGACGAGCAGCCCGGTGTTCCGCCTGCGGTGACTTTGCTCTGTGTAACCTGAGGTAGCCGGTCACCAGTGGCCGGTTAGCTCAGTTGGTTAGAGCGTGGTGCTAATAACGCCAAGGTCGCGGGTTCGATCCCCGTACGGGCCAAGTTTTGCCTGGCTCTTCCGGAGCAGCCCCGTAATCATCCTCGGGTTCGTCTCCCCCAAGGATCACCTCACCTACGTGTACCCCGCCCTTCTTCAGCCCGCTGATCCCCGCGGCACCTGTACTCTGTCCTCCTGGAGCTCTACAACTTGTGGCGTGGCATCCTTTTCTTTCCCAAATGAGTCCTGAATCCAACCTCCTTTCCCAAGTTTTCAAGAGATATGATGTAAGGAGAATCCCTCCCTAGAAGTCCCTTTTCTGAAGACCTTTTCATTTTTAACGGACAGCTGAGATGGCTCTCCGTGGGGAAGCTATTCCTTTGAACGAGGAACAGTCCCTTTTGGGCGGGGGGGGGGGGGGCGGATAAACTAGGCGGGAGTCGAATCGGGGCTCTCCGGGGCTGGCCCTGTGGCTCAGGCGGCAACGCGCTCGCCTGGCGTGCCCGGGGCGCGGGGTTCGGTCCTCTGTCGACACAGAAATACGATGATACAGACTGAGCCAGCTCCTGGATCGTGAATCTGCTTCCGACTTGGAAGAACAACGCCTCTGAGCTTCTGGGGTTGGTCTTTTCCATACCCACCACCTGCCGATCAGTTTCCCCCGGACTCTGCCAGTACTTCTTTCTAGAGTTATCTGGACAAAGCTGCTATTCATACAAAAAGACAGAATGATTCAGCTGACGGAAATTCCTCCCAAGACGAAAAAGTAGAAGTTTAACACGACTCTCTAAATTGAATGAAATATTCATAAACAAGCTTTTGTAGATATGAAAACCAAGCATGTCAACGACTTCAGCCAGAAATCAAACTAAAACAGAAATGAACGAAAATGAGATGAGATGAAGTAAAAGTTTTGAGTTTAGTTTTTAAAAAAATCAAGAAAAAGAAAAAAGATCACATCAGAAATGGAGGTTCCAATACACTCCAGGGAGACTAGATTAAAACGTTTGATAATAAGAAAGAAAGATAAACGTCCGTTTTTACTTCTTTACCACCTTTTCATTCCCTAGAGGAGGCAAAGATATAAAAATCAGCCATGGAAAAATGACTGAAGTAAAGGGCAGGTAAAGAAATCCAATACATTCATAATTGGATTCCCTGAAAGAATCAGCAGAGTAAAAATAGCAATTAAAACCATTATCCAAGAAGTTTGTGAACAGAAGCCAAGCATTGGGCTTTCAAAGAACAAAATTAAAAATTAGACACAGCATTAAAAATAGAAATAAAAGTATGAGCCAAGAAATATATAACTAGCCAAACTAATATATGAGAAGCAAGATTATTAGAAAAAAAGTTTTAAATATGCAAATACAGGATTCTCCAGCCACTTTTGCAGAGTTCCTCACATCCTCCTCCTCACACACCTTCCCTCCTTCAATGATGCAACAGATGATAGCAAGAATTTATACAAATAGCTTGTGTAAAGAAAATCACAAACATCTATGAGTACAGTTTACTTCTGAAGTTGAAAATTATTTAGGATGGGCAAGGGGTGAGGAGGAGACTTTTCACACTCTTTTATTTTTATTGTTCTTTAACTTTGAAATGCATATTTCTTACCCCCGAATTAAACTTCAATCAAATGTTTTAAAAAAAGAAATTTTACTTTTGAAATCAGTCTTCAGCTCTTGGCTTCTTTCCTACTGTGTGGATGTTCATGAAAATTGTTCACACCTGACATTTTAAGACTCTGGTTTTCTCTTTCACTGAACTGGCAAATACCCAGGTGCAGAAGTGTAGGAAGTGCAGATGGTTTTCATTTCTTGTCAGAAACCATCAAAATAGGTTGACTTTCTGGGCATGAATGTTTCCCAAAGGCAAAAGGTATTGCCCGAGGGCCTTCAGCTTTCCCTGGCTGGGTGCTCTGTACCTTTGCTCTGGAGACTGGCAGCAGGGCCCAGACCACAGGGAGGTGGCCGCCTAGACGTCTGTTAGGTGACTTCTGCTTCTGTTGCTCTGCAACAGAGACCTGGGAGTGGACCTGAGGTCAGAGTGGTGCCTTATTTGTGTAGAAAAAGAATAAAATGGCCTTCAGCTTGAGTGGAAGAGCACACATGGTGTTATGAACTGCTGGGAGCCATTAGCCAAGTAGGTATGACAATTTCCTTGCCAGTGTACCCCATGTTGCTTAGTGGAAGGACTCGTGGAAATAGGACATTTTGCAGTGACATTGCATGTAGGTGACCTTGCTCAAGTACCAGGGCGGATCCGGGTTTAGGGTGTTCCCGGTTTAGGTTCCAGGTTTAAGGTTTAAGGTTATTCCTGCTGGGAATAGGGCGTATCCTGCTGCCTGAGTTCCCCTTGAGTTCTCACGGGATTCAGACAGTATTTTTTGGGAGACGGAAGCCCAGTGGGGGTGGATTTTTGGGCAGAGAACGTGGATTTCCCCAGAAAGTTGTTAGAGTCTGTAAACAAGTCAAAATAACACCTGGCATTTTGCCAGGGGAATGTTAAAGTTCGTAAACAAGTCTGGATGGTGCCTGGCAAAATGTCAGAGGGAGTGGTTTGAGAAGTAACAAAACCGAGCCATTAGGTGTAGAGATTCCTGATTGGTTGACTGATGTATCTAGTTTATGCTAATTAGATAAGCTGTGTGGAATGTA
>NW_025999913.1:20062451-20067654 GCF_001458135.2 Marmota marmota marmota | reverse complement strand
CCTCCCTCCCTTCCTTCCTTCCTTCCTTCCTTCCATCTCTTGCAGGTTACTTTTAAATTAACAAAATCGTGCACTGACCATTCCATCAAGAGCGCTATCTGGATGATGGTGCTCTGGACAGGCGATGGTGATCTATTTCGTTGTTGGAGACACATAAGAAGAAAAGTCCAAACAGGAGATGACAGGTGTTAAGTACTAGTAAAAAACCCCTATATTGCCCCACATGGACCTCAAACCAGCAACCTAGGCACTATTACCACCACTGTAACCTAGTGAGCTAGCTGGTCAGCACATTAACTCTTCTACAAGGAATATATGACCATAAACCACGCCGATGGATCTTGCTTCTTCAAAAATTTCTCTGGGAGAAAAAAAAATCACAATCTGGAAACACTGTGGACAGGCCTGAGTTCCTTCTGAGTTCCACCTCCCCACCGCAGACAGTGAAAACGAAATAGAAAAGATCAACTTGTGCCCAAAGCAGCCCTCCCTCTCCCAGGTAAAGTCAGTCTCTTTCAAACTAAGAAATACAGGTCAATGTCCCCAAAAGAGGCTTCACCTGAGGAGGCCTGCAAACCTGCAAACCCGAAATGCCTGAAGCCCTCGGCTGTGTTCTGCGTAGACTCTGGCAGGCTGCTCCTTAGGGCAAGTTGCTGAGGCTGGCCTTGAATTTGTAATCTTCCTATCTCAGCCTCTGGAATTATAGGCGTGTGCCATCTAGGTGGATGTAAATTTTTGATGGAGGATTCTTGATCTGGACACCCCCACACAGGCATACACTCCCCACCACAATCCTAGTACTAAAACAAATACTTTGTGTAAATTGAGACCCCTGGGTTTATGTATGAGCATTATTGCCTTTGCTTCTGTGAGATGCTCAATCACCTCTTGGGAACCTGCTCTCACCTGCAATCCTCACAGTGAAAATATAACTTGTGCATTATTTTTGAGTGTCTGCTTTGTGCTAGCTACTATTTTAGAAACTGAAGATATAGAATTATAAGTGAACAAAAGTCTCTCTTTATGAAGCTTACCATTGCACAGAAAATGAAATAATCATGCAAATTACATAATAAAGTAAATGATGAAAAATAGCGTAGAGAAAAAGTTGGAAATGGGAAGGGGTATTGGGAGTGCAGGAGTTTGGGTCTTCATCAAGTTCTCTTCCTCCAGCAATAAAAACTTGAACTCTTGTTCAGTATTACGGCAGAATACTCCTCCCAAACCGCAGAGCAGAAAGAGCTGCATCTCTCTGACATTTAACATGCAAAACACCAACATGCACAATGAGAAAGATCATCCACTATATTTGCATGTTCTTTCCTGTACCAAACACTTGTGGTCTGGGAGTGAGGGTGTTTACAGACAATTATATGCAGAACAGGTACAGAATCCCAATCCCTGGGGATCTTCTAAACAAGAGGCCTTCTTTTGTCCAGTGAATGAGTATGTCCAGGAGGAAGGTGGCCAGGTGGGAGCTGTGGGGTGCAAGGCTCAGACCCCTCTCTGAAGCTGGCTCTGCTTTGCTTGCCTGAGCCAGGTCTGCAGTTGCTGGAATATGCTCTGTGGAGAGGCAGGAAGAGCTCTGAAGGCCAGACCCCAGCTCTAGTAGACAGAAGGGGCATGGGATAAGCAAGCCAGTGAGAGCACGTGGTATCCAGGGCCTTTCTCTCACCTGGCGTCCTAAGCGGAGGCTGGGAGAGTCTGAGGGTCTCTCAGGTGCCATGTCCAAGCAGTGGGAGGCACTAGGGATGAGAAGCGCTGGCTCTGAGGGTCCCAAGGTCTGTGTGACACTTAGCACATGCCAGGGGTCTGTGTCCCCTGGGAAGACAGAAGAGGGTGGTGTGTTGAGCTGGCACTGGGGGAAGCTTACCAGCCAGGTTCTAATGTCAGGCTCACCATTCACGAACAGCACTTGGGTGGCACCGGGGCTTTGGCCACCGTAGTAGGCGTTTGTCTGGGCCACGGCCTGGGCTACAGAAGAAGCGGAGAGTCCAAACACTTGCTCACATAGGTCCAACTGGGAGGGCAGGGCTGGGAGCTGGGAGAAAGGACATCCAGGACCCTTGCAGGTGACGTCTGTGAAGGGAGATACCTGAGTGTGAGAAATAGACGGAGCCAGCCCCCTGCTCTCCACCATCACTTACAGGGTTCTCCTCAGCGAGCCTGCAGTATTTTCAGAGACTGCACACCCCACGGTGACAACCCAGAGGGACAGGGCTATGATGATGAGAACCGCTCAGGAGGTGGGGATGCCAGAGGAAACATAATGGGCTCAAGGACATCCCGTAAGGCATGAGGCCTTATGGAATTCGAGTGAGCCAGAGAACAGAAAGCACTGCAAACAGCGGAGACAGAATGTGCAAGATCTGGAGGTGAGAGGTCTCTGGAGCCACCAATGCTCAGATTGATCATGTCTCCTCTGCTTGAAACCCAGAGCTCACTGTGCTTCAGGTTAATCTAACTTCTGTAACCCCCGCACCAACTCATTCCTCCTTTGCCATATATTGAGCACCTACCATGTGCTCAGAAGTTGGACTATTGGGCACATAGTGGCAAACAAACAGGTTTGGATCCTGCTGCTGCAGGACTTAATGGCAAGAAGAAATGCCTGGAGGACAACTGGACCATTTAAAGAGGACACAGAGCTACCAAAAGTGGGCATGGGAAGGCTGGCGTATCTTGAGGGAGGACGGAAGGCTTCCTGAGGGGGCATCTTGTGTGGAGACTCATAGGATGAGGAAACTGTGAGAAGCAGGAAATGTGCATCACAAGCAGCGTGAACAACACCTGCAAGTCTTCTGAAGTTAGAAAGATGGGCATGTTGAGGATCAAAACATCAAACGCCTCCCAACAATAGGAGCAAACACTTGCAGAATACTTACTGTCTTATCACCAGCTAGCCGGGCTGGCGACCTGAGCTGGGTTCACAAGAGCTGGCTGCACCAATAACTTAAGAAAATGGCTAAAGAAGCATGAGACACACAGAAATACTTTTTGCTTGCAGGAATCAGGGACAGCTCTCCATCTTAAGGGTCCATTGGAAAGAGAGAGAGAGCATGCCTGAGACCCTTTTTATTGAGAAAGACACTCGGGAAAGTTCCACCCAGATGAGACAAGAGATTGGGTTTCAGGGGGGTGTAGCCCAGTCCCACTGGGTGACACCCACTCCCAGAGCTTCATTCCCTTGCCTAGCAGAGGTGAGATCCACCTGTTTCTATCATCGGAAACCAGTGTCACACCTGCATGGCTCAAGGCTAGGGGTCCGTGCTCACTCCTGTGTGGCAGCTCCCAACACTGTACACCAGCATTGTTCTTAGCATATTATGTACATCACCTCCTTTGATCCTTGAAACAACCCTATGAGAGCACACCCTTATTATTTTCATTTTAGGGCTGTAGAAACTAAGCATAGCCTATATTTGCCCAAGATCACATAAGTAGGAAATGGAATTGGAATTTGAATATTTTACTTTAAATCACTATCCTCACTACCTTCCAAAGACACAGTGAGGATTTTGAACTGAAATCTGGGTTAGAAGGGCCAGATTCAACAATACAGAATATCTAGTTAAATTTGAATTTCAAATAAACAAAAACTCCACTTTTTAGTATGCCATATTTGGGACACACATATGAAATTTTTTTGTTTATCTGAAATTCAAATTTAACTGGGTAACCTATATTTTGTCTGGCAACTCCACCTGAGGTCACTAAGAAGCCAGGGGAAGGTTTTGAGCAGAGGAGCAACAAGGACCTTCCTGGATGCAGTGTGGTGGGTTGTACAGGTGAGATGAAAAATCTGGAAACCTGGTCAGGGCTGGTCAGGGGTCTAGGCAGGAGAGGACAGTCCTCTTCAGGACAGCAGAGGGGAAGAGAGAGGCAGAGGGACCAGAAGGGGTCCAAGAGTGGTGGTACTCAGTGATTAACAGGTCATCTGAATACTGCCTAGGAAACACCTAAAACTCGCCTCAGGATTCCGGTCTGGTGGCTGGGGAGAGAGGGGAGACCTCCCTGGGACGGGAGCACAGGAAGAGCAGGTGGAAGGCCTGAGTATGAGCATGAAGAGGCCTCTGAGGTTCAAGTTCACCCACACCACTATGGCCGCCTACCCTCTCCAGCCCAGCATACAAGGTCAGGCTCGCTGTGGTACGGAAATCAAAATCAGCCCACATCACCTGTGTGATGGCCACTGGCAGGCATAGCATGTATATTTGGGTCAGTGGTCATGCCTGTCACTCACAGAAGCCCAACTCCGTGCAAGTCTGGTACAACCACTGCCGGTCACCCAGGCCAGACACTTGGGGCTCAGTGGCTCTCAGCTGTGTCACTGTCTCTGCTCGAGAATGGCTTACACACCTCTGGCCCAGGCTGTGCATGACAATCTAGGAAACAGTAGGAACACACACATAAATTCCTTCTCCCCCCAGCAAGCTAGGGCCTGTCAGACTCATAGGAGGGTAAGCTCCTGGGAGTCAATAGTCAGAGCAGGTGAATGTTTGGGTCCCTGTACACTTATGATTGGGAGCTTATCACCTATGAGTTTTTAGGCAAGTGAAAATCTTTTGGATTTCAGTTTCCTCTTCTGTAAGTGGTCATTGTGCTAGGGCCTATCTCCTAAGAATTCAATGAATGACATATGTGAGGCATGTCTTATAGCACCCAGTCCAGATAGCACCAGAAAAGTGGGTTGGAATTGTGGATTCAGAGGTGTGGGCCCAGTCCCTATGAGAGCTCTGTTTCCAGGGCTGTGCTTTTTCATCAAATACTAATTGAGCACTTGCTATGTGCAGGACACTGCTGCAAGCCCAGAAAAGAGAACAGAACAAGAGGCAAAACAGATAATAGCCACAGTCTCTATCATTTGTCTCCTGCGTTCTCAGCTCCCAGCTAACCGCTTTACATGTCTCCCATGTCACCTTCTGAATATCAGCCCTGTGAGGTAACACCCCACTTGACAGAGGAGAAAACTAAGGCCCAGAGAGGGCTCTCGCCTAAGCCACACAGAGCGGGTGGAGCAGGAGCCCTGGTCCGCTAGGGCCAAGCCAGAGTGGGTCTGGGCACCTCACCTGCACTGCGCGCCGAAGTCCACCGTAGGGCGCAGGGTGACTGCGGTTGCCGCCGCCCGCGAGGAGTCCGCAGAGCTGCCGCACGCTCAGCGGCACCCCCGCCTGCCCGTCGTACTGCACCGCGCCCCCCACCA
>NW_025999913.1:20049571-20061777 GCF_001458135.2 Marmota marmota marmota | reverse complement strand
GTGCACGCGGAGCGTCGAGGGGGAGGGCTCATATCACCGCGACTGGACCCCGCATTTGGTTCCCTCCCCGGCCCATCGCAGGGGTCCCAGGACCTTCAGTCGGGTCCAGGCAGCCAAGGAGCCGGCGTAGGAACCTCCGAAGCAAATCCAGGGGCTGATGGAGGAGACGTTGAAGAGGCGGGAAAGAGCCAGGCGGGCAGAGACCACGTCGGCCAGCCTGGGGACAGGGGCAACTCGGTCAGCCCACCGCGGTGTACATTCCTGCAGATTCAACCCGCGGGCAGCCCACCGAGGGACTTGGATGGCAGAGCCAGGCTCAGTTCTCTAGCATTTCTGAGGGACCTTTAGGTCTCGTGCATTTCCGAAAACACCTGTGTCTAGGTCGGGGGAGATCCTGTCTTCCGCCTGTTAGGAAGCCTTTACCCACCTCCCCTCACTGTTTTTTAGGTGGAAAACGAAAACTTTCCAAGTCACTTTGTTTTTCTTCTTTTTTGGGTACTGGGGTTTGAGCCCAGGGATGCGTTACCACTGAGCCTCGTTCCCAGCCTTTTTAAAGACAGGCTCTTACTAAGTCATTTAGGGCCTCGCTAAGTGGCTGAAACGGACCTTAAACTTGTGATCCTCCTACCTCAGCCTCCCCAACCTGGGATTACAAGTGTGCACCACCATGCCGGGCTCCAAGGCACTTTATATTAAAACTTGACAAATATGGGGAGGAGTTGAAGGCGATGGAAGACAGCTACTCAGAGGAGCAGGAGGGGTCCTGGGCTGGATGGGTTAAAAGGTGTGGGAGAAGGTGAGACACTGAGAAAAGCAGAGAGATACTGGGATATTCCTAACGTCCTCTTTTTCCTCCTCAGGGCTTTCTGTCTTCACTTAGTGCCATACTGTGCAGTTAGAAACCAGTTTAGATTGTAGGAAAAAACTGAGATTTAGAGACACACAAAGAGAAACAGATATGGGCACAGAGCAGTGGAGACAAGAATGAGACAGATGGCAAAGATGCTGCTACAAAGACAGACACGGGGAGGGGAGGGGACTAGGCTCTGGAGAATCATAATGCTGCCGGGACATTGTGGGGCTGGTAACAGTGGGGCTCAGAGGAGGTGGGGAGGGGCCCTGCAGATGTCTGTGGGAAACCACTCCTGCAGACGGAAGTCTTAAGAGGCCCAAGATAGAAATGGACCTGGAGAATAGCAAGGACCTCAGGCATCTGGAGCCTAGTGAGTCGGGAGTCAGAGGCCAGAATTAACTGAGGCTAGAGCCCTGTCAACTAGGGGGCCTTGTGGCCCTGCTAAATACGTGGGGTTCACTCTGAACAATGTAAGGGCTCCTGAGGGACTGGAGCCAGACAGGATCATTCTGGTTTGCACCTGCAAGTCAAGGGGAGAACCAGGGAGACTGGTGAAGGTGCTGGTGATCTGGACCAGTGGGCCACAGTGAGATAGAGACAGACAAGAATGGAGGGTAAGAGAAAGGCAGGGAGAGTCAGAGCCCCAGAGAAAGAAAGAGTAAGACACTATGAAAGAGAAGGAACAGGGAACCAGAGACTCCCAGGTGGGCACTGGCAGTGGAGAGGCACAGATGGAGAGGGGCCAAGGCAGACATCACTCGTCCTGAAACCCAAGCACGTTCCCTACCCCCACTCACGCGTGGCGGCTGGACAAGTATCGAAGTTGGGCCATGCCCAGGCCTCCAGGGGGTACACTCAGGCCGTAAAATCTGTGTTCCAGGCTTATCACCAGGGCCCCGAAGGCAGGGGCCAGGGCTGCGGGGTGTCCTGTGAGG
The DNA here is from genome assembly GCF_001458135.2 of Marmota marmota marmota. Lineage (NCBI taxonomy): Eukaryota > Metazoa > Chordata > Mammalia > Rodentia > Sciuridae > Marmota > Marmota marmota. Next base: position 20,059,989 of record NW_025999913.1, on the reverse strand, counting down.
AGCATGGGGTGGGGAGGGAGATGCCAGCTGGGCCCTTGCCCCCTCAGGCCTCACAGTGCCTCCACTGCGGTTCCCCCTGCTGTCCCCACCAGCTTCCAACCAGGCCTCTTTCCACCCTGCCTCTTACCTGCCATCACTGAGCCAGGTCCGAGGCTGCCCTCTCCCCCAAGATGCAGGAATACAGGTCCCTCCTGGCCAGCCCTATGCTGGTCATTCACCCAATACCTCTGAGAGGTGGGAAGGGGGAGAAGAAAGGCGGCATGAGAGGGAATGGGACTTTCCTTAGATACCCAGCAGCAGAATGTTTATTTGTGGGGTTATTTCTCTCCTTTCTCCTCCTCCAGGGTGCAAGAGCCACATGTGCAGGTATTTTTGTCTGCTCTTTCGTTCTTATGTCCCCAGGACTGAGGAGGTGGCTGGTGCATGGCAGGCACGTCCTATTCTTTGAAGTAATAATCGTAGGATATGTGATGAGTTTGGGTGAATTCGGGAGTAGGGACCAAGTGGGATAAAGCTTGGGAGACTGTATATAAAGGAGGCACTGAAAAACATAGATTTGTTTATTCATTTAAAAGGGATTTGTGTCGGTTGAGATCCGATTACCAAGCTAGTTCACATTTCTGCTACATACTGCTGGAAGGCTCCGTGTGCAATCTGCAGGTCAGGGAGAGGGGACACTGAGGGGCAATGAGAGGGTAAGAGAGACAGAGAAGGAAAAAGTGAGGGACAGTATATGAGGGACCAAGATGTGGGACACTGAGGAGAGAGATGAGAGTAAAGGTAAAGCTGAGACGTGGGTGGGGGTGGCTATACTACGTGGACCTGAGACCTGGGGCAGTGGAGCTGCATGAGAGGACTGTAAGGGGACACTGAAGCAGTACAGTATGAGACTCAGAGCAGGGGCAGAGGTGTGGACAGAGGTGTGGACTGACGGACTAAACTGTACACTGAGAGGTAGGAAGTCAGAGGCGTCACGAGAGCACGTCAGGGTGGGCAGTGAACTTCTGGTCTCACCTGCAGGAAGGACCTTCCGTCAGAGGCATTGAAGGGGTCCAGCGGCTGCTCCAGCCACCCTGCTCTTGGGAGGGTCGCAGTGCCCGGGCCCAGGCGCAGGTGCAGGCCAGAGTTCTCCTGGAGCCGCTGCATGTGCTCCCCCAGGCGTCTAAGGAGCAAGGCTGCAAGACACAGAGGGGAGGGAGTCAGGTGGCCCCCCTGGCCCCCTCTTGGCCCTCCATCTTCCACTTACCTGGAGCTGAGAGCCCCCAGAGGGAGACCAGGAGCAGAGGGCCCAGCCACTGGGCGAGCCCAATGGCCATGTTGTACAGTCCCGTGAGAGGACTCTGGTGTCCTGCTTCCCACTCACCGAGGACCTTTTTCATGTCTCTAAAGGCTGGCTCAGGTTTCTTCCCTGACGCCTCTCATGGCAGGTCAAGCGTCTGTAGGAACCGCTAAAGCGGGGCAGAGACGCCAGAACCTGAGTGGCCTGCTGGTGCTGCACTTGAATTCTCCCCTCCAGCCCCCGGGGCCACCTTCCCTCTGTGCCTCCCTCTCCTCCGCTCCATCTTCTGCCTTTCCCTGGGGCCACCTTCCCTCTGTGCCTCCCTCTCCTCTGCTCCATCTTCTGCCTTCCCCTCTTGACTTGGGCTGCCCTGTCTCTGCCGTCCTGTCCTGCACCTTTCTACCTCTGTGCCTCCTCTTGAACCCTCAGTTGCCTGCTTGCTTTCCGTCTTTGCTCTCTGCCCCACCATATCTCCAGCCCTCTTCAGTGGTCCCAATGTCCAGTCTTAGCTCTTGCCCGTCAGTCCTGCCCCTCACCACTTTTCATCTTCAATTACAGTTTCTCTTGTCCCATAATCTCACCCTCTCTATTCCCATTTCTCGACCCCCAGTCCCAGCTCCCTGCCTTGGAAGGGCTCTGGGAACACACCAGGCTTGCTCCTGCCTTGACATTCTCACCTTTGTTCAGCTCTGTGCATTTTGCTTTCTGTTTCCATAAACCCATGTGGCTTCTTCCCTTGCCTCAATCAGATCTCAGCATCATCTGTTCTGAAAGGTCTTCCTGCGGCTATCCTGACCCTAACCCCTTGCTGACTTTATTCTTCATTCCTTTTCACAGTGCTTATCACTATGAGAAATATTATATGTATTTTTAAATTTATGTGGCTTAGTTAAGCGCGATGGTACACACCTGTAATCTCAGCGCCTCAGGACGCAGTTTGGTAAGACTTGTCTCAAAATAAAAAATAAAAAGGACTGGTGTTGTAGCTCAGTGGTAAAGTGACCCTGGGATCAAGTCCGAATACCAAAACACAAAGCAAAATAAAATCATGTGGCTCATTTTCTGTCTCTCTGACTAGAAAGTAAGCTCTCTAGGGAAGGGTTTTTAGCTCCTGTGTCCGCTGCTAATCACTTTGTTCCTAGAAGTGTGCATGGTGAGCAGTCAATAAATGTTGAGTGAATGAATAATCCATCACCCACTGCTGCTGATTCTACTTTAAATATATAATTGGATCTGATGGCGACTTTCTATATCCAGGGTCATCAATTCTGAGTTACTGTCCCTCTGACTTAGAACATCACAGAAGCTTCTCGAATGGTCTCGTGTTTCTGCCACATGATATTCTCCATTCCACAGACAGATTCTAATAACTATGAATCTAATCATTCTCTCTTATCTTACTTGAAGTAAAAACTCAGGCTCCCCGCCCCCACCCCATGTCAAGGAACCCAGGGCCACTTAACCTCTGAGCCAAATCCTCATTTTGAGACAGGATCTTGCTAAATTGCTGAGGCTGACCTTGAACTGGAAATCCTCCTGTCTTACTCTCCCTGGTGGCTGGGATTACAGGCATGCACCACCACACCCCAAGCCTAAAGCTTTTAGAGTGTCTCTCTATACCATGGAGCCTCATTGCCCTCAGAGCTCCATCCCCCTCCACTCCCTCCTGCGCTCACTGCTCAGCCGCAGGAACGGCTTCATATTCCACAGCGCAGCAGCCACACTTCTTTAATCTTTGCTCTCAGTGGACAGCTCCCCTGAGATGGGCAGGTTCTGTTTTACCAGTTTCTCTACTTCTCTTCATATTTCGCCTTACAGGGAAGTTTTACCTAACTAGCCATACAGACAGCACAGCCCCTGACCCTGGCATTCGTGCTGCTGTGGTCATTAGTGTGATCCTAACACCCGGGCCACTGGGAAGCCCTTGATAGGTGATTAATAAATATAAAACTATATGGGCAAATTCATTACTTCATCAATCGATTTTCTGGCCAGGAAAGAGTACCCAGAGAATGTGCCATGAGTGGAGGTAAGAATGAGAAGCTGGGGAGTGTGAGGTGATCTGGGGTGAGAGGCTCCTGGCCCAGCAGCGGCAGGTGCAAAGACAGTCGCCAGCCCAGTGGACGCCTTTAAGGAGCATCCATGGTCAGGGCTGGGGGAGAGTGAATGAAGGAACTTGAGTGAGGTGAGAAGAGAGGTCAGCAGACCTGACTGTTCAAAAGCCATGCAATGCACACCACGTGTTCTTCCTCTTTCCGTCTGCTGATGGGCTCCTGGGCTGGTTCCATAGTTTGTCTATTGTGAGTCACACAGCTCTCAACATCATTGTGCCTGTATGCAAGTATAAACATAGATGTGCCATGGTATGACAATTCTGGTTCTTTGAGGTAAATACCAAGGAGTGGGAGAGCTGGTGATTCAATTCCTAGTCTTAAAAGGAATCTTCTTACTGCTTTCCAAAATGGTTGTACTAATTTGCAGTCTCACCAACAATAGAAGAGTGGACCTTTTCCCCATGTCTTTACCAGCATTCATTAGTATTTGTTTTCTTGATGATTGCCATTCTGATTGGAGTGAGATGAATCTCAATGTAGTTTTCATTTGCATTTCCCTGATTGCTAGGGATGTTGAACATTTTGTCTGTTGAACATTTGTATTTCCTGTTTTGAGAAATGTCTGTTTATGTTCTTTTTGCTCATAGAAGAATGCAATTATGGCATTTCCTGGTAAATGGATGGAGCTGGAGAAGAACATCATGCTAAGTGAGATAAGTCAGATTCAGAAAGTCCAGGGTCAAGTGTTTTCTCTCATATGCAGAAGCTAGAGCAAAGTAAGAAAAAAAGGGGAGAGGATTCCACAAAAATGGAGGGGAGATCAGTGAAGTAGAGGAGGGCACTTCAGGGGGAGGGAGGAGGAACAGGAAGAGAAATGAACTTTGGAATAAAATTGACAAACTGTGCTTCATACATATATGGATATATCATAGTGAGTTCCACCTCTATGCATACCTATAAAACACCAATTAAAAAAGAGCATGAAGACCAGTAGAAGAAGGGGACTGGGAGAGACAGTGGGGAGGTAAAGAGGAAGCACTGGGGACTGAAACGGAGCAGATTGTATACCATGCCTGTGTGAGTATGTCAGAAGAAGCTCACTGTTGTGTAGGGCCATAATACACTGATAACAAATAAAACATTAAAAACTGTTAAATTTTAAAAAGTTATAGAATGTCTTGGTTTTCAGTTTAAGTTTCGTATGTTGCCATTGAAGGCCCCTTAAAAGATTGATGCATTAAGTCAAGCCTGGTGGCAAGCACCTGTAGTCCCAGTACTTGGAGGGTGAGGTGAGCCCAGGAGATCATGTGAAGGCCCTGTCTCTAAACAGATAAATAATTTAATTAGTAGATTGGTATATCTATTAATTTGTTTTTTGTGAAGCATCAACTTACTAAATTGTTTTAATTGCTACCCTGGAAAGACAGAGCTCTTCACCCCAACTTAATAAGAAGAAGACAAATAGTCCAATTAAAAAGGGACAAGGGATTTAAACAGACATTTCACCAAAGATGTGCCAATGGCCAATGAGCACATGAAAAAAAAAATGTCTTTCATCATTAGTCATTACTAAAATACAGGAAAAACACAACAACAACAACAACAACAACAAAATAAAAAACCCCCGAGGTACTTTTTATTTTCAAGGTCTTTGGTAAGCACTCTACCACTGAGCCACACTCCCAGCCCAAAATACCTCCTCATACAGGGATGGCTGTAATGAAGACTGACAGTACAAGTACCAGAATATAAAATGAAACAACCACTTTAGGGAACTCTTGAACTCATTAAAAACAAACAGCAAAAACAAAAACAAAACAAAATCAAAACAAAATCCCACAATGGCTACCCTGGTGCACACCTGTAATGCCAGCAGCTCAGGAGGCTGAGGCAGAATGATTGCAACTTCAAAGCCAGCCTCAGCAATTTGGTGAGACCCTGTGTCAAAATTAATAATAAAATGGGCTGGGGATGTGGCTCAGTGGTAAAGCGCCCCTGGGTTCAAGTCCAGGTTCCAAAAACAAGATAAAACAACAACAAAAACAATGTCTATAATTAGTTATGATTTATATACCATAAAATTCACTTTTTTTTTAAGTGACAGGGTTTTCCGATGTTGACTCCTGGGCACCAGAGATACTCCTTGGGAAGGTGAGACTTTCCAAGTATTGGGTTCATCTTTTTTAAGTGTACAATTCAGTGTTTTTAAGTAAGTATACAGTTTGGTATAACTGTTACCACAATCCAGTTGAGAACATTTCCAGGCACCCTGGAGACTCTGTGTGCCTGTTTGTAGCAGTTCCCACCCTCATCTCCAGCCACAGCCACCTGTTTATTTCTCTGTGGAGTTGCCTGTTTTGGACATTTCACATGAGCGAGATATTACAATATATGCTCTTTTGTGTTGGGCCTTTTCACTTTGCATTTTTTTGAGGTTCATCCATGTTACTTCTTTCTTTTTATGGCTAAATAATATTGTACTGCATGGACATAAGATATTTAATTTATATATTAATCAGTTGATGGACATTTGGGTTATTTCTGCTTTTTTGCTCTTTTGAATGATTTTACTACAAACACTTATATACAGGTTTTTGTGTAGCTATATATTTTCATTCTCTTGTATAGATACCTATATGTGGAGTTGCTGGGTCATGTTTAAAATTACATATAATGTTTTAAACAACTGCTAAACTCTTTTTCAAAATGGCTCTACCACTTGAGCAACATCTGACTCTTGTGGGAAGGCTCCAACTCCAAACCTGGAGATATCAGGAAAGTGAGAACTGAGAGATTCCCAGACCCACCCCCCTACCAAAAAAAGAAAAAAAAATTGAGGCAGCGTTGCAGCAGCGAAGATGCCCTTTGAGTGGGAAATCAGATCTTTTCAGCCTGGTGGTGCCTGGACTTGTAGTTCAGTGGATTGGATAGAACACAGGCACCGACAAAATGCGAAGGCTTGAAAGATTATATGTCTGCTTTCAAGTCCGTGCATAAGGCTTTTAAAACCAGTTTGTATTGACATTTGTCCTAGATGTATTTAAGGCAAGGGCGGGAAACGGGAGGAGATGTCTTCTCCAGTCTGAGACCATCCATGAGAAGATGGATGGAGTGATGAGTAGTTCAGTTGGAATTATGGAGAGAGGGACAGTTCAGTTGGGCTGTGGAGACAAGGGTGACTCAGTGGAGCTGAGGAGAGAGAGCTGGTTCAGCAGAGCTGAGGGGAGAGGGGGGCTGGTCCAGCAGAAGCTAGCTCTCCATCTCTGCAGGGAATAACTTAAGATGCTCTCGGTTTGTTAAATGCATTGCCAATGACTCCTGACCTTCCAAGGGTGGTATGCACAGTGGGTTCATTACATTAAGTTCCCAGTGTCTCATCCAGCACTCACTGGACAACTTCAACTAACTTGAAAACAACCAGTAGACAACTTGGTCTATTTTCATTTATTTGGGTGCTAAAATACATTTTCTCAGTAGTTATAAATTAGGCATAAAGTTAATGCTGAAACTTATGGCAATGTGCATCTTTACTGATGATTATATGAACTAATTACATTTAGATAAATATGTGATTATTTAACCTTTAAATTTATGAATTAGTTTGCAAATTGATAATATTTTGTTGTTATGGTTAATTGTATACAAGAATAATTTTAATGATAATTCAATGCCTAGAAATTCTAATAAAAACTAGAGGTTTATGCCATCTCCAAAGTTATTGTAGAGTGCATGTATGTTTTTATGGTGGGAAAGTAGGATATAGAAAGCTTCAAATGATTATTTTATATTTGATACACATTGATGTGTGAGGTTCAAGAAAACAATGACATAAAATTAAAGGCTGTTAAAGAAGTGTTTACGCATTTATTTTTTCACAATAATTAGATTATTCAAAATTCATAATCTGTTTAGTAAATTTAAAAATGGTGTAAAAGTTTTATTGGTGAAGTCACTCCCCCTCCCACTGTCTTGACAAGGTCACAGTGAGGATAAATGCTGGCAAATCCGCACTGGTGGGAAACCAAAACCATGAGACCTTTTTTTATGTAATTGGGACTTTTTATTTTCATGCTCATATTCCTGACAGGAAGCATGAGGATGCTAAACCGAATTAAATTTCAGATGACTAGAACATAACAGGTAGTTCATGCCTTGAAGGCTGTTCTACTACTTCTCAGCATATGGAGGACAAAATAGAAGGCATTCTGTCGCAGTCTGGCTGGGCACAAATCACGAGCCACTGAAGCAGGAACAAACTTTATTTTTAAACTGCAGGAAAACACTTCACACAGCTCCGGGGGAATCCTCCGGAACGCCACGAGGCTTCTCCAGGAACCCCCAGCCGGAAATATCTCTCCCGGAAATCCCTCCTCCTGCACTTCCCCAACCAATGGGAACTCTCGGGGAATCCCCGGAAATCCCCATGAGAACTCCAAAATAGTGCGAGAACTCAAAAGTTGCGGCAGAGGCCGATAGTAATGCCTCGCCTGTCAATCAATACTGTTGGCAAAATGCCAGGGGCCATACAGACTCCGCCATGGCTCTCAGCAGCATTCTATCTCAGCACATTGAGGACAAAACTGATAATGAACAAAAATCATTCTCCGAAAAGTCGTGAGAACTTTAGGCACCACATTGATTATATCAACTAAGAACCCAAGCCCATATCTCCAGCCTCTTAGAAAGCCTAATTATTATGCTTACTGCACAAAGCCCACCATATGTAGTTTTATTTAATTAAGGGAAAATTATGTTATACACTTAGGAAAGTTAAGGCAAATAAAGATACATTCCCCCCTCTTCTATAAATCCTCTTTTACCTCACATAGGGACTTACGATAAGAATAGCTAATATTGGTGGTAAGTGGACTGATGCTCAGAACTTGCCTTTCAGTGGGAGAGATACAAAGATATAAGAACCTTGTACCTTGACTAAGAAACAAAGAAACTCTTTTAGAAAGCTGCTCAAGCAGTTTTAAGAGAATAAACATAGGAATTAAAGTAGCTTTACAAGACGCATTTTTAGAATAATGTTAGAAATATAATTTTGTTTAGATTCTTAAGTTTAGAATTCTTAAGTTTCTAGCTGTATTGGGTCCTTAAGATGATTTAAGAATAGTTTATAGACTTTAGGATATTTTAAATATAAGATTTAAGGGGACTTCTTTAGATGGGGACCTTAGATTAGAAATAAAGTGCAGGTGTACTTTAAACTTAAAGGTTAATAATAGGTTGGGAGACTTAGGGTCTGGTTATGTAGTCTGGCATCTGATAATAAGAAAATAGTTACATCTTGGGAAAATCTGAAAATGCAAATTAGTGACGCATTTTATTAATGATTTTGTATCCTTAATGATTGATAAGGAAATGTCACATCCTGGGAAAATGTAAATTGATGACGCATTTTTCTATACCCATAACAATTGTTAAGAAAATGTCACATCATGGGAAAACCTGGAAATTGTAAAATCAACGACGTATTCTATTAATGATTCTGAATCTATAATGATGAGAAAAAATTGTAATGAAAGATGGCCTAGAGAAAGCTGAATTAGAGCCCTCTCTCTTGAGATTGCTCCAAAGGCACGACTCCGACTCTCTCATTCCTGGCACCACTCATCTTTCAGGACCCCCTGGACCCCGCTGGGGCAGAACCCCGGCATTTTATTTTTTAAAAATGTCAATAGTTTCAATACAAAGACAGACTTAATCTAAGTTTGAAACAAATTGGTGTGTGAGGAGGTGCATAGTTTTAAAAAAGGGGGAGCGAAGGCGGTGCCTGTCTTGAAGCCTGCGGGCTCAGCTAGGCGAGGGTAGACGGACCAAGCTGGTAGCTCTTCAGCGTCGTTCATTTCTAGTTTCTGCAGGACACAGGCTCCGAGACCAAGGGACCCCCTCAGACCAGATGCCCCGACGCGGCTCTTCAAAGTTCTTCGGGGTTTGAGTGGCTGCCAAGAATGTCCCGCAGCAGGGACACCGGATCGCGTAGTCTTTTTGCGGAAGAATGGAAATTTGAGAAACTTGCAAGTGGCCCGAACATCTACAGGCGCCCTGGTCGTTGCTGAAATGGTCGGAGTCCTTCTTTGTATTTGGAATGTTTTTGGCCTGAGTCGCCGCCACCAAGCTGGAACTGAGCCGGCGCCGCTGTCCCAGGACATTGGGCGGAGCTGCGGGCCGGGGCTGGTGTCCCCCCAGATGCTCAGCCCGGTGGCGTGGTCGTCGCGCGTGCTCCGCGTCCGAAAGGCGGTGGGCGCCGACGTGCCTGAACTTAACAACCGCACCCGGAGCCAGAGGGTGAGCGGCAACTGCAGGGCTGAGAAGGAAGCCCCCTGGGTCATCCCCAAGCTGTTGCGGCGGGAAAGCGACAGTCGCGACCCTTCCAGTTCCGGAGGATAGAGCTCTCGGAACTGTCTTTGACGGCCATCTGTCCACCCTCTCCCACCACCAACAATCCGATGAGTTTATTTTCGTTGAAAATAGTTTTCTGAAAACAAGAAAAAATCAGAGATCTTGATGACATTTGCAGGACACCGAATGACCTTTGCGCTCCACTTCGAAGACCCGAAGACCAGGTGAGTTGCAGAAATGATTTCTGCACACCTTTCTCCGTTTATTAAGTTAAATATCGTGTGTGCGGGCACCTGGGGCACTGAGAAACGAACAGGACGGTCAGCCCCAGCCCGGGGGCAGAGGAAGAGGAACGCGAGCATCTGGTCTCGGTGACACCCAGGTGGAACAGCAGGCGCACGTGCAGGGCAAGGGCTTCCCCGTCGATGGCTGCAGGGAGGGTCAACCGTGAGTCCAGCCCTTCGGGACGGAGAGGTGGCGGCGGTCAAGGTCCGCAGGGACCTGGGTGGGCGTTGGCTCCAGGGACCCGCCTGTCCCAGATCCCTCCCTGGGGTCGCGAGAAGGACGCCGGCCTCGGGAGCGTTTTTTCTGCGTTTCCGGAGGAACAGGCGAGCTGGCGAGGCGCGGTTCTGCTTAGCGGGGCCCTCCCCTGCTCGGGGAGCGACGGCGAAGCGGAAAGCAGAGGCGGCTCAGCAGCGGTTCGACGGGGTCGCGGCTGAGACGGGAAGAACGGCTCT
>NW_025999913.1:20037215-20047813 GCF_001458135.2 Marmota marmota marmota | reverse complement strand
GGTCTCGGCGCGGCTCGGCTCCGCCCGGCAGCTCCTCTCGTGGGGCTTGGACGGGCTTCGCCGGGAAGGTCACGTGAAGGTCAGGTTCAGGGCCTGCCAAAGCTGGAGGAGTGTTACCAAGGCTGGGTCGTTGTCCCCGTGCCACCCAATACCGAGGCCACGGTTTAAGAAAAGAAAGAAAGAGAAAGTAGGGTTATTGCTCTGCTAGCAAAGGAAGACCAGGGGCCTCCCGTCCCAGAGGTGATCTGCCCGTGGGGGAACTCAAGGTTTTTAGAGAAGTGGCTCGAAGGCTACGTCCCAGGAGTTACCTGAGGGGAATCAGGCTTCGCTTGCTGATTTGGGAATGAGAGAAGAAAAACAAGTCGTTTTAAAATAAGTCTCCGTGGCAGAGCAGCCAGGGCTTCATTCAAACGTGAAGTGGACCGCTGTGACAGGAGGCGTCGACAAGTCCTGAACAGGCCACTGGTGGACACTTAGTCGTGCTTTCTTTCGCAAACAACTTGCGTTTGGTGGGAGAGCTTGTTGGGGGAACCAGGGCCCTCCCCGACGTGTCTCCGCGCGAAGACGCACCGTCCGTCCCTGTGCTCTCAGACACCTGATGACTTACACAAAGGAAGGAGGCCTGCAGAGTCACTATTTAAGGCCTCAAACTAGTCATGTCCGTTCACAGAACACACAGAATCGCGGACATGGAAAATAAATGACAAAAAACCTCAGCGGAGAAGGAAATGTGGACACGTGGGACTGGACACAAGGCATTTTCAAATGGTGAAGAAACCGCCCCGGCCTACTAGTGAAGCACCGTCCCTGAAGAGCCCTGAGCTTTGGGGGAGGAGGGTTTAGGGAAGCAGTGAATTCAGGGGTGTGCTGAGAGCCACAGCCGAGTCTGTATGGCCCCTGGCATTTTGCCAACAGTATTGATTGACAGGCGAGGCATTACTATCCGCCTCTGCCGCAACTTTTGAGTTCTCGCACTATTTTGGAGTTCTCATGGGGATTTCCGGGGATTCCCCGAGAGTTCCCATTGGTTGGGGAAGTGCAGGAGGAGGGATTTCCGAGAGAGATATTTCCGGCTGGGGGTTCCTGGACAAGCCTCCTGGCTTTCGGGAGGATTCCCCGGGAGCTGTGTGAAGTGTTTTCCTGCAGTTTAAAAATAAAGTTTGTTCCTGCTTCAGTGGCTCGTGATTTGTGCCCAGCCAGACTGCGGCAGGGGTGGGCGATTTTCAGAGGCGCGTGGAGTTGGCAGAACTGGAAAGAGCATCGCTTGGTTGTCACGAAGGGTTTTTAAAAACCGAAGGTCGACCTGGTCGGCTTGCAAAAGCTTGCTCCAAAGTGATTACCACGCAGACTGAGTGGTTTAAAATGGTGTCTGCGGGCTCCCTGGTTCCTTTACGTTTACTTTGCTTTCGGCCTGGGGGATGTAACTCAGTGGCATAGCACTTGCCTGGCAGGTTCAAGTCCCCAACATTTCTTCAGTCTAAAATCAAAATCGCATTAAACATGTGTTTTTAATGTCCAAATATTTTTATCTCTGAGTTTCCCAATACACTTTATTTTTTGATATGGAGCACTGACCCCAGGGGCACTTTACCACCGAGCTACATTCCCAGACCTTTTTATTTTTTATTTTGAGACAGGGTCTCTCTAAATTGCTTAGGGCCTCTGTTAAGATACTCAGGCTGGTCTTGAATTTACAAATCTCCTGCAATCACAGGCATGCACCACTTCACCTGGCTTTCCCAATGCATTTTAGACACTTTGATTAACTTTCAGTTCAGTGATGAGCAGAGGTAATGTTAAGGAGAGGGTGAGGACACTACTGGCTCAGGGATGTGGCCACAATTGTGGCTTGTGTGATGGACTTGGGGTAAAAACTGAAAAATCGGTTGAACACACAACCAAGTAGAAAAAATATTCCCATCTTGACCTTTCTGCATCAAATTAACTAGAAATAACCAGCTACATTCTGGTGGTTTTCATGGACCTAATGACTTAATGAAGAGAATCATCCCTTCCCATTTGTGTTGCTTTTGATCTGACTTATACTGACCTTCTGCTCTTTCTCTTAACTGAGCACTGTGACTGGCCAATGGGAAATTAGCAAACATGACAAAATTCTTGATAAAGATTATTTGTTTTTCCTGCTTGTTTTTAAAATTTTTAAATAGATTTAATTTTATAAAGCAATTTTAGGTTCACAGTGAAATTTGGTGTAAGGTACAGTGAGTTCTCCTACATCCCCTGCATCATCCCCTTCCTCCCAACCTCCTCCACCATCAACAAGGTGCACCAGAGTGGTGCATTTGTTATGACTGAGGAACCTATACTAACACATCATTGTGACCAAAGTCCATGCCTCACGTTGGGCTCAGTCTTGGTATTGTGCATCCTCTGGGTTTGAGCAAATGATTCACTATCCACCATTATTGTGTCATACAGAATAGTTTCACTGCTCCAAAATTCCTCTGTGCTCTGCCTATCTATCCCGTTCTCCTAACGTCTGACAATCCTAACGTCTGACAACCAATAATCTTTGTGTCTCCATGGTTCTGTGCTTTTTCAGATGTCCTAGTTAGTCAGACAGTATGTAGCCTTTTCAGATGGCTTTCTTTCATTTGGTAATGTGCAGCAAAGTCCCTTTATGTCTTTTCATGGCTCATTAGCTTGTCACATTTCAGCCCTAAGTAATACCCCACTGTCTAGATGCTCCAGCGTTTATGCATCAACAAGTTTATGCATCTGAGGGACAGAGTGACTGAGTTGCTTAGTGCCTCACCATTGCTGAGGCTGGCTTTGAACTCATGATCCTCCTGCCTCAGCCTCCCAAGCCAGGAGGATCTGAGTTCACAGCCAGCCTCAGCAATGGTGAGGTGCTAAGCAACTTAGTGAGACCCTGTCTCTAAATAAAATACAAAATAGGGCTGGGAATGTGGCTCAGTGGTTGAGTTCAATCCCTGGTATTCCCCCACCAAAACAAACAAACAAACAAACAACAAAAAACAAAACAACAACAAAAAACACTAAAGTGACTACCATTTTGTATCCCACCAGCAATTAATGACAGTTCCTGTTGTCATACATGCTTGTCAACATTAGGTGGTATTATGGTTTTGGAGTTTTGCCATTCTGATAAGTGTGTGTACTACTTCAGTGTCATTCTAATTTGTAACTGCCGCAGTCTGGCTGGGCACACAATCACGAGCCACCACACAGCTTGTAGATTCAAACAGCAACTCTTTATTCCCAAACTCACACCAGCCGTCTACAAACACGTTCTGGGGAAATCCACGTTCTTTGCCCAAATCCACTTCCACTGGGCTTCTGTCTCCCCCAAAAATATACTGTCTGAATCCCGTGAGAACTCAAGGGGAACTCAGGCAGCAGGATACGCCCTATTCCCAGCAGGAATAATCTTAAACCTTAAACCTGGAACCTAAACTGGGAACGCCCTAAACCTGATTATCTTAAACCGGGAACACCCTAATCCGCCCTGGTCCTTGAGCAAGGTCACCTACATTCAATGTCACTGCAAAATGTCAGCAACATGGGGTACGCTGGCAAGGAAATTGTCATACCTACTTGGCTAATGGCTCCCAGCATGTAACTCCCTGATGACACATGAAATTGAACGCTTCCTGAGCCCATTTGTGTCTGCATTTCTTCTTTGGTGAGGTATTTGGTCAGCTCTCTTGACCAGTTTTAAGTTAGGTCATTCATTTTCTTATTTTTTTTTTCAATTTATTAGTTATTGATGGACCTTTATTTTTTTATTTATTTGTTTATATGAAGTGCTGAGAATCGAACCCAGTGTCTCACACATGCTAGGCAAGCGCTCTACCACTGAGCCACAACCCCAGCCCCCATTTTCTTATTGTTGAGTATTAAGTTTTCTTGGTATATTTTGGATAACAGGCATTTATCAGATATGAGTTTTTAAATGTTTTCTTCTAGTCTGCAACTTCTCGTGTCTTGATAGCACCTTTTGCAGAGCAGAAGTTTCTGACTTTAATGAAGTCCAGATCATCCATATGAAATATGTTTGCTTTTTCACTGATCATACCTTTAGCATTGTATTTACAAAGTCACCCTTAGACCAAGTTCTATTAAGTCATCCTCTAGGAATTTCAAAGTTTTTGCCTTTTGCATTTAGGTCTATGGCACATTTTGAATTAATTATTGTGAAGATGTGAAGTCTGTGTCTAGATTTTTTTTTTTCATGTGGGTGGTGTTGTTCTAGCATTATTTGTTGAAAAGAGTATCTTTTGTCTGTTACATTGACAATATTTGTGTCCATCTATTTCTGGGTTCTACATTATGTTCCATTGGTCTATTTGTCTACTTTTTCATTAATACCACCATAACAAGGTAGCCATCAGCCAGGAGTGTGTGAGCAGGGAAGGAAAATGGAGGGTGACTGAAGACCCCAGGGAAACATTTTCTCAGATGATTGTGTGTGTGTGTGTGTGTGTGTGTGTGTGTGTGTGTCACACACAAGTCTGTAAAGACTTATCCGGATTTACTATCTGCACTTTCTCCACTTCTATTTTTCCTTAAATGCCGAAGTCCGGCTGCAGCAAAATAAGGGGGGGGGGTGATGAACAACTTGTGTACCTTGATACAGCAGGAGTGGGAGCCGTTTATTGCAGGACAGGAGCAGTATTTATACATTCCACACAGCTTATCTAATTAGCATAAACTAGATACATCAGTCAACCAATCAGGAATCTCCACACTTAATGGCTCGCTTTTGTTACTTCTCAAACCACTCCCTCTGGCATTTTTCCAGGCGCCATCCAGACTTGTTTACAGACTCTAACACTTAAAACCTTCTTTTTGGCACCATTACTTCTTGGCAACTTCTGGTCACGTGACCAATGACCCCTACCCATCTAGGATCACTGGTCACTCCCAAGTCCCTCTCTTTCTTGACTTCTCAGAGAGAGGAGAGGAGCTGTGCTTCTTGAAACGATCCTTAGTCTAACCCCCAGCAGGCCTCCGGAGTGCCTGTCCACCGCTGGCCCCTCTGGGCAGCCCTGGTCTCCACCCTTCTCAGCGGCCTCCTCAGGAGGGGTCTCTGGCCTTTCTTCTTATACTCTCTGCCTGGGGGCTTTGTCCACCTCGGGCTCCAGTAATGTCCAGTGCAGTCCCTCAGCCTCCAGGTTTGGATACCTCAGGACGCTTGGGTTTTTAAAGTGACTTCTGGTGTCCGAAGTGGAATTCCCAGTTTGTCCCCAGACAACCCTGCTGCACCCAGTCTCTCCTGGTTCATTGAACGACAAGGCCCTCCAGGTTTTCTGGAAAACCTTCCCAGGAGTCATCGCTGATTGTATTCTTTCTCTCCCTCTTCACACCCATTCCTCTTGGCTTTGTCCTTGAAATGTCCCCAGACTCTATTCCTCACCACCTCCACTGTCACCACCAGGAGCTCCGAGGAGGGGACGTGCATCCCCTTGCCTTCCTTCTGTCCGTACAAAATCTTCTCCCCAGAGGTGGCAGAAAGACCTTCAAATCACTCGTAAAGCATCGTTTCGCGGCTTAAAATCCGAAGCCTCCTCATTTTACCAGAGAACAAGGCAAACTTCTTTGAAGTGGACCCGCTCTTCTCCCCCGGGGCCTGTGGTCTCCTACGCGCTCACTGCGGACGCCCTGCGAGCGCCCAGGCTGTGCAGCCAAGCTGTGCACTGCACCACGCAGACCAAACCGGCTTTCAGGGAGCGCAAGGAAGTAAGTCTCAGCGCTACTATTATATCATTCTTTTGATTGAAAATTCTGAGTTGCAAACGAAGGTGGAGGTTTGGGATTTGGTTTAAATCAGAACAGAGTCAACTTACAAAAGTAAGTGCACTGCTGTTTCCGCCCGGTTTCGAACCGGGGACCTTTCGCGTGTTAGGCGAACGTGATAACCACTACACTACGGAAACGGTGCTGAGCGTCCCCTTTTCCTATCTCAATTAGTTAAAACTCAGCTAACCACGTCCTTTCAGGGCTCGAAGGGTCCAGAGCGGCTCCCGGGAGGGCCTGCTCCGGGAGGGGCTGCTGCAAGTGGCTTGGCACATTCTCTTCTCGGCTTAGGCGCTCCCGCTGTCATCTCTCCCCGCCTGAAAACCAGGACCTGATGGGCTCTTTGTGCTTCACGCCACAGCCTGTCCGTCACCTGCGGCGGCGAGGCTCCTTCAAACTCCAGGACCACCTAGGTGACACGCTTTGAGGACTGAAACCCAAATCAGGCGACTCAGCAAAGGCAGGGAACAGGAGAGAAATAGCCGGGTGTGTTTGGGAGGCTTAAAACCAAGACAGGACCAAAGAGTCTTTTAAAAGTGTGTATAGGCATGCACACACGCGCATGCACACACCACGCATGCACACACGCGCATGCACACACCACGCATGCACACACTCGCATGCACACACGCGCACGCACACACCACGCATGCACACACGCGCATGCACACACGCATGCACACACGCGCATGCACACACACGCATGCACACTTCTTTTTACTCTTCTATGTGTTTATTGGCGGCTTCTTCGTGCCTATCCATAGGGGCAACCCGGGACTCCCGGGACAGAAGACCGCCTCCCAGTGTCTCTCCGGGGAGCTCCTGGGACCGCGCTTCACATTCCAAAAGCTGCCAGGGAAGGAGCTAGCAAGCAGCCTGCACACGGTTCTGATTACGTCCTGGATGTTATATTTGGTCCTCAGCTTAGCCTCCGATCACAGGTCAGTGGTAAAATAACAGGGAGATTTGACCGCCCCCCCCAATGACGTTCTTTAGTATTTTGACCTCAAATTAATGGTCATTCTTTGTCACTACCAGTATTTTGCTAACCCTTGGGGTTCCATGGAGATGAGAAATCATAGCTGACACAGACCTAACTGTAATGATGGCGAATTAAGAAAAGCGTTTGCTTTCTTTCTTTCTACCCTACACAGAACATTAAGGGACTGTAAAGGAGGGAATGCACAGGACCAAGATCAGAAAATAGAGGGAGGAAGTAGGATTTGGAGGCCAGAGAGCAGCACAGTTAGTGTTAATGGGGTGTGTGTGGGGGGGACTCCTGTGTTCATTTTTTTAAACAAAAAACCTTCCTTTTTAAAGTCCACATGTACTGGTACATTTTAAAGGCCACAGCATTGGCACATGCACACCTACTCTATTGCTTCCCATAATAGTCAATATTTTCATTTACCACTCGGATGGTGGCATCACTGTTGAATATGATTCTGAAAGACTAACTCTGCAATTACCCTTTATATGTGACACAATCTCTGCCTTTGGACTTTGGGTTTGAGGGTCTTGTACAACTATATGTGACACAATCTCTGCCTTTGGACTTTGGGTTTGAGGGTCTTGTACAACTAGGAGAAGGCCCGCGCAGCCAGGTGTAAATCATCTTAACTCCAGGTGGCTGCATCAAGGTAACAGCCTCCAGCAGGAGCTGGTAGCCATTGTATTCTCCTTCCTGCTGTAATGGACACATCCAGCTGTCTAGTTCTTCTGGTCCAACAGAGGTAGAGCAGCATCTCAATTTCTCTGCATTTTATAAATTACTAACAATATTCAATTGTTAGAGTCTGTAAACAAGTCAAAATAACACCTGGCATTTTGCCAGGGGAATGTTAGAGTTCGTAAACAAGTCTGGATGGTGCCTGGCAAAATGCCAGAGGGAGTGGTTTGAGAAGTAACAAAACCGAGCCATTAAGTGTAGAGATTCCTGATTGGTTGACTGATGTATCTAGTTTATGCTAATTAGATAAGCTGTGTGGAATGTATAAATACTGCTCCTGTCCTGCAATAAACGGCTTCCACTCTTGCTGTATCAACGTAAACAAGTCATTCGTCCCCCCCCTGATTATTCTGCTGCAGCCGGACTGCGGCAGATGGTGGCCCGTTACGGGGAGCCCCGGGACACTCGGGGGTAAGTGACGAAAAAAAGCTGCCCGTCCATAGATAGGACGGGGGCAATCTGCTCGTCCCTAGGCAGATAGGGCGAGAGGAAAAATGGCCATTTCAAGAAAATGGAGAAGATTGATACAGTATGTTTGTGTCTTGTTTTGTCTCAGTGTATTGTATTGTCTTTGTGATGAAAATATGGAAGGGGTGAGAAGTAAATTACTAAGGGAAGAAGGCACCCCAGTGGAACCAAGAATAGTTAGGGCATGTGTTGATAAGAGCCCAGGAACTCTAGTCAGAAAGAAAAAGAAAGTTCAGAAGAAGAAGGATTATCAGGAAAAAAGTTGCAGCAAAAGGCTATTACTAAATACTTTTCGTTACCGGAGGGTGCGTGAAGCGGAGAGGCGGCTGCCGAGTGTGCAAGCCGGTCACAGCGCAGCAAGGATTTTCCAAGAGGCGGCGGCGACTGGCCCTTCCCCGCCTCCTGGCCGGGGAGCTGGCTCTTCCACTGCCGCGAGCCCAAATCTAGACCTGACCTGGAGGCACAGTCTCGCAGGCTCTTGCTCCCTGTGCCCAGTAGCAGTTTGAGTCCGGGACACTCCCCAGGGCCATCTGGGGCTGCCCAGGCACTACAGCCAGCAGAAGACGCTACTGGTGTCCCTGATGTTTGGTCATTTTCAATGCCAATAACTAAGCTACAATGGTTCTCCCACACCTGGAAGCTGATGAGTAATGAGCACTATTAATGCTTATTTCAAATGCAAAAAAACCTTGAGATAATGTACTAAATTGTTCAGAAGGTTGTTTTCTTAGTAGAATGCTACAGGATTTTCTTTAGCCATCCGGAGTTCCTGCCTTCGTCCCAGTGCCGGTAAAGACCAAGGTGGAAGAATTTCCAGTGTTGCTGAAAACCGGACAAGACTTTGGCTGAGAAACAGACGAGACTTCGGATCAAGCTAGCTGCCTGCAGAACTTACCTGGACTGTGATTTAAGCTAGCTGCCTGCAGAACTTACCTGGACTGTGATTTACCTGGACTGTGAGTTAATCTATTGAGACACTGCTTTACCTGGACTGAGACAACAAACTGTAATCTATAACAAATTGTAACTCGGTATCTTTGCTAACGGTGTCATTGCTGGTATAATTTTTCCAAGGGCTTCTTGCATGGAGCCATCAATTGGCTTGGTATTGTGGCATTTTGTATCCTCCCTTTCTGTTTGTAGCAGGTTATTTATGGTGTTTCTGTAAAAACCACTATGGTCGTTATTTAAATTACCAAAAAGGGGGAAATGTTAGAGTCTGTAAACAAGTCAAAATAACACCTGGCATTTTGCCAGGGGAATGTTAGAGTTCGTAAACAAGTCTGGATGGTGCCTGGCAAAATGCCAGAGGGAGTGGCTTGAGAAGTAACAAAAACCGAGCCATTAAGGTGTAGAGATTCCTTGATTGGTTGACTGATGTATCTAGTTTATGCTAATTAGATAAGCTGTGTGGAATGTATAAATACTGCTCCTGTCCTGCAATAAATGGCTCCTACTCTTGCTGTATCAACGTACACAAGTTATTCGTCACCCCCCCAGTTATTTTGCTGCAGCCGGACTGCGGCATTCAATGTTAAAATCTTTTAAGTTCAATCTTTTTAAATCTTTCTTCTCTCTCTTGGGGTTGATGAGCTTTCAGTCCCTATTCTTTATCCATTTCCTACTGAGCGTGCTGTCTCTGATCTTGCTGATTTTCATGTCTCACTACTAAATAATATAGATTAAAATCTTGTCATTTAAAGTATTTTAAATATCTTCTCTTTTCTCAGACCTTTCTGAATAGTTCCCACTGTGACCTTCCTTGAACATATCTTTGAGTTAGATGAAGCAGTTCATACCAGCATTTTGCTGTAAGATGTTTGTGCTTTCAAAACTCTTTTTTAAAAAGTTCTCTTTGCCCTAGATTTTTTTACTAAGGACTGAACCCACGGGTGCTTAGCCACTGAGAAACATCCCCCCTTTTATACTTTATTTAGAGACAGGGTCTTCCTGAGTTGCTCAATGCCTCACTAATTTGCTGAGGCTGGCTTTGAACTCGCGATTCTCCTGTCTCAGCCTCCTGGGCCGCTGGAATTACAGGCATGCGCTACCGCGCTGGGATCTTTGCCCTAAATCTTTAAGACATTTTTTTAAAAATATACATTTTTTTTCCTGCATATATTTCTATTATTTTTGTCATATATAGGTGTTAAACTTTCTAGACATTTTATAAACTTTCTAGACATTTTATAAACTTCGTAGATAATTCTATGTTAATAAAGATAGAATAAAAGACGTCTTGTGTCTATCAATCTAGGGGGGACTCCTCTTTTTGATGTCTTTTTCTGAATGCACGACGTGATCCTCCCAACTTGACTCTGACCCCAGCACTGACAGGCCTGGATTCCCCTCCACATGCAAAGGCAAGACTCTCCAGACCATGTGCTCACGGGGACAGAACGTCTAGAAGGTCAGAGGCAGAACCCAGAGCTGAATGGACCCATGGGCTAAGGGTACATTCATATTTTCATGGCTTTATCAGGCACTGGGGGAAGACACCTTTGTGAGCCTCTGTTAGAGTCTGTAAACAAGTCAAAATAACACCTGGCATTTAGCCAGGGGAATGTTAGAGTTCTTAAACAAGTCTGGATGGTGCCTGGCAAAATGCCAGAGGGAGTGG
>NW_025999913.1:20026241-20035330 GCF_001458135.2 Marmota marmota marmota | reverse complement strand
TAAAACCCCGGATGTTCGTCCTAACCAGAGTCCCAGAGGTTGGATGCTTCTCCCTTCTCTAACGCCCCGTGCAAGGTGTGGCACGAGCCAATGATTCAACAGTCTTTGTCGAAGATAAGCTTTCCCCCGTGTTTCTTTCCTGGAGGCTTTGCACAGGGTGCGTTTATTTTACACACCCCTTAAAGCCTCGTTTCAGATTCATTTCAGGAATATAAAATTCTTAAGCCCTTTAGAGGATGGAAATCGTTTAGAGGATGGAAGTCCTTTAGAGAATGGAAATTCTAGTCCAGTAAAACTTAACAGCTAGACAATTCAGGCCGCCACCGGGATGGCCGAGTGGTTAAGGCGTTGGACTTAAGATCCAATAGACGTACGTCTGCGTGGGTTCGAGCCCCACTCCCGGTAGGGACTGGTGGGTGTGTTGCTTTTCCTTAGCAGGAGCGTGAGAATTTATTATGCAAAAATGTCATTTAGCATCCTACTCTCACCGGGAATCTAGGTACTCCTGCAGACGGGGCAGACTCGTGCCCAACTCCAGAGCAGGCGTACTCAGCCACGGAACCAGTGGTGTGCTTTTCAACGTGCTCCAACACGCGGGGACGGACGGTGGAGTCCAGAGGGGTGGTCGCGGTTTCATAGAAGGAAGAACCTTGCGACCGGGTACCTCTTTGTTTAACCGGAGACCGTTTGGATGATGGCTGCAGCCAGTTAACATTTGACCCTAGCTGTTTTCAGGCCAAATCTGCTCCTGTCCGCGGTGATACTGGTCCCCAATGCAGTGAGTATCACTTTTGCACAAACTCCAATATTATTTTCCAAAGCATGTGTGCCATTTTAAACTCCTGCCAGCAATGTATTAGAATTTAGGTTCCACCGTTTACCCTCATCAATACTTGGTGCTATCAATTATCTTTAAAAATTTTAGCTATTCTAGAGGATATGTATTAGTATCTTACTATGGGTTTTAATCTGAATTTCTCTAAAGATTAAAGAATCTTTCTCATGTATTTATAGTCATATATATTCTTTGAGAAAATGTGCTCAAATATGCCCATTTTGTTGCATTGTTTTCTTATAAATGAATTTTGAGAATTGTTTATATTTCCGGGACACATCACAATGATCAGGTATGTGTTTTACAAATAGTTCCCATTCTATAACATGTCTTTTAATTTTCTCAACAATGACTTATGCAGAGAAGAAATCTTCCATTTGTATAAGATCTAACATTAACCAACTTTTATTACAGAGGAGAGTAGAGCAAATCCAACGCCAAAAAAGATTTTTTTCTCCTATATTTTCTATATGAATGTGCAAACTCCTTGTGAGAGTTGGTCTGAGAGGTTCTATTGGATCTTAAGTCCAATGCCTTAACCACTCGGCCATCCCGGTGGCAACCTAAGGTGTCTAGCTGACCCATGCTTAGACTTTAGCAATTCATTATAAATACGAATATTAGCTGCGTGAATATCTTTCTGCGTGAAGGACCTGTCTTCATCCCACTGCAGTGGGTGACCAGAATTCATGTCCTGCCTGCTTCTGTGTGGATCTACCAGCTATTCCTTAGATTTCAGATTGCTTTGGTTCCTCTGAAACCCCAGCTCTCTTATGGGTTGAAGGAAAGTTATGCAAGTCTGGACCTTGTCTTAAGCAACAATCTTTCTGGCTTTTTACATCCTAGCTGGAAGGTAGAGTTCTTCTGAGATTATAATCTGAACATGAACAATGGCATCCATTCTGTGGTCTACTGTATATTTTCCTAGTCCTCTGAGTATCCAGCATTTTGATACATCAGAGCAAATCGGGAGTGGAACTACTTAAAAGACTGTCATACTAAAGACAAGCATCTGATGTCTGTTTTCCCAAAAGTCTGCTAGGAGGGAAGGGAGAGACAGGGCAAGAGTGCGTGGGGGAGGGGTGGGGGGAAGGTGTTCAAATACGTAAAAGGACAATAATCTAAAGCTAGGAGTAGCAGCAAAATTTTGGGAGCCAAATAGCAGATGGGATAGTGTTATATACAGGAAAGCTTTGTTTTGAGACACACTTGGGAAAAACTGAATATCTTGTGGAAACCAACCAAGTGTAAGGAATTGGTGGTGCAGGTATATACATATGTAAGTGAGAGTGAGGCTGGTTGGAATGTCACTTTGAAGGAATTTCAATTCACATGACCTGTCCCTCAATTTCAGGGTTTGGGGATACTGGTGGAATATCTGGAGGATGAGGCTCACTGGCCCTACTGGAACTAACATATCCCAAAGACACCTGCCATTCTACAAACCAACCGAATCCCACCACATCATTCTAATCTTACACTCCAGGGCTATAATCTCCTGCAGTTGGCTGGAAGGTCCCTTTCTGGGAATCTGCCCAACCCCTACAGTGGAGATTTTCCCCAGTCAAAATGGCCCTGTGATGGCAACCACAGTCAACTTCTTACCCAAGTGCTCTGAACTTCCACTGAGGCCAGGGGTGTGGGGGTGAGGCTGGTCTTGATAGTGCCAAGTAAAGGCCAAGATCTTGGCCTCACGCTATCGTTCTCTGAGGCCACTCAGCTGCTGATCAAAGTGGGCTAAATCCCCAGTGGACCTTCCAAAGGGAATAAAGGACCATCACCAGGCACACAGCATCTTCTGCAGCGTGCTGGATCAGAGGTTTTTAAAATTAAAAAAAAAAAAAAAAAGATTTTTTTTCCCTAATGGTGCCTGTCTGGCTAGGCCAGGCTTTCTGAGGATTTTTGTCCATGTTAGTTGACACTCAGGATTGCTGGTTTCTCTAGCACACTGTTCAGGATATAGGAAGCAAAAGGGAAACGCAGATCTTCCTACCACTTCTTTCCTCAGATCCCAAGGCGCCTAGCTGTTGTGTGAACTGATAAATACAATCAAAAAGAGTGTAAGTTATAGGTTATAGATTAGTTTAAAAATATGATCATAAGATTTTGATGAGTGACATAAGACAATTCATAAAGCAAGAACTGTCACAGGCAGGCCTAAGGCTCCATTTTGCTGCCTTCTATGAAAAACTGTTCCAAGACCTGTTTCTGAGAAACTGAAATGAAAGCTGTTTTCTTATAAAAATTGTCTTTCTGTACTTTGTACCGGACAAATTGTACCCTACTCAGGATGCAGCAGTGGTTGTGGGGAGCTACATCCTGGGTGTGAATGCCCCTGTGGGTATACATGACTTTGAAATAGATTCTTGCCCAGCTGTGACCCCTGCCTAAATTCAGGATAAGACTGTTTAGCTCCTGCTTGAACCCAGGACTGTTGGTCAACTGAACTGCAAAGCTAATGCTCTTTTCTTAGCTTCTGTTTACCGCTTGCTTGCTGACTGGACAATTCCAGTCCTTCCTAGAGCCCACAGGTCCAACTTATTAATGTTTTAATCTCTGTAATTGGCTAGCTTATATGACGATAAGCAAGTCACCGAGTTGGGGTTTTGTGCTTATATTCTCCTTGGATGGACCAGGAAGCTGCTGTCCTCCCAAAGAGCTTGAGTCTCTGCGGAGGGTGACAATCCCTGGCCAGGTAAAGAAAGCTCTCTTTTGATTTGAAGTTCGGACTTAGAGGGCTTTCTGGAGGGGCTCCCCATGATGTAGCTGGTGTGCTGCCTCTCTCTGCTTCTCAGAGCTGTCCTATGCCCGTTTAATGAACAGCATCCAGGGGTTTTACCAGTACTAAGTGTGAGGGATAAGAAACCATCTGCTCCGTCTTCTCAATCCACACTTTAGTCCCTATTCTCAGATAAGTGTATTAAAGACTAGATTATTGGCCCACCCCATTCATATGTTGACGTTCTAACCACCCTGGGCTGAGAAAGTGACTGTTTTGGGAGACAGAGCTTGGAAAAGGCAGTTAAGTTAAATGAGGTCCTTACAGTGGGTCTTAGATTGGGCCTAATCCAATAGACTGGTGTCCCTGTAAGAAGAGTCGCTTAGGACACAGACACAGAGAGAGAGCATGGGAAGATTCAGGCAGGAGTGGCTGTTGCTCCTGCAGACCCAGGAGGGAATCTGCAGAAGAAACCAACGCAGGCTGGGCAGGGCGAGCATGATGGTGCCTGTGATCTCAGCACTTTGCAGGTGAAGGCAGGAGGGTGGGCTGGGCCACAGTGAGACTTGTCTAAAAAAAAAAAGAAAAGAAAAGGAAAGTAAGAAAAAAGGAAACCAAACCCCTGTTCCCCTGTTGACACTTTTTTCCTAGACACTAGTCTACAGAAATGTGAGAAAATAAATCTTAATTGTCTAAATCACTTAGTCGGTGGTACTTTGTTTTGGCAGTGCTAGCAAATGCACAGCAAGGATCATCAGATAGATGGATACATACAAAGGAAAAGAGATTTTTTTAAAAAAGCAATTGTAAGAAACGAAAACTCCAGAAAACAAAACAAAACAAAACAAAATTTGTCATGTCATATGGTATATCATGTATCACTAATATCCTCAGACCTCACAATGAAAAGCAAAAATAATTTATCCAATAGCTAACGTTAGAATTCATTGATGAAAACTTTTCATGAAACAAAAAGAGAGGCTTTGGAAATAAAATCTATGTTAGCAGGAATTAATTTATGAAGCACATAAATGTATTTGATAATAAAATATAGGAAAACTGAACATGGCGATTTTGAAGGAGTTACAGGTGGCCCAGCCTGAAGATAAAGGACTTGGGGGAGAAGATGAGCCAGTCACCCTGGAATATCCATCGTGCAACACTCACAATGCACAAAGCCCATCGGTGATGGGGTCTCCTTGGCAGTCTTCAGTGTGTCCTAGGTTGGACATGAAGCTACAGGGAGTGGCTCTGGGCACCTGGTCATTGTGTGGCCACCTGTACCAGTTATGGGTTTATGACTTCTCAGCTTCCAATTCATCTGCTTAGACTGCTCTTTTAAAAGGGATGTGAGCCCTTTATCTTTTTTATTGAGCCCAGTTGATGGTGGAATTTTATAAGCTGAAGGAGCCACAGAAAGTTTTCTTTCAGGTTTTAGCAGCTCTGCAGCCTCTCAGCCTCTCAACTCTCCCACTCCATTGTATAGACCTCCATAAAATTGGAAAAAAGAAATTGGATGTTCCTCCACCCATTCATAACTATTTATTGGCCATCATGCATGATGAATATTGAAAGTTGCAGAAAGAACTAAGACTAGTTCCAAGGATCTTATGAAATAGAAAATAGTGATTTCTGGCAATTGTTGGAGTTATCATTGCGGGTTCTCAAAAGGTAAAGTCATGGATGAAAGACATAATAATGATTGCAAAGGAAATCACTGACGATCTCATTGTGTAGGGGAGGGTTTTTTTCATCAGATGGAAAATTCTGAATTTTTTGATGGCTGAGAAATAATTTATGGAGCTATAGTCATGCTACTTGGGGAGTGGTTCTCATGCAAAGTGATTTTCACTTATTCTATTCTTTCCCTTTCTTCCTTAAAGACACCTTTTGAAATCACATCTATAAAGTAGCAACAGGCTCTTATTTTCTACGACATTTAACAACTTAATTTTATTCTAGGTGCCACCTAGAATAAAATTCCTCAAACAATATTCCACAAAACTATAGTCAACACTTTTCAAAACCACAGAGTCTACAGACTGTGCCCCCTAAATTGCAATCCAGGATGTCTGTGTGCTACAGCTTGGTTCCAGCCATCCAACCCAGGGGGTCCTCTTGGATGGAAGAAGAGAAGGGAAAGAAATAAATTAATGCGGCGGGGCGGGGCGGGGGGACTGGGGTCGAGGCCCAGCGGTAGAGCAGTCGCCTACCACAAGCGAGTCCTGGGTTCAATCCTCAGCACACATATAAGTAAATAAAATAAAGGTGTTGTGTTCAACTACAACTAAAAAGTAAATATTAAAAACAAACAAACAAACAACAAAAAGAAACAAATTATGCGGAATTAGCCATTTTTGAACACCAAAAATTCATTTTGGAGGAGAACATACACACTGAAGTAAAAAACAAAAATTCATGTTCTTTGGAATACGACAACGCCGTGGAGTTAGTTCCTAGGAGCTGCATCTTTGGCAAATTGGTAGGACTTGATTGATGTCACCACGTCAGTAATCCCAGGAAGATGTGAGTTAACACACACTTATCATAGATAATTAAATAATCTCCAGCACCACATCCGGGGAGTAGAAATGGGGGCTTTGGTGGGATGGCTGTATGCGCCCCGTCTCTCGGGCTTGCGCTCCGCCCCGCAGTCGGGCGCCGTCGGGAGCGTAGGGTTAGTGGGGGGAGCCCCCTGGGAAGCCCAGCGCCGTCCCTTTCCGGCCGTCCTTACAGAGTCCGTCTGTAGGTTTGGCTCCTGTCTGGACCTTTCCTGGGCCTTGGTCTTTGGCCGTGAAGTCCCACACTGACGGCAGCGGAACCCCGGCTCCAAGATGCGGCCAAACAGGACACGGCCCTGGCCCACAGCTGCGCTTCCCAGATTCAGGATCTGTCCAGGCAGTGCCCTGCGCCTTTTTTCTGGGTGGACGCTCGGGACAGACGGACAGACGCTGTGCAGGAGAGAGGTGGAGTGGGAGTCCGGCCCCTCGAGAGAAAAGAAAATCTCGATCCATTTTTATTGCTTTTTCTTTGACGCTTCCTTGATTTTAAAAAATTATACCATGAAATCCATAAACCACATGCCATAAAATTGACACTGTAATTCATGGATTTTCTTCCGTCCATCCTCTGAGTTGTGCAACCGTCATCATTATCTAATTTCTCAACATTTCATCAAACACTAAGCAAATTCTGTTCCCATTCCCTTCTTTCTCTAGCCATGACCACCTCTAATGCTGTGTCTCTAGATTTGCTTATCCTGGACATTTCGTATAAATAAGAGTTATATACAGTGTAAAAATTATTTTATTTAAAATTATTTTATTTAATCTTTTTTAAAAACATGTTTAGTTGTCAACGGACCTTTAGCTTATTTATTTTTTTAATGTGGTGCTAAGAATCCAATGCCAGGGCCTTATACATGTTACGCAAGTGCTCTACCACTGAGCCACAACCCTGATGCGCATTCCGGCTGCAGCAAAATAATGGGGGGTGAAGAATAACTTGTGTATGTTGATACAGCAGGAGTAGGAGCCATTTATTGCAGGACAGGAGCAGTATTTATACATTCCACACAGCTTATCTAATTAGCATAAACTAGATACATCAGTCAACCAATCAGGAATCTCCATGTTTAATGGCTCGCTTTTGTTACTTCTCAAACCACTCCCTCTGGCATTTTGCCAGGCGCCATCCAGACTTGTTTATAGACTCTAACATTTCTCTGGCAAAATGCCAGGCGCCATCCTGACTTGTTTACAGACTCTAACAATACCCCAGCCCCATTAACTTATTATTATTATTATTTTTAATGTGGTCTTTTCTGCCTGGCTTCACTTCTTCAGAACGATGCTTTCAGGGTTCATAGATATTGTATGATGCCTCTGAACTTCATTCCTTTTAAAATACTTGCATTTGAGTTTACATCCCAAAGATTCTTTCAGTCAATCCACTTCCTCAGTATCATTAAAAAGAGGAAGATATTGGGGTTGGGGTTGTGGCTCAGTAGCAGATTCCTTGCCTTGCAAATGTGAGGCACTGAGTTTGATCCTCAGCACCACATAAAAATAAATAAACAAAACAAAGATATTGTGTCCATCTATAAGTAAAAAATTTTAAAAAAGAGGAAGATATAAATACAAAATTCATAGTGATATTTTCTCCGTGAATGGATGGAAATAGAGAACATCATGCTAAGTGAAATAAGTCAGACTCAGTAAATCCAGAGTCTAATGTTTTCTCTCATATGTGTAAGTTAGAGCAAAATAAGGGAAAGAAGCTGGTTGGCAGAGGATCGACTATCATAAATATATAGGGAAGATCAGTGGAGTAGAAAGTGGAGAAAGGGAGGGAGGAAGGATGGGAGAGAAAATATGGAATTGATTTAAGGAAATCATGTAATATGCATATATGAAGGTACCAAAGGGAATTATACACACACACACACACACACACACACATACACACACACACAGAGAAAGTACCAACCAAAAATAAACAAAGGAAGCCTATAATCCCAGCAGCTCAGGAGGCTGAGAAGGGAGGATCGCCAGATTAAAGCCAGCCTCAGCAATTAGCAAGGTGCTAATCAACTGAGTGAGACCCTGTCTCTAAGTAAAATATAGAAAAAGGGTGGGGATGTGGGTCAGTGGTTAAGTGCCCCTGAATTCAATCCCTGTACCAACCAACCAAACAAATAAATAAAATAAATAAATAAAGGAGTAAAAGAAAGATTAGTAGAGCAGAGGAAGGAGACTAGGAGGGAGGACTGGATGGAAAAGGGGAATTTCAAATTAAATTCCTTGCATATATGTGATTTTGTAAAAATGAACCCAACTACTATGTATAACCGAATACTGAAATTGAAAGAACTAGGACGAGGGGGAGGAGGAGGAAGAGGAGGAGATGATGATCCCTTACTTTTACCTCTACTTCAGGAAAAATAATGAAATCGCAGAACAGATGTACTTGGAGCATCCATGCAGAGTCACCAGAAAGTCAAGATGGCACTGTTGTGCAGGACATACAAAATAAAATCTGCCAAGAATCAGAACAAGTGAATTCCTCTCTGAAGAACTTCAAGAAGTCGTTTCTGTTATCAATTTGAACAATGTAAAAAGATATATATATATTTTAAAGGGGTAAGCACAAAAAAGACTGAGCCAGCAGGACTTAAATCTAAAATCTTCTGCTCCGCGGTCGGATGCATTATCCATTGAACCACTGGAGTATGACCGAAGGTAATCATACGTTCTTCCTAAAGAAAGTAAGAACAGTTGCATCAGGATGAAAACAGAAACGAGTTGAAAAAAGGAGTTGTAGGGCTGGAGTTGTAGCTCAGTGGTAGAGCACTTACCTTGGTGACCCGTACGGGGAGCCCCGGGACACTTGGGGGTAAGTGACGAAAAAAAGCTGCCCGTCCATAGATAGGACGGGAGCAATCTGCTCGTCCCTAGGCAGATAGGGCGAGAGGAAAAATGACCATTTCGAAAAAATGGAGAAGATTGATGCAGTATGTTTGTGTCTTGTTTTGTC
>NW_025999913.1:20020692-20025181 GCF_001458135.2 Marmota marmota marmota | reverse complement strand
CATGAAACAAAAACGGAACAAAAAATCGTTGTATCAATTTTCCTATTTTCTTGACATGTGCATTTGTGGTCTATTTCTATCTCTTCCTCAGGGGCGAACAACTTCAAACCTTGAGCCAACCATTTTTCCCAATCTGCCTGAGAAAATTCTAGGGATAGGCAGCTTGAAACAAACACAAAACAAATCAAAACAAGAACACATTGTTTTTTAAAATGGTCACCCATTCTCTCACCTTCCCTTAGGGGCAAACAATTTCACTTACCCTGAAGCTTCAGACGTTCCCCGCACGGGCCACCAAATGCCGCAGTCTGGCTGGGCACAAATCACGAGCCACTGAAGCAGGAACAAACTTTATTTTTAAACTGCAGGAAAACACTTCACACAGCTCCCGGGGAATCCTCCCGAACTGCGCCAGGAGGCTTGTCCAGGAACCCCCAGCCGGAAATATCTCTCCCGGAAATCCCTCCTCCTGCACTTCCCCAACCAATGGGAACTCTCGGGGAATCCCCGGAAATCCCCACGAGAACTCCAAAATAGTGCAAGAACTCAAAAGTTGTGGCAGAGGTGGATAGTAATGCCTCGCCTGTCAATCAATACTGTTGGCAAAATGCCAGGGGCCATACAGACTCCGCCGTGGATCTCAGCAAAACTCAAGTAATTTAGGTTTTATTAAATAAGTGTTTTTAAACTTATGATTTAATTGAATAGATCAGAATTATATGATTAGATAAATTATGGCACAACCACATAGTGAAGTATTGTGCATATTTAAAAGGGAACAAGAAAGAGCATTATGTGTGCAGACGTTTGAAAAAAAAAGTTTGGAGTAATGTGCACCAATAGGAAACAGATTTGTGTAGATTGCACGTGTATTTTACAAAGTATCTTTTCAAGAATATGTAACTGATGAACACAGACACTTAGAAGATGGCTTCCTGGAGGCTTTGGCATTCTCTCAGACTCCAGTGATAACCAAGACTGCACTGTGGGGCTGCACCTCCCAACCCAAATTTCAGTTCAGAACCATTCCTTTTTAAAGCACTTTAATAGTTTGCTTCACTACCACTGACTGCTGTGAAAAGTTTAGGAAGAAAGCTGTTTTTCTGAAGAAAAAAAGGAAGTAAAGATGAAAGAAAAGAGAGAAGGAAAGGAGGGGGGGAAAAGAACAAAACCAAATGAGACAGTCAGGGACACTGTAATATACCACCAGAGATCTCTGAACCAAAGTATTCTGATTAGTGCTTTTGTTTACTTTGTTAAACAAGCTTGCATTAGCCAACGTGCACTGCCTAACAGGATACCATCCTAATTAGGATGCCTAATGGGCTACTTAACAACAGTTCTGGGGGGTTCCATGATGGAGGATGCAGTTAATTTCTGGGGACCTCCTTTTCCGGCTTGTGAGCAGCTGCTTTCTCACTGTGTCTTCCTGTGATCTTCCCTCTGTGTATACAGAGAGAATGATCTCTGTATTAGATTCCTCTTCCTATAAGGACACCAGCCCTACTGGACTAGAGCCCCATTGTGTGGCTTCCTTTAACTTTAATTACTGCCCATCTCACATCAGAGTTAACCAGGGCTTTAGCATCGTGAATTAGGGAAGAGGGGGTTCAGTCCATAATGACATCCAACTCGTCTTTGATGATTTGCTGCTAACGCTGGGCTCCTGTTGTCTGGGTTCCAGTCATCACCCTTGTGCTTAGGGATTCCAGTTCAGTGGTAATTTGTAGCATATGGGGAAGGTCCACCATTGAGCACTGTAAGGCTGCTGGGAATCTTCTCATGAATTTATTTCTCTTGACTTTGGTAAAAAGGCTTTCTGGAAAAGCCCAAAGTGCATGAGGTCTTAGGTATTGCTCCATAACCCCATTCAGCATTTCAATCTTCCTTAACCTTTAGATAACTGGCTCTAAAGTACACCAAGGAAGTACTGATATTTCAATCTTATTTATTTGGTCTCACCCTGGCTTTGAGTGCATAACATCAAACCACTAGCCAGAAAAACCTAGAGCTGTTTTCAGCTGCATGAGCTATAACCTTGAGTAAGATATCTCTGCCTAGAAGCCCAATATCAACACATCAAATCTCTGCAATATTTAAAATCCTTTCATCTTGATCCCATACCCTTAAGATCCATTCCTGTTAAGATCTCTGTCAGGGTTCTGTCAATATAAACTGACAAAACTATGCAATTCTTTGTGTATATACCATACCTTCTCAAGGGTACAGTTTGTGTCTGACCCTATGGGGCCTCAGGTACAAGAAGAGGTGTTAGCTAGAGATACTGCAGGATACCAGCAGAGCCTCACAAGACCATCGCCTCAGAGGCCACTGCAGATTATTCAGGCAAGAGGTCTAAATTCTTGGATTATGGAGAAGTGATGATCCCACCAGTTAGCACAAAGGCATGTAGAATGAGTTTTGTAAATGAGATTGAGGAAGGTAACAGTTCTCACCTTCCCTTCTGTTTTCATTCCAGAAAAAAAGAAAAAGTCTTCATGCTCCTATTTCAAGAAAATCTCAACATAGTCTCTTGTCACTGAAGTGTCATGCAGTTTTCCTCCTTTCCTTGATTACTAGCCCACTCTTGTCCATCCCCAGCATCGGAAGAAGTATCTTTCCTCATTCATTGCTGGGTTGGTGGCTGAGGCCTTTAAAGCAAGACAGACCAGCAAGAGAAAAAAAACGCCAATTTATTAAGATTATGTGCCACGGTGCCTTCCTAAGGACAGGAATACTTGAAGAAACAGGTAACCCTGTGTATTTATGCTAGGTTTGAAGAAGAGGTAAATAAATATGGAGAACAACTATGAAGAAATCTGGATAATATGACCTAGTGGCAATAAATGGGGGCGGGGTGCTTAGCAAGATCTGAGTGTTCACTGTCTCCCCTGCATTTTCAGTGGTGAGAATGCTCCTTTCCTTAGGGTGCAGGGAAGGCACCCTTGGAGTAAGGGTCTTGAGACCTGGTTAGGGAGAATGGGTGGGGGAGGTGGGAATGACCTTCCTACTTTTATGGTTTTCCCAAATGTCAAAGTGCCATCCTTTGGGGTGGCATGCCCTAAACCACATCACCCTACAGTGGGAATTAATACTCTATATGGGTCGTTCACTTTATAGCAGTAAGTCCAGAAAACTCTATTCTGAGTCTGAGCCTCATCAAGAGTGACTGTGGCCAGTTACATCTAAAAAGCAGATATTGTCAATTAGGTTGGCAAATACTTATTATTATTACTATCATTATTATTTGCTTTAACGTCATATTTAGTGTACATCTGGGCTTGTGCTAGAACGTTCTTGAGATCAAGAGTGAGGTTACTTATAACCCTTTTAAAACATTGCTGTCTGCACCAGCTATAAGTTAGGGCAATAACGCAACAGGATGATATTACCTGACTTTATAAGGAAGCCTCACTGCTAGACCCCGGGTCTTGAGTGCAGAGGCTGCGTCTTTGGAATTTGCGCTCTGCTGCGGGATCTGGCGCCTTGCGCTTCCGCGTGTCTGCGGAAAGCTGGTCTCGCCATGGAGCCAGGTGGCTACTGCTGGCCAATCAACTGTACGGGGAACCCCGAGGGCAGCTGCGGCAGTTTTCATGACCTCTGGCCCTCTCCCGGGCTCAGAAGTCTGCTTTATGGTTTTCGGAGTCATTTTCTGCCACCGAGAGGCGAGTATCACAGCGCTGTGCCCATGGTCACCTGTGTAGACAGCACGGGGATCTGGAAATCAATCCACAGACTGTCACGCTTTCCGCATTTGGGACCCAGGGCGGAGGCTTTGCTCGGCCCGGAGTTATTATTGACAAATAGAAAAGAAGGAGGGAAGCCACCATAGTGACCCTAGGGGCAGACCCCCGCTGAATGCTCGGGAGCCCCACAGGGAGAGCTTGTCAATTACACATGGGAGGAAGGGCAGCCAGCAGCCGTTTCCGTAGTGTAGTGGTTATCACGTTCGCCTCACACGCGAAAGGTCCCCGGTTCGAAGCCGGGCGGAAACAGGGTGCTTGCAGGTTAGCTTTTAGTTAGAGGGATCTTATCCTTCCTTGCCACTTAGGTCTGTTACCCAAGTGTGCGTTTCTCTAAAACAAGAATGGAACCGGTTAGACGTGTCAAAAGTAATCAATATTAGGACTAACTAAACAATAGTATGTGAACATGTAGAGGTGTTTTATACTGTTTCTGTGCTCCAATATGGAAACGTTGAGACTATGGAATATGGATACTTGTTTTGTACCTATATTATTTTGTGTTTATTCTTAAAATACTTAACCTAAAGTTTTAAAAGAAAGAATAACAATAGGAAGATTGATTGGATTACCTGTATTTAATAAGCAGTAACAAAGGCATGTTTCTTCTATCTCATGGTACACTACAATTTTTTTCTTTTTTTTAGTTGTTTTCTCTTCCCATCATATTTCTGAATTACTTGCAGAATTTAGGGACTTCTTTCTTTTTAAAAAAATTTCTTTTGTAGAATCACACAACTCCTCCT
>NW_025999913.1:20015669-20020120 GCF_001458135.2 Marmota marmota marmota | reverse complement strand
ACCTCCCTCTGGTTAGGGAAGCACCTGCCCTAAGCTACATCCAGCCATCTCTTCGAGGTACTGCAAGTACTGTCAGGCAAGACTTTCCCTGACATGTAGCTGTGCTTGATCAAGTCCACATTTCACTCCTTTTTGGTGTCCATTTATGTGATGACATCAAACTATATATATTTTTTTTCAATAAAAGACGCACATCTCTGAGTGTTCCAACCTTGTCTAGAAACTATAGGATAAAACATCCACAAGTTTGGATGGTTAATTTACATGTGAGTTAGACTCAGTCATGGTGCCGAGATACTGTGTGTGGGTGAACATTATTCTGGATGTTTCTGTGAGAGTGCCTTTGGATGAAATTTATATTTACACGGAATGAAGCTGATTACCTGTCACAACGTGTGGGATTCCTGTAGTCAGCTAAGTAGAAGAAAAGGCAGACCTCCTCCAGCAAGAGGGAATTCTGGCAGCAGGTTGTATTTGGATTAGAGCTCAGCCCTTTCCCGAGTCTCCAGCCTGCTGGGCTCCCTTGTCAGATTCTGGATTTGCCAAAGCTCACTTTAAAAAAAAAATAGGATTCAGGGACACCTGCTTCACCCTGGCATGGGAGACTATTTGGAACGGTTGCAGCAGCTAAGGCACCCCTGCAACGGGGTATTCCTGTGTGGTAGACACTGGGCTCAACTCTGGACACAGCATTGGCAAGTGGGAACTCACAGCCAGTGTGGTGTGGTGGCTAGTGAACAGAAGACCACCAAGAGGAGCATCAGGGATGAGATGGTCCAGGTGATGGACACCACCTGGGGATGGAGCAGCATGCAGAACCTGATGAGCTACTGGGTTATCAGGTACTGAGGGTGGAGGCTTTCTGCTAACTAGACTTGGCAGGTTCATTACTAAAACTGGAATTTATGAGCAAGTGCCCAGATAGGCCCAGGAGAAGCTGCAGGAGCTTCACTAGAGTTTGGGCGAGCAAACAGTCTTCATCACCCTCCTCAACTGTGTGAGCCAGTTCCTTAAAACAAAGTCCTTCTGTGTTTGCACACATGCTTGCACACATGGTTGTGTTTCTGGGGAGCCCTGACTAGTGCAACTCTTGTTACTTTACACTGTTTGACTCTGTAAGACATAGCAAACAACACCTACTGAAATTTCAACAGCACCATTGCAATGCAGGTGGTTTTCAAAGAAATCTTTGTCCTTGGGTCTTTGAGAATGAGGAGCATTGTGGTGTCACAGGACAGTTGACAATGACAGGGCAGTGGTGTCTCTGGGGCTGGTGGGTGGCACCCTGTCCTTCTCTGTCTTCAACTTGGCAGCCTTTGTGGAAAGCAGCTCGGGAAAAGTCCTGCCAGTGGGATCTAGGACCAGACCTGTGGATCTAAGACCAGACGTGAAGATCACTTTCAGTCCGTGAAGTCATACCTAGGAGTGGCTTTCTGTTTTTCCTTCCCTTCAGCTGGCTCGAATTTCCCAGAGGGTTCAAAATAACACATCCCAATTATTGGCTTTCCACACTGTACGGACAGCTTTCCTTGGCACACTGGTGGTCCTCAGGGGCGAGCTTCAAGGTCATGGCTTTTTTTTTTTTTTTTTGAAGAAAAATTGTCATGAAAGAAGCACTAAAAGGAAAGCACAGTGTCCCTGGTGAACAATGAGAGTGATCAACAAGGATCTTGGTTTCTTCTTACCTCAGGAGAAAATCTAGACCACCTCGATGGTGTTGTGCAGTGTCTGGAAGGGTGACAGAAGGCCTGGACATAATTAAGAAAATAATGAGCCTTTGTTGATGGGGACTTTGACTACATCATGCTACTGGAATAAATCAGAGTGATTCTTAGTGATTTTAGATCAGTTGGTGACCTCACCTGATGGGTCGCCAGAACCTGCAGAGGAGCAACCAGATAGCTGCTGAAGAGGGGCAGATGGAGAAATCTTTGAATATTTCAAAGGAAGATTATCTGAAGAAATAGAAAAAATAAAGGCACAAAAGAGGCCAAAAACTATTGGAAGTGGTGAAAGACCAACTTGAGGCAGATAAGAAATGTCTAAAAACCGTGCTGCTTAGTGTAAGTTGAATCCAGCGATCATAGATGAGGACGGGAGATGAGATTCTTAGCATTTGAACCAATGAGGAGTTGTGAACTCATCTGGGACCGAAGGATGGGAGAAGCGCTCTGCTGTGTCTGCACTGGGAGAAACTCTTTGACATGGACAATGTACTTAGATGATAGAAGAATGCATGTCAGTTTCAGTCATCCCATTGCCAAAGTCCTGGGGGAAAGGAACAGGTGGGAAACACAGCAAGAGCGATTTCAGTGTGTGAGAAGAAATAGGGTGAACTGGTTCTGGAAGTCAAAGTCCAAACAAAGTTACAGTCACTAAAGTAACAGCCATCTAAAGTTATTAGATGAGCAGACAGAAGATTCAAAATCAAGTCACTCACATGCAAATTAAAACACAAGAAGCAATCCATTGCTGCTGTGAAAACCGAAACAAAACCAAGGATGAAGAGTTGAAGACTAACTGCCAATCAAAAACACTAACTTGGCTGTCCACCAGGAAAAGGGTTTTGGGCTCTGTGAAGAAAGCTGCTGGGGTTGGGGGTGGAGCAGAGAGGGGGTGTGGGAGAGAGAGAGAGAGAGAGAGGGAGAGAACACATGGTTTCAAAACCTGAGTGGAAGCTGATTCCTCAAGGGATGACCATCATAAAGCCAATCCCTATTGTTAAAAGATAAACTGGGCGTGGTAGTGCATGCCTGTAATCCCAGTGGCTTGGGAGGCTGAGGCAGGAGAATCACATGTTTAAGGCCAGCCTCAGCCACTCAGTGAGGCCCTAAGCACTTTAGCAAGATCTGGTCTTAAAGTAAAAACTTAAAAGGGCTGGGGATGTGGCTCAGTGGTTTAAAAGGTCTTGGGTTCAATCCCTAGTAAAACAGCAAAAATAACAACAAACAACGTAGGCACTGTAAAGATTTAATCCGAGCAGACCACTGTGGCATCTGGCAACACCAGATGAGAGGGCCACAGGAGGAACTACAGGTGTTCAGGAAGCAAGACACAGAAAAGGCATTTGACTGATACTAGTTTAATACCCCTAGTTAGAGGTCAGTTTGGTGGTTTCTGATTGGTGAGTCTTACTTTCAGTAAACTTAATTTACTGTTTACAGTGAACTTCAGTTTGTATAGGAACCCAAGGTATGGGAAAGTCTCAGCCTACTAACCACCCAATTAACAAGGCAGCAACCAACACTACAAGAAAGAGATACCAAGATATTTGCTCTTATGTAAGAGTACAAAAAAAAAAAAAGTAGAGGTTTCTGAGTTTTATAGAAATGGTATAATGCTAATGTTAACACGTTGAATCAAAGGCAATTGAATATGTTTATTGCTCTTAGTAATAATAACTGATTTCACTGGTGATACACAAATAAATATAACTAAATATAGGATATGAATAAATATAATATGCTTACAAGTAAACAGTATTACCTTGTAATACAAATCATACCTAAGTTTTATAGGTGCAATCAGTCTACTAATAAAAACATTCAGATACAATGATAAATATAGGTATGAAAATATGTCAAGGTTTCTGGAAGATGGTATCGATGTACCTGTCCTTATCCTCCTTATTGGAATAAGCCCCCTGGATGTCATATGTAGGATGGACATAAGAAGACCCCGAAAGATGGAGAGTGAAATGCACCCTGTTGCTTTGGACGTGTAGCTCACCATGGCCCAAGTGGAACGCAGAGCAAAACCGGAAGTGATCAGGAGGCGGAAGGGGCGGGGCTTCCGCTGTTCCGGTGGAGGGCACGTCCGACCTAAAGGCCTTGCTAACTCCTAGTAGCTGCAAGCGTGCTGGGGACCAAGCCTTGAGCACAAGGACCTGGGGGACATTTAAAATCCAAACTGTAGCAGCGGGGAAACTAAGAGAAATCAACCTAGGGCAGTTTGTGTTTGCACTGTCGGGTGGAGAGCCATGAGAAACCCCAGCAAGTATTCCGGACGAGAGATCTAGACAAAAACAGACTGTGAGCCCGGAGAGCAGAGGCCGCCCAGCACCCAAACAGTGGGCCCGCGGCTGAGGGGCAGAAAGGGTCTCGAGAGCTGAGAGCTGGAGGAGGGGCAGGCGCACGCAGAGAGAAGAGAAAGGGCTAGAGCACTATGGAGAGGGAGAACTGGAGGGAAGGAGTAAAATGGTGCTCAAATAAAAAGCGCGAGCTCACCCCTTTTTTAAAAAATCACAATTTACAAATTTCTTGGCGGAAAGGATGCAAATGAATAGTCGACCTGGTTTATCAAAAGATACAGGGCTCCTTTCTCAAAAAGAAGAAAAAGCGAAAGAGGCGAAGGTGTCCTTCCAGTATTCATGGGGTCTCAACTTCAGATGAAACAGGAGGAGAAACTTGGAAACTGCACCGGCGGCTGTGGGATGCACAGGACCGCAGGGC
>NW_025999913.1:19997650-20014438 GCF_001458135.2 Marmota marmota marmota | reverse complement strand
TGCGGAGAAAACGCCGGCCACTCCGGCCGCGGTTCCGAGGCGCTGGCAATCTCCCGCGCGCGGCGGCACCGGGCGCGCCCAGGGGTCCACCTGCTTTCCGTGCCGGAGCCCCAGATCGCGGAGCCTGACTGGACCCGGAGGTGGGCGCGCCGGGGCGGAGCGCGGGGTCTTCCGTGCCCTCAATGTCCTCCGCGTCCTCGGGTCCTCCCGCGTCCTCTCCGGTCCTCACCCATCCTCACCCGTCCCCGCTGCTCCTCCCGCGTACCCCGAGTCCTCCATACCCTCCCGCGCTGTGGTCGTCCTCCCCTCGGAGGCCAGTCCTGGGCCTCTGCGCGCCCGCCGGCGACTCCCTCCCGTCCCGTTCCTCCCCACACTTGGCCTCGCGGCCTGGGGTGGTCCCTCCTTTTGAAGGGGAGCGGTGGAAACGGCGTGGACACGGATTCCCGTGGGTAAGTAGCGGGGTGAGGGACGCCGGGCCTTCCTCTGCCCTGGTCCAGAACTAATGTCATAGTTCTGTGCTCGGTCTTCTACTTGCAGGGTTAAAGCACAAGGAAGGCTGTCGCTGACCTCGGAGGGGAAGGAGCCGCCAGGGTGCGCCGACGTCTAGGAGTGGACCCGCCCAGGGCGGACCCAGCGGAGCGGAGCGGAGAGCCCTCCTCCTGGGGCCGTCTGCTCCGCACTCCACACCGGGGGTGCCCCAGCTGAGCGCGCTTCGCGGAGCCGCGCAGGCAGTGGGTGCTGCTCGGAGCCCTACCTCTGTGCGACTGTCACCGCAGCCGCGGTGACAGGAGCCAGCAAGACCTCCACCCCGCACCGCGCACTGCTTGTCCTGCGCCTGGGTGTCTCCTTCTCCTGGGGCAGTGCACGAGGAACTAGATCTTAAGACGAAGGAAGCACGACGGTCAACGTCACGGAGGAAGAATGGACCGAGAGAGCGAGCCAACCAGCCCCGGAGCGGGAGCGAGCCTTTAAGGATAATTTGAGGACCGTTGGAAATTAAGGAAATACACATTTCCCCCCCCCTTGGATAAGAAAATGCATTCAAATGATCAGGAACTAAACAGGCACACCGCGAAGAGTTTCCTTTATCTCTCATCCCCCGTCTGCCCACTTATCAGCTCTACTCCAGTATATCACTATCATTCAGAGTTCATAGTATCCTCCTTGATTTTCTTCGTGCATATAGATGGATGTAAACATGAATATGCATTTTATTTTTCCTTTCTAGTTTCCTATCTTCTGTCCTACTTCATATATGCTGCAACATACACATGCAACGTCTTCCTTTTTTCACTTCATGTACCTTGGAGATCTCTAATTTAACAACACTCATTCAATCCTTCAAACAGGACATTAAATAGAATAGCCATACAGAAATAGAACTTATTTTCAATTGAATTGGTTCAGCCAGCTAGGAATTGAGTCTTGACCTTTTAAATTCCTCCCACAGCTGGGGCAGAATATATATAAGCAGGATTGGAGAGAAGGAGACAAAATAGCCCCTTTTATTTTGTTTTAATTGAATAAGGCCCTTTCTGTGTGAAACTATGTGGCATTTCAGAGTCCTGCAGTAGGGGCTCCAGAACACTTTGTGGATCAAAGGAAACTATATAGTCGTCTGGCAAAAGATAATTTTAAAAGATAAAACCATTACTCTCACAGATGTAAAATGAACACATGATAAAAAAATACTGAAGAATGAATTTAATCAATAAGATGTGAGAATTGTACACCAGAAGCTGGAAAACATTGCTGAGAGAAGTTAATGGACACCTATGAAAAAAGGAAAGACTTCTGTACTAATGAGGGCTCTCCAGAGAAATAGAACCAATAAGGTGTGTGTGTGTGTGTGTGTGTGTGTGTGTGTGTGTGACGCGGGCGCGCGCACAGACATGCGCAGAGAGAGGTGTTAGGAAGTGGCTAACATGCTTGTGCAGCCTGTGAGTTGGAGGTCTGCAGGGCTGAACAGCAGGCTGGAGTCTAGGGAAGAGTTGATGTTGCAAGCCAGAGTCTGAAAGTATTTTGTTACAGAATTTTCCCTTCTTCAAGGGATGTTAATTTTTTCTCTTATGGACCGCAGCTGATGAAGCCCACTCACACTTAGGGAGGACAGTTTGTTCTACTTGAAGTCCACGGATATGAACACTAATTCCATCCAAAAAGTACCTTTACAGAAACATCTAGAATAGCTAAGTACTGTGGTTTAGTCAAGCTGATACATAGAATTAATAATCACAATATCCCATGTTCATGGATTACAAGAGTTAATATTGTGATGATGGTAGTTCCACCCAATTCTGTCTACATATTTTCCGCATCACGAGCCACTGAAGCAGGAACAAACTTTATTTCTGAACTCCACCAGCACACTCCACACATGCTCCCTGGGAACTCTCCCGAAGGCCACCCACGAGGCTCCTTCTGGAACCACCAAGCAGAAATCCCTCCTCCGGCACTTCCCCAACCAAAGCGAACTCAATGGGAACTCCGTGAGAACTCAAAAGTCATCATCTTAATGGCTCGAATGGCTCCCTGGCGTCACCTCTCAACCACTATTTCTGGCAAAAATGCCATGTGTCATCCCGACTCGGCTGTGGCCCTCAACAATATTGAATGCAATCCCAATGATATTTTTTGCAGAAATGAAAAAATATGAATTTTAATTGATATGAAAGTGCAAGGCACTCCAAATGAAAAGGAAACCAAAGTTGGAGGATTCCTATTTCCTGATTTCAGAAGTTACTACAAAACTATCATAATAAGTGCACTGTGATTTTGGCATAAGGATAACATATACATTGACAGAGTTGCATTGAAAGTCCAGAAATACGCCCATTCCCTCATGGCCAGCTGAAGTTTGCAAGGACTGAAAAGACCATTCAATAGAAAAAGAACAACTCTTCAACAAAGGGTGCTAGAACAACTGAATATCCACATGTGAAAGAGTGAGGTGGATTTCCACTTTATACAAGTCTAACTCAGAATGGGTTAGAAACCTAAAGGTAAGAGCTAAACATAAGACTGTAAGAAGAAAATGGATGAGTTTTCATTACTTTAAACTTGGCAAAGGCTTCTTAGGTCACAAATAATGCATGCAACAAAAGAAAAATACATACATTGGATTTCATTGAAAATAATAAGTTTTGAGCATGAGAGGACATATCAAAATGAAAAGACAACCTATAGAATGAGAAAATATTTTAAAATAATGTGTGGTAAGGATTTTATGTCCTTCATTGAATCCTTAGAATTCAATGAAGAAAAACAAACCTATTAAAAATTGAGCAAAGGACTTGAATAGATAGTTCTTGAAAGAAAATATCAGAATGACTAACAAGTACATGAAAAGATGCTCAACATTATTGGTAAGGAAATAAAAACAAAACCCACAATAAGATGTGATTTCCTACCCACTAACTCAAAGAAAACACTCAAGGGTCAAGTGCTGGTGAGGATGTGGAGAAATTGGAGCCCCTGTAGACGCTAATGATTTGAAACATGCTGCAGCCACCCAGAAAAAGCTTGGTGGCTCCTGAGAAAGTTAAATGTACAGTTGATGATTCCACAGTCTCCTCCCAAAGAATTAAAAGCAGGTGTTCAAACAAATACTAGCAATGTTTATACCAGCACTATTTACAATAGCTCAGGGGTGGAGGCAACTCCAGTGCCTATCACCTGGTAAGTGGATAAATATGTGGAATATCCGCTTGGTGGAACCTGGCTTAAAATAAAAAATAAGGAGATGCTAACAACCTCTACAACTTAGAACCTCAAACGTGTAAGGGAAGGAAGTCAGTCCCAAAGATCAAACAGCATATGACTCCATTCAGCAAAGTGTCCAGAAGAGGTCAATGCAGAGATACAGAACTAGCTCAGTGGTTACTCAAAGCTGGCGCCACACCCCCAAGGACCACTGCTGAGTGAGTGTGGTCTCTGGTCGGTGGTGAGGAAAGGTTTTACAACTAGACAGGAGTGATGGCTGCACAACATTGTAGACATAATGCCACCGGATTGTTCAATTTCAAATGGTTGATTTTTTGTTGTTTGAATTTTGCCTCAATAAAAAAATGAAGACTGATTAAATATTTTATTTATTCAATGCTATAACTAGTGTGGAGGGAAAGTCAAAAGGTACCAATTTATATGGAGCAAAGGAATTGAGCTGGAAATGCAGGCATGACTGTCCACAGGACAAGGCAAAAGTTTCATGTCTATTGTGTTTGTCAGCTTTCTGTTACTGCAACCTGAGATAACCAACTTAAAAAGGAGAGGTATTCTGGGGTCATGGCTTTGGTGTCTGTTGCTTCTGAGCCTGTGCCAGAGGCAGGACACCATGGCAGTAGAGTGGTGGGGCCAAAAGCCAGTCCTCTCCTTGCAGTTAGGGGCAGGGAGACTGGAGACCAGGGCCCTACAACCCCTGTCAAGGGCAGCCCCTAGTTACCTGGAACCTCCCCCCAGACCTACCTCCTAAGTTCCCACCACCTTGCAGGAGCACATGGTCTGGGAACCAACCTTCCACACATGGGCCCTTGGGGAACTTACCCAGATAATAGTGCCTATCTATGTACAAAGAATTATAAAATTGCTCAAAGGCAACAATAGGTTAAAATTGATGAGTTAGAAAGGTGTTCTTACAGACTGGGCCTGCCAGGAAGTGTCTTTCCATAGTTGCTTACAGGCCGGGCGGTAGACTAGCTTTCCCAAGATGGCTCTGTAAGTCTCCTGAGGCCAGCTTAAGTCTATTAAACATGTCAGGTCATATCTGATCAGATGAGCATCCTTTTCAAATATGACATTAAAGGCAAAGCTTTGGCTCCAATTAGGTTCTATAGAAAAGGAGGACAGGGTCTTATTGATCTACATGATTACTTATGGTACTCAATACCAGTTTCCTATTTGGGAGGGGTCAG
This sequence comes from Marmota marmota marmota, assembly GCF_001458135.2. NCBI lineage: Eukaryota > Metazoa > Chordata > Mammalia > Rodentia > Sciuridae > Marmota > Marmota marmota. The sequence goes on along the minus strand of NW_025999913.1, from coordinate 20,009,528 downwards.
GAAGGATAACAGACATTCAGGAATGTTTCAGTTTACAAAAGAATAGTCTACTAAACTGTTCTAAGTAGATGGCTCCTAATAACTTAGGAGGAAATAAAAAGGAATTCTTTCTATGTCCAGAAAGCAGACCACTAAAACACCAACAGCCCTGAGAGGTTCACACAATCCTGATTCTTTGTTTTTCTTTTTAGTCCTGAGGATAGCACCCAGGGCCCTGGGCATGCTGGGCAAGTGCTCTGCTGCTGAGATACACAGGGCCCTGGATCATGCCGTCCTATCCAGTTGATTCTTGTTCTGCTACTTCTTGAGTTAGCCACTGAAGGGTCAAAGAAAGTGATTCTCTTCATTTATGTGGGGCAGAGTGCTCATCTCCCCAGCCTTCCCACAGTCTTTCCTTGCAGCTTCAGTGAGTCTAAGTTCTACTCTAACCTTGGAGTAGAGATGAATGCTTTTAGGATTAAACCCAGCCTCCAGGGGCTGGGGTTGTGGCTCAGTGGTAGAGCGCTGGCCTAGCATGCATGAGGCACTGGGTTCAATTCTCAGCACCACATAAATGTAAAATAAAGATATTGTGTCCACCCAAAACTAAAAAATAAATATTAAAAAAAAAAAACTTAAAAAAAAAAACAAAAACCCAGCCTCCAGTTTTTGCAAAGTAGGCTATTTCCAAGATCATGGGCCCAATTACCGTTAGATCTGTGAAAACATGCTTCTGGAATGTGCTCAGGGGCTCTCAGATGTGTGGGAGACCGACATGAGCTGCACTTCTTGGCTTCTCAAAGGGTTAAGAGAAATTACCACCCTCTTGGGTTTGCAGCATAAAATGAGTGAGACAGTTCTCATTTTGCCGTTACTTTCGTGCACCTTCATGTGTGTGTAGCTCTGTCAATGCTAAGTCGATGAAGCATGCTCTGCTTCTGCAGTCTACAGGAAGTGTCTTTCTGTTGCCAGGGCTGTTTGTTTCCCCAGCACAGTCTCAGGAGCCCACGCGAATCTTGAAGTTCTGTACATGCTGACTGAGTAGAACCCTGTGGTCCTGAAGTTGGGGAGCGATGTCAGCAGGAGTCTGTGCCCAAAGGCACCTGCATAGGCTGTCCCATGAAGCTTGGAGCTGGTCCTTTTTCTGAGTTCTCAGTTCTGTAGCTGGTTGCAGGGGATTTTGGGAAGCATCAAAATAAAACAAAATAACTACATGCAGGCAAAAAAGATTTAAAATGGTTGTAGTTGATTTATTGTTTGTAACTTTTTCAAAAGTGAAAGATCTGATGAGATTTCATAACAAGAATAATGACACAAATAAGGAATTTTGGTTGTTCTGTGGCATTTTGCAAAATAAGATTATAAAACCAATCCAAAATAAGTTTTAGATGTAATAAATATGACCATCAACCACATTTTCAAAGAAGACAGCATTTAATTTAATATAACATTCAATCTATAAAAGTAGACAAACATAATCTTTACAGAGAAAAAAAACCTTGAGATGTAAGATAATAATTCTGAGACATAATAAACCACTAACATGTAAACCTGCCACAGTCCGGCTGCAGCAAAATAATCGGGGGGTGACAAAGACCTTGTGTACGTTGATACAGCAGGAGTAGGAGCTGTTTATTGCAGGACAGGAGCAGTATTTATACATTCCACAGAGCTTATCTAATTAGCATAAACTAGATACAGCAGTCAACCAATAAGGAATCTCCACACTTAATGGCTCGCTTTTGTTACTTCTTAAACCACTCCCTCTGGCATTTTGCCAGGCACCATCCAGACTTGTTTACAACTCTAACATTCCCCTGGCAAAATGCCAGGTGTTATTTTGACTTGTTTACAGACTCTAATATTTCCCCCTTTTGTTTAATTTAAATAAGGACCATAGTGGTTTTTACAGAAACACCATAAATAACCTGATACAAGCAGAAAGGGAGGATACAAAATGCCACAATACCAAGCCAATTGATGGCTCCATGCAAGAAGCCCTTGGAAAAATTATACCAGCAATGACACCAGCAATGACACCGTTAGCAAAGATACCAAGTAACAATTTGTTGTACATTACAGTTTGTTGTCTCAGTCCAGGTAAAGCAGTGTCTCAATAGATTAACTCACAGTCCAGGTAAATCACAATCCAGGTAAGTTCTGCAGGCAGCTAGCTTAAATCACAGTCCAGATAAGTTCTGCAGGCAGCTAGCTTGATCCGAAGTCTCGTCTGTTTCTCAGCCAAAGTCTTGTCCGGTTTTCAGCAACACTGGAAATTCTTCCACCTTGGTCTTTACCGGCACTGGGACGAAGGCAGGAACTCCGGATGGCTAAAGAAAATCCTGTAGCATTCTACTAAGAAAACAACCTTCTGAACAATTTAGTACATTATCTCAAGGTTTTTTTGCATTTGAAATAAGTATTAATAGTGCTCATTACTCATTAGCTTCCAGGTGTGGGAGAACCATTGTAGTTACTGGCCTTGGAAATGACCAAACTTCAGGGACGCAGGCCTTCTTCCGCCTGCAGTGTCCCGGGCAGCCCCAGATGGCCCTGGAGAGTGTCCTGGACTCAAACTGCCACTGGGCACAGGGAGCAAGAGCCTGCGAGACTGTGCCTCCAGGTCAGGTCTAGATTTGGGCTCGCGGCAGTGGAAGAGCCAGCTCCCCGGCCAGGAGGCGGGGAAGGGCCAGTCGCCGCCGCCTCTTGGAAAATCCTTGCTGCGCTGTGACCGGCTTGCACACTCGGCAGCTGCCTCTCCGCTTCACGCACCCTCCGGTAACGAAAAGTATTTAGTAATAGCCTTTTGCTGCAACTTTTTTCCTGATAATCCTTCTTCTTCTGAACTTTCTTTTTCTTTCTGACTAGAGTTCCTGGGCTCTTATCAACACATGCCCTAACTATTCTTGGTTCCACTGGGGTGCCTTCTTCCCTTAGTAATTTACTTCTCACCCCTTCCATATTTTCATCACAAAGACAATACAATACACTGAGACAAAACAAGACACAAACATACTGTATCAATCTTCTCCATTTTCTCGAAATGGCCATTTTTCCTCTCGCCCTATCTGCCTAGGGACGAGCAGATTTGCTCCCGTCCTATCTATGGACGGGCAGCTTTTTTTCGTCACTTACCCCCGAGTGTCCCGGGGCTCCCCGTAACGGGCCACCATCTGCCGCAGTCCGGCTGCAGCAGAATAATCAGGGGGGGGACGAATAACTTGTGTACGTTGATACAGCAGGAGTAGGAGCCGTTTATTGCAGGACAGGAGCAGTATTTATACATTCCACACAGCTTATCTAATTAGCATAAACTAGATACATCAGTCAACCAATAAGGAATCTCCACACTTAATGGCTCGCTTTTGTTACTTCTTAAACCACTCCCTCTGGCATTTTGCCAGGCACCATCCAGACTTGTTTACAACTCTAACATTCCCCTGGCAAAATGCCAGGTGTTATTTTGACTTGTTTACAGACTCTAACATAAACCTGATTGAAAAATACATCTGCAATATTGAGAGAAGGATTTGGTAAGTCTGCAGTAGGTCCTACTCATTTGTATATTAACGGAACTCCATAGGCAACTCAGGTAAGTTCCCAGTGGTAGACCTCTGGACTAGTTAACATGGAAAAAAGTGACTAAAATGATGGCTGATTAGACTTGATTACTGTTGCTTCTCTCTGGCCAAAGGACATTATGCGGCTGTGGCCAGGGCCCACACCTAGGGCCTTAACCTTCATCATTCCACAGAGGTCCCTCCAACTTCCACAGTAGGATTAAGTTTCCACCCCTTAACTCCCCACAGTGGGAATTAAATATCAAGCTGGGTGGGTGGAGATACTCAAACCATAGTACTGAGAGTTTGCATGGCTAGGCCCTTAATGTTTTCAACAGCAGCAAGATAATTCCTTTAAATATGGGTCTTCTGACCAGCAGATCCATGGGCCCAGTAGAAGATAAAGCCAGGGAAGAAGGCTCTTGAGATGAATGATTTGTTTGAAGAATGTTCTGCCTGTTTCAGAGTGTATATATATATATATAAAAAAAAAGATTGAAAGTTATTAATTAAAAAATAATTTTCACCATCTGACTTCTAAGCCAATGGCTGGTAAAAATTTGGTTATTCTATTTTTCAAATGTTTTCCTCTTCCTTGAAGTCTTCTTGTTTGTTTGATTTATTGAATTGTCTTAATGTGATCTTTTAAACAACATTTCATGCCACACCTCTGCAAAAAAATCTCACAGAATCTCTTGATGTCTTACAAAGCCTTAAACAATGGTGGCATGATTATTCTGCTGCAACTTCTTCCCTTAAGTGACTTCTCTGGGCTTTTCTAAGTACAGGAGAAGAGAAGGCCAGGATTCCACTTTCCTGTCTCAGCAGAGCTGTGCGCAGGCTGCACGCCTTAATCGTGGGCAGACTTGGAGGAACTGGCAGGTTTAACTACCAGCAGGAGTTTGCACTTGATATTTCAGTCAGAGACTGTTTGGGGCCACTTAACCCGAGTGTACCTACTTTGGGTAACTGTAGGATAGGAATAACCCTTCCACTTACAAGCCTTTTCGCCTTCACAGAACTTGATTTTTAAGGCGATCACATAGCCATGTGACAGTTACCTGGGGCCCTCATTTTGCTCAGTTCCCTGGGAAGTAGACTAGGGAGCACTAGTTTAAGTTCAGGGGAGGGGTGACCAGCCTTTCAGGCCTAGTGTGGAGTACTTCCCCTGAAGAGGGCTGGGGTGCTGCCTTCGACCTCTCTGGATGGAACCCAGAGCCTCATGAGCAGGCCCCAGTCTCAAAGGGCACGCTCCTAGTTTATGGACGACAGTGCCATTGAAGTTTCAAGAGAATGACTCAATTTGTGACTTATTTTCTCAAAACACCACTGAGCTACATTTTTATCCCCATTCTCAGGAGGATCCTGTGATGCATAAATGTAGCAATTCGCAGGGTCCTTCAAAACCAGAAGGGCCTGAGTCTAAATTTTAGCAGGGCTGTTTTCCTTAGTCTCAAAAAATGAATCTGATTCCAAATCAAATACCATGGCTTATCAATGCTTTGCCTCCTATTGACAAGCAAAATCCATCATTTAGCTGAAGATTTTGGCTATTACAGGCTGAGACTGAAAATGAATTTCCAAGACAGTTTGAAATGGTTGTCTCTATCACCCGCTGCAAGATGATTTTTTCACAACTCTCATTATGTCTCAGTCTTAACAATCAAGAGCAAACCTTTTGCTTTTTACTAGCTCTAGAAATCTTACTCATTTTCTCCTTTATCCCAAATTACACATCATCATGCAAATTGGAACAATTCAGTGCAGATCTTAGCCACTCATAAATTCTTCAAGGCATTCTTGACATACTTAGTGACCACACACTATGGAAAACACAAAAACCTAGCCGCGTAGGCCCCGCTGGGATTCGAACCCAGGATCTCCTGTTTACTAGACAGGCGCTTTGACCAGCTAAGCCACAGGGCCCCTCTGAAGCCACTGCTCAGTTATATCATATATATAACTTTTATATGAAATATAGCAATTTGCCAACTTGTTTGTTTTGTGACAGAGAAAATTCACCAATATGTCCAAATTCGTATCAAAACAAAAAACTCCGTTATTTAAGAAATAGTTTCATCAATACAAGGTTTAAAATTGATTTAAAAAAAGGTGCATTCTCTATTTCATGGTGACTATCGCCCCCTCGAGTAAGTATTGGAAATTGCAGCATATTTTAAATCCATTTCTCCTTTTATTCATTTTGTACCTGAAAGTAGAGTTAATGCTATGTTTCAGATACTTTTCTGGGCACTGGAGATAGAACCGTGAACAAAACATCAACAAATCAGTATTACATGATTTGTATCTAGAGGGACATTGGAAAGCAAGTTCAAAAAAATTGCCAGCCCCCCCCCCCCCCCAACAAACCTGAAAGCCTAATGACAAACAGAGGGTACAAGAACCGGTCGGTCTCCCACGCGGGGTTCTGGGGCTGGTGAATCCACACTCGTCATTCCCTGCGTCCGAGCTAACCCGCACGGTCCACCCACCCGAACCCACCCAGCCCAGAGAAGCAGGTCCAGGGGCAGCAGGAGGGGAGAGAATGCTTTTCTGTCTCCTGTGATCCTGTGCATACCTCCAGAGCTGGCGGGGACATCTAGTAGGCAGGGTCACCAGGCGCGTGGATGGAGGTTTCTGCATGGGCCTGGCCTCCCTCTGATGGTGCCGTAACCACTGAAGCCATTGGTTTCTCAGTCGAGTGCGATTTTGTTCTAAGAAGCAATGAGAAACTCTTGGGCATCCTAGAAGAAGGATGGTGCGGATCACACCCAGGCTCTGAGGCTGGTGGCCCTTGCTGCTGACTTTAAAAAGGCCAGAGACTCTTTGCCAAGGCTCTGGAGAGCAGCACCAAGGAGGAGTTTGAAGGAGATTTGTCAGGACAGCACTGAGTCACGAGTAGGGAGAGGGGTGGGGGTGGGAGAAGGGGGAGAGGTAGAAGAGAAGAGAATGGATGTACTTGCCTCCAGTCTTATGGCAGCTCAGATATCCTAAACTTAATTGGTCAGCTCTGACCTAGACAAAAAGAGGACCTGTGGTTGTTGTAACTTCAGTTATAATTTCCTTGCGATCCAGGCATATTTATTCAGCTCCTATTAGCACTAGGAACCACAATATGAGGTCCATGCACACAGGGGTTTTAACTGTTTAACTTGACCCATACCTGGACACATAATTATAGATGAGTCTAGAGGTACTTGAAGGAGGCCAAGTCAAAAATGCAATTGAAATAATGAGACCAATATTGTGAATAAATATAAAAAAAACTTGAATGTAGAGATATATCACGTAACTGAAACCAAAAATATACTAAAGTACAAAGCGTTAAATCTATCACTCAATCTATGTATCTACATATATTGCTCACAATTCTAACAGATTCCCAGTATCTTGAAGAACAAAAGAATTTTAGCATTTTCACTTTTTTTTTTAAAAAAAAAGATGATAATGGAGTTGCTTAGATGTATTATGAAAGTAATTAATATGCATAATGTTTTTGTAGAGATAAAGAAATCATGCAACAGAATTAATAGTGTAATATAGGCCAAACTGAGTGTAAACCATCCCTTGAAATATAAAGGAATTGGTTCTAGGACCCCAAGGACACCCAGACCTGGGACGCTGAAGGCCCTGATGCAAAAGGGCCTAGTCCTGCACCTGACCTCAGTCCCAGGCTCCCGTAGGTCCTATATCACCTCCAGATGACTAATGGCACCTAACACGGTGTGAATCTGGGCAGATATTTGTTGTACTTTGTTCTTTAGGGATAATGACAAGCCTCAGCAAATTGATGAGACTTTGAGCAACTTAGTGATACCCTGTTTCGAAATAAAAATGACTGGAGGGGCTGGGGTTGTGGCTCGGCAGTAGAATGCTTACCTAGCATGTGTGAGGCCCTGGGTTCCATCCTCAGCACCACATAAAAATAAAGAGATAACATACAAAAAAACCAAACCAAACCAAACAAACAAAACGACTGGAGTTGTGATTAATTGCCCTTGGGTTCAATACCTGGCACCCCCCCAAAAAAAAAAATTAGTTACAGTTGGATTACAGGCTCATTTGTGCAAAACAAAGCATTCAGACATTTTAGCTGGAAGCAGTGGAAGACAGTTGCTAAAAGGGGCCTTTCTCTTCTCACTGAGGTCACTTTCACCTAGTCAACTCTGACGGAGTTTGCTATTGCATATGACCATGGAAATCTCTCCTCCCTGATGAGGGAGAAGTACAGCAGAGATCACATGGCAATGACATGCCTTTGGAGGATCTTGAGGTTGTTTTGTGTTTTTTTGTGCTGGGGAGGAAGCCCAGGGCTTTGTGCATGGTAGGCAGGTGCTCTACCATGGAGCTACAACCCTGTGCTGAGGATGAACCTTGAATAGCGTTACTCTGGATCCATCTCATTGTGGGCCTGAGCTTCTACTTACGGCCTAGCTCATCCCATGGCCAGGAGCTATACATTTCTCAGCTCTCTTAGCTGAGGTTTCTGTGAAGTTTTGTAAGTGCTTTATAGACCTTGCTAAGGCCTAAGGTCTGTGGAAGAGCTCTTTGCTTCTCCTCCTGGAAAGTCTTCCAAGACAGGAACCAACATTGTACATAAAGTAGGTGAGGAGTAGCTGCACACTGGAGGGAAATGAGCCCTTCCACACCCTGCCTGGAGGGCTCCGTCTTTGTTTCTGCTACTATTAGAAGAAAGGCTTGTTTTTCTGATTCCTCAACTGAGGGAAAATGCCATTCTTTCTAGGATTCCCCTTTATGCATGACTTCTGTGCCTCCCCCAAATTTATGGCCTACTGAAGCCAACATTTTGGCATCATCAATCTTATTAAAAAGCCTAGTTCAAATCTTCAAATAAACCTTAATCCCAAGAACAGATAAAATCCTGCCTGTTGTGGTTGGAATTTAGCTTATTAGTATACAGAACAAAACAAAAGAGGTTACCCTCTATTTAAATACGCAGTTGCCGCAGTCTGGCTGGGCACAAAATCACGAGCCACTCAAGCAGGAACAAACTTTATTTTTTGAAACTGCCGCCAATGTCCGGTAAGCGCCCGGGAAGATTTTCGATCCACCCACGGGGCCTCCTCCCCACCTGCAGAGAGCGCTCCTCCCCCGGAACTCCCTCCTACTGTACTTCCCCAACCAATGGGAACTCTCCAGGAGTCCCGTAGCCGGCCTAGGTGAACAGCAGGAGTCCAATATCCATATGAATGCAAATCTTAACGTAATGGTATCATCTCCATGGCTAGCTGGCGTCACCTTTCGACCAAAAATGCCATGCATCATATACTTGGCTCTTAGCACGCAGTGAGTCTCCTAGCAATGTTTAAAGTATCATTGCTGTACAAAGTCCTTCCTCCAGCTAAGTGACAATGCTATTCAACAATAACAAAAATGACTTGTTTCACCACATTTTTGCTTGTTTATCCCCCCCCCACACACACACCATATTTTTAGTTTGGAGCTCACTGAGCTACTGCACATAATATCCTTAGATCTTTACAAAATCATAGGAGGTGGTGGTTTAAAAATCAGTTTAAGATTTTGAGTACCACAGGCAGAATTAAGGCGTTTATTATTCTGCAGATGTAATTGGTAATGTGTGTCAGATGTTCCCAGACCAACATTAGTACATTCATAAAGATAAACTTTTTATTTTGCAATTCCTCTGATCAGTTTATACAAGATTTATAGTGGTAATCAATCAAAGCTACAAAACATTATTGTAAACAGGGTCATCTGATACATCTCACATAAACAGCACCAAAAAGATAGTGCATCATGATCAAGTAGGGTTTACCCCAGGAATGCAAAATTGGTTCAACATACAGAAATCAATAAATATAATCCATCACATCAATAGACTCAAAGATAAAAATCATATGATCATCTCAATAGATGCTGAGAAAGCATTTGATAAAATACAGGAGCCCTTCATGTTCAAAACACTTGAAAAACTAGGGATATCAGGAACATACCTCAACATTATAGAGGCTATCTATGCTAAGCCCCAGGCCAACATCATTCTAAATAGAGAAAAACTGAAAGCATTCCCTCTAAAAACTGGAACAAGACAGGTATACCCTCTTTCACCACTTCTATTTAACCTATTTCTTCAAACTCTAGCCAGGGCAATCAGACAGATGAAAGAAATTAAAGGGATACAGATAGGAAAAGAAGAACTCAAATTATCACTATTTGCAGACGATATGATTCCATACCTAGAAGACCCAAAACACTCCACCAGAAATCTCCTAGAATAAATGAATTCAGCAAAGTAGCTGGATATAAAATCAACACCCATAAATCAAAGGCATTTCTGTACATCAGTAACAAATCCTCTGAAAGAAAAACTAGGAAAACCACCCCATTTACAATAGCCTCAAAAAAATAAAATACTTGGGAATAAATTTAATGAAAGCGGTGAAAGACCTCTACAATGAAAACTACAACATGCTAAAGAAAGAAAATAAAGAAGACCTTAGAAGATGGAAAGATCTCCCTTGTTCTTGGATAGGCAGAATTAATACTGTCAAAATTACCATACTACCAAAAGCACTATACAGATTTAATACAATCTCAATCAAAATACCAATGGCATTCCTCATAGAAACAGAAAAAGCAGTCATGAAATTCATCTGGAAAAATAAGAGACCCAGAATAGCTAAAGCAATCCTTAGCAAGAAGAGTGAAGCAGGTGGCATTACTATTCCAGACCTAAAACTATAGAGCAATAGTAACAAAAACAGCATGGTATGGGCACCAAAATAGACTTGTAGGCCAATGATACAGAACAGAGGACCCAGAGACAAACCCACATAACTTCAGTTATCTCATATTAGACAAAGGTGCCAAAAACGTACATTGGAGAAAAGATGGCCTCTTCAACAAATGGTGCTGGGAAAACTGGAAATCCACATGTAACAAAATGAAATTCAACCTCTCTCTCTCACCATGCACAAAACTCAACTCAAAATGGATCAAGTACCTAGGAATTTAACCAGAAACCTTGTACCTAGTGGAAGAAAAAGTAGGCCCAAATCTCCATTATGTCAGATTAGGCCCCAACTTTCTTAATAAAACTCCTATAGCACAAGAATTAAATCAAGAACCAATAAATGGGATGGATTCAAACTAAAGAGCTTCTTCTCAGCAAAAGAAACAATTAGTGAGGTGAGTAGAGAACTTACAGAATAGGAGCAAATCTTGACCACATGCACATCAGATACAGTACTAATCTCTAGGATATATAAAGCACCCAAAAACCTTAACACCAAAAAAACCAAACAACCCAATCAATAAATGGGCCAAGGAACTGAATAGACACTTCTCAGAAGAGGATGTAGAACCAATCAATAAACATATGAAAAAATGTTCAACATCTCTAGCAATTAGAGAAATGCCAATCAAAACTACACTAAGACATCATCTCACTCCAGTCAGAATGGCAGCCATTATGCATACAGACAATAATAAGTGTTGGCAAGGATGTGGGGAAAAGGCCACTCATACACTGCTGGTGGGGCTGCAAATTGGAGCGGCCAATCTGGAAAGCAGTATGGAGGTTCCTTGGAAAACTGGGAATGGAACCACCATTTGACTCAGCTATCCCACTCCTGGGTTTATACCCAAAGGACTTAAGAACAGCATACTACAGTAGGGACACAGCCACATCAATGTTTATAGCAGCACAATTCACAATAGCTAAACTGTGGAGCCAACCTAGATGCCCTTCAGTGGATGAATGGAGAGGGAGACTTTGCCATATATACACAATGGAACATTACTCAGCATGAAGAGAATGAAATCATGGCATTTGCAGATAAATGGATGGAGTTGGGGAATATAATGCTAAGTGAAGTCAGCCAATCCCCCCCCCACACACACACCATATTTTTAGTTTGGAGCTCACTGAGCTACTGCACATAATATCCTTAGATCTTTACAAAATCATAGGAGGTGGTGGTTTAAAAATCAGTTTAAGATTTTGAGTACCACAGGCAGAATTAAGGCGTTTATTATTCTGCAGATGTAATTGGTAATGTGTGTCAGATGTTCCCAGACCAACATTAGTACATTCATAAAGATAAACTTTTTATTTTGCAATTCCTCTGATCAGTTTATACAAGATTTATAGTGGTAATCAATCAAAGCTACAAAACATTATTGTAAACAGGGTCATCTGATACATCTCACATAAACAGCACCAAAAAGATAGTGCATCATGATCAAGTAGGGTTTACCCCAGGAATGCAAAATTGGTTCAACATACAGAAATCAATAAATATAATCCATCACATCAATAGACTCAAAGATAAAAATCATATGATCATCTCAAT
>NW_025999913.1:19931235-19996578 GCF_001458135.2 Marmota marmota marmota | reverse complement strand
AGAAATGAGATGCTGCCAGTAAGCGGGGGGGGGGGGTGGGGGGGGGTGTACAGGCTTCCCCTGGTCCCAGGCCTGTTGGAATTGGACTTCTTTCCTTTGCAGAAGGACTCCATCCCCTTTATGGAGCCACAGCAGGCCTGGGCACGTGGCTCCAAGGTGGAGCGCTTCTCCAGCAGGTGTCAGGCCCTGGGTCCAGTTCCCAGCCCCTTCAGCTGGTGTAAGGCTGGGAGGTGAGCTGCTGTGGGTGGGCTGGTGAGGCCAGGCCAGAAGCTTCTGTGGGTGGAGTCGCAGCTGTGGGGTGGGTTTCCTGCTGGGGTCGATCTGTGTGTGCTACTTTGTGGGTGTCACAGGCCCTTTCTCGTGCTAACTTTTAAAGGCCTGAGGATTTTGTCTGACTATCATTGCAAGATTCTGAGGAAGGATGAGAGGTCGCAACACATCCTACCAGCTCAACACTTCCAGTGCCCACACTCTTCCACGTTGGAATTCTCTCCCACTCAAGGGCATAGTTTAGCAATTCTTTCCTCTGTCTCCTGTTCACGTCTATAGATGTATGTATGGGAAAACTATTTTATCTCTGTAGGATCTTTCCTATTGGCATTCCAAGTTGTTACTTCTTTTATCAGGAATAAATTCTGCCTCCCTTCAGCTACCAATGAAGCCAGAATTAGACAGGCAGTCGGTATAGACAGGTAATTCCGGTCGGTCAGATCAAGGAGGCCGATTTGAGTTAGAAACTGCCCCCCCCCCACCCCTCAGGGATTGAAAGGCCTTTAGAGCCCTTCCTCCACCATATCCAGATAACTTGTCCCTGCTCCCCTCTGATGTGCCAGGAGTTGCCCTTCCCTACAGGGAGCTATCCGGTTGTTAACCTGTCCTGGGGTACATCATCCTGCCCTTCCCCCTCACCCACCTGTTTCCCACCTTTTGGCCATTCCACACCCAAAGAGCATTTCCTAGGCCTAGTCAGGGGCCTAGTCGAATACAGAGGAAGGAGAGATGGGGGAAGGGAGCAGAACAAAGGAAACCCAGGACATATAAAAAGGACAGAATACCTTGCTTTTTGGGATACCAGGCTACCAGCTGTGGCCCCCTTCTCCCTTCTGGGAGAAGTCTGTGTTTCCCCTTTTAAAATAAACCCTGCTTTATAATGCTTACCTTGGTGTGCTTCACTAATGTTCAAACTTCAACATGTGAGGGAGCAGAGCTTGTCACCTACAACCGGCGGTATCACCAGCACTCTTGTCAACCAGCTTTCAGCCATATTCTCCCAGTGTCATGGAGCTCCCTCTTGTTTCATCTCACTCCTTCATTCAATCTCCTTCCACTGGCATTCCCCAAGCCTCCCCTGGAGCTGGTCTTGTTCCACTAATTGAAATGGTGTATCCAGTACTTGTTGATGGGTTCTCATCTGACTTGTCAGCTTTGGTACCGGGGATCCCCAGACCTTTTATCATTATTTGGCACAGGTTCTCACTAAATCACTAGTATCTTACCAAGTTGCCCAGGCTGGCCTGGACCTTGTTATCTTCCTGCCTCTGCTTTGGGAGCAACTAGGATTTACAGTCCTGGGCTATTGCAAGTGGGCCTGGCTTCTGGATAGCAGTAGATAGAGCAGCTGGATCCCTGTCTTGGAAACTGACGTGTCTGAATGTGTCCCTGGAATCCAGATGTTGAAAATTACTCGCCAATATTGATACCGCTGGCTATTGGTGATGAGTTCTGCTCCCTCAGACACTGAAGTATAATATGAGGAAAGCACGCCGGGGCCAGCCTATAAAGCAGGGTTTATTTAAAAAGGGGTAACATACTTCTCCTGGGAGGCAGAAAGGGCCCATAGCTGGTGTCTGGGTACCCCATGAAGCGAGGGTGTTTTGCCTTTTTATGTGTTCCAGGCTTCCTTTGTTCTGCTCTCTTTACTTTCTCCTTCCTGTGTTTGTGACTAGGCGCCCAGGAAATGCTTGGTGGGATGGCAAAAAGGTGGAAAACAGGTGGGCTGAAGGGGAAAGGGCAGGATGGAGCAATTAGCTCCCTGTAGGGAGGGCAATTGCTGGGACAGGTGACCTTAGCAACAGATTGGAGCAGGGGCAGGTTCTTAATAAGGGTGGAGGAAGGACTCCGAAGGAATTAACATCTCAGTCCCTCAAGGGGCAGTCTCTAATTTCTTGGAGTCAGTCAACTGGCCTCCTTGATCGACCTGACTGGATTTACCTGTCTCTGCTAACTTCCTAATTCTGGCTTCAATGTGTTAGTGTTAAGAGGTGGGCCTTTAGGAAGTGAGAGCCATCATGGAATAATTACTCTAGTTTTATAGTTTCCTGTGAAGTGAAAGCAAGCCATATCAAGTTGGGGTGGGAACAGGGGGAGAGGACCCCAAATACAGGGCTGTGTAGAGCATGTAAATGTGGATGAGCAGTCAAGCAACAGCAGTCTGAGGTTTAAAATTTTGATAACACAAAATTGAAAACGTATGGAATCCAAGCTACTTAAGAGACTCCATAAAAATAGTATTTATCATGTGGTTCACAAGCTGAAAGATTTACTAGGACAGTTTACAATTAAATATACAGCCAGATTTATCTGCTATTCCCATCTTTACTTGCAGAAGTCTATTGAATAAAATGACAATAAACTACAAGAAAAAAAAACATGGTAATGGAGTGACACATCTGGGGCTCTATGTAAAAAAACCTGCTGAGATTCCCACCCAAAAAACATCTGTCTCAAGGCCCTTGCATTCAGTTCCCTCTTCCTGAAATACTCAAGTCCTGATAAGCCTCCTGCCTTTGTGTGAATGTAAGAATCTCAAGTAACACCTTCAAGGTCATTTTGGTAACCTTATCTAGAATGGTAGTCCCTGTAGCTTTGTAGCTTGTTATAATTGATGTGCATCACCTGGCATAGTACACCTTGACAAGCTTATCATCTCCACCCAGAAGAAATTCCCAGGGAGGCAGACTTTCCAGGTTGCTTTATCCTTAGCTACTGGGCAACAAGTAAACACCTGTTGCAAACGAATGGGATCAATGGGTCAACAGGGTTCTTAGAAAATTTGTTTATTAGCACATCAATTCCTAGTTCCCAGAATCCAAGCGACTAATGAAATGTCAATTCCATCCTCTGCAAAGTTACTCCTTGTCACTAAAGCAGGTGACATTTACAAGACCGCCTTGCTCAATTTACTTTTTTAGTCAGTACATCCTGGAGTTTAATATTGCCACTCGTGTTTCAACCAGTTGTAGATTTGACTACCCCCACTTACTGCTACTGGGACTACTACATCCCTGTGCTTCTCAACTCACCGTAAGAAAATTGCCTCCCACAAACATTATGCAACAAGAGTGCAAACTGTGTGCCAACAGCTTCTTCAAGGACAGTTTAGGGTGGCTCTGAAAAGAGCCTTTGTTTTGCGATATTTCCAACCTCGCTCCTTATTTGGTCTTGTGGTGGCTCTCCGTCTTCTTGGGCAGCAGCACCGCCTGGATGTTAGGCAGGACACCGCCCTGCGCGATGGTGACTTTGCCCAGCAGCTTATTGAGCTCCTCGTCGTTGCGGATGGCCAGCTGCAGGTGGCGCGGGATAATACGTGTTTTCTTGTTGTCGCGGGCCGCGTTGCCCGCCAGCTCCAGGATCTCAGCTGTCAGATACTCAAGCACTGCTGCCAGGTAGACCGGTGCACCGGCCCCCACCCGCTCGGCATAGTTGCCCTTGCGCAGAAGGCGGTGGACTCTACCAACTGGGAACTGCAGGCCGGCTCGGGACGAGCGTGTCTTAGCCTTGGCGCGGGCTTTACCGCCTTGCTTACCACGTCCAGACATATCTCGCCAAACTAGCAGAAAAAAGTCCTGAGACCAAACACCAAAGCGGCACCTTTTATAACCACTATTGGGCGCGAAAAAGTAGACTTGTCATTGGTTGAAATTGTAACTTCGTTCCAACCAATAGAAAAGCGATTTGGAATTTACGCATTCTGATTGGGCAAAACTAACTTCTGACGTTCATCTGAACAACCACCAATGAGAAACAGGCTTTAACTCCACCTTATTTGCGTATAAGGTTCTATATAAAGCCGCACCTTCCCCCTCGCTTTGCTTTGAAGCTTCTGCTCTTCGACCATGCCTGAGCCAGCGAAGTCCGCTCCTGCCCCGAAGAAGGGCTCCAAGAAGGCGGTGACCAAGGCGCAGAAGAAGGATGGCAAGAAGCGCAAGCGCAGCCGCAAGGAGAGCTACTCCGTCTACGTGTACAAGGTGCTTAAGCAGGTGCACCCCGACACCGGCATCTCATCCAAGGCCATGGGCATTATGAACTCGTTTGTGAACGACATCTTCGAGCGCATCGCAGGCGAGGCCTCACGCCTGGCGCACTACAACAAGCGCTCGACCATCACGTCCCGGGAGATCCAGACGGCCGTGCGCCTGCTGCTGCCTGGGGAGTTGGCCAAGCACGCTGTGTCCGAGGGCACCAAGGCGGTCACCAAGTACACCAGCGCCAAGTAAATGCCATGTAAGCGTCTTTGCACCTAACCCCAAAGGCTCTTTTAAGAGCCATCTACATTTTCAATATCAGAACTGCAAATGCGTCTTCTGATCTTTGTTAGGCTAAGTCTAAAAAAGTGCCAGAAGTTTTCCGTTACACGGTAGTTAGAATGGTGTTTGTCTCCTGTCTCCTAACTCAGGACTAGGGTTTTGCAGGGGAGCTTCACAATCATCTTGAGTTAAAATTTGCTTTGATGTGGCGTTTTGAAGAAAACGGTGGTGGTTACGTTACCTGGACTAGAGATTTTCCTTATTAAAAAATTTCTTCCCAACTTCGGATCCTCATCAGCCCACCTGGGTCGGGAAGACACCGAGAGCACCTGGTAGCTGGTGTCTACAGGGGCTGGGAAAGAACTTCCCTTGTGAATAGAGGCAGGGAACGCCAGGGTCACAAAAGGTCTGGCGACCAGTTTAGAACAACTAACATTCACTGCTTGAATCGATAATTTCATTTGAAAAACATGCGGAGGTTTATAGAACTTTGACGGGAAATTCTGGATTTCAGAGTAGCCACTGGCACGGCAAGAGAGGAAGTTCGGGGGGCGGTGATGAGCCAGGCCAGGGTCTGAGCAGTTTTAATAAACAGCCCAGGGCCAAAGGAAAGGAGGTTGTGACCTGGCCAGGTGTGTAGTTCAGAAGCGGGGTGGGTTTTCCCTATTAGTCGGGTATACTGAGTGAACATAATGTAATGAGTTGTCTGCTCTTTTGGAAGTGTGTTAGGGATTAACAGGGTAGATATGTTCACTGTTTATCCAGGTCTTATTCTATCAGTGATTTATGGGTTACATTTAATCTTGATTTTTTAAAAAAATATTTATTTTTTAGTTACAGGTGGGCAACACAATCTTTAGTGCTGAGGATTGAACCCAGTACCTCACACGTGCTAGGTGAGCCCTTTACCTCTGAGCCATAACCCCAGCCCTCAAATAATTTTTAACTGAGTTTTTAATCAACATTCCAAGCACTGTTCTGTATATGTGCCTGTGATGTACTATCATCTGATGTGGAGGTATTAACTTACATTTTCTGTTAGAGTCTGTAAACAAGTCAAAATAACACCTGGCATTTTGCCAGGGGAATGTTAAAGTTCGTAAACAAGTCTGGATGGTGCCTGGCAAAATGTCAGAGGGAGTGGTTTGAGAAGTAACAAAACCGAGCCATTAGGTGTAGAGATTCCTGATTGGTTGACTGCTGTATCTAGTTTATGCTAATTAGATAAGCTGTGTGGAATGTATAAATACTGCTCCTGTCCTGCAATAAACGGCTCCTACTCCTGCTGTATCAACGTACACAAGTTATTCGTCACCCCCCGGTTATTTTGCTGCAGCCGGACTGCGGCAATTTTCAAATGTGGAAAGTCACCTACAAAGACTTGGAAGAAATGTCTTTTTTGAAGAGCAAGGGCATAAGCAAGGGAAGGGCAGAGTGCCTCATAAGTGAGGAGAGGTGTGAGTGTAATTTGAGCTTTCTGTAGACTGGTTTCCCTGCCAGGACATCTTTGGATAGCAAGAGCTGTTTGACCCCTAGGCGGATGGGAGAAAACTACCAGGGTAATGGCACTGCCTGGTTAGATTTCAAGGGGAAGAATGGGATACTAAAGGAAATGCTTGCATTACATTAGCTTACTTTCTCCAGTGAGTATTGCAGGCCCTAGCTATGTAGGATTTTGGTAGTTTGACTAAAATACACCAATGGTGGTGATGAATTCCACCTACAAGGTATATTTTGCTATTTTTTTAGATTTTTGTTTTTGGCCTAGAACTGTATAACTGGTGTGCCGCTGTCATTAATAACAGGCTTATAACCATTTTTGCAAAAGCTGTATCTTGGCTTTACAAAGTTTACTTTCAGACTTTTTTGCTCCTGTTCCAGAATTCTGAAAGTGCATTTTATTTTAATAGAAAACATGAATGGAAGTTTAGCCATAACTTTCACCAGTACCTCTTTTCTCATTATTTTCACCTGGATCTCCTTTTGTTTCTCTGTCTAGTTCAGAATAAAACAGCTAGAAAGAATCACAAAGTTAAGGTCAATGTTCTCTCACAATTAACAAAGCTGATGCACAGGGCTTAAATAATTTGCTCAAATTACGAGAGGTAGAACAAGGATCTGGTATGCCCTTGTTTCCCCCTATTGTACCACTCATGTACGTCAATCTTTTCCTCTTTGGACAAGTATTATTAACTTGATTTCATTTAGAACAAAAATAAGACTGCTTGTATCTTTATAATCTCTTAAATTATCAAAAAATTAACTGTGCTTACTATCTCCTAAAATTATTTTGTCATGAGTAAGTAGTTCATGCTTTAGAACAGTTGTGATTGAGCCATAGCAATTCGGTCTGGAAATTGGTATAGTGTCCTGAATTACACCAACAGTTACAGCTCCAGGTTCTGCCAGACTGGGAAACCAGGAGAAGCTTACAATGGAGATATGGAGGTTTATTTAACTCTGGTTAATAACTTGGCAATCACATATTTAGTCTATAATAATGCACATGTGGGTCTAGAGGTTGAAGAATCAAAAGACCAAGAAAATGGCATGGTTTTATTCATTGAATAGCAGGGAAAACCTTAGGTATTATTTACTGAGTACTTAAAACAGGACAAATTCCACAGCTCTGTGCCCATAAGTAGTGTAATATGTCACAGTGCTTTCTTTATCACCTTAGGTCTGAGTAGAACTGGAAGACTTCATTTTCAGGAATAATTAGTGGAGGAAAAAGAAATTCAATCTTCATTTTATTGTTCCAGTTTCTCTCCTGAACTAGGACTTTTTTTTTTTAAAGTCTCTGAACTATTCATATATTTGTGTCTGAAAGCTTAAAGCCAATTTGTTACTCTAATAGGCACTGTTATAGAAATGTAATACACACAATTTTTATTTTTCTAGCACCCATATTTTTAAATAAGTAAAAAAAATAAAATTTTAATGTTCTGTTTGACCCAGCATGTTATTTCAGCATATACAGAATTTATTAAATGGATCTTTCTTGTACTCATTGCATTGCTTTGTTTTTTTATTTCGAGATTTCAAAATATGGTGAATTTTACACTTTTACAGTACAACAAAATTATAAAATGTTCATGGAATTCTTGGTCTGTATTTAGTTGTTTTAAGTTGAATCATTCAGATTTATGAATCTAAGTCCTCAAGTATAAATATTATCCAAAACCAAACCAGCACCCATTTAAATGAAATATAAACATTGCTTTTTGTTAGAGTCTGTAAACAAGTCAAAATAACACCTGGCATTTTGCCAGGGGAATGTTAGAGTTCATAAACAAGTCTGGATGGTGCCTGGCAAAATGCCAGAGGGAGTGGTTTGAAAAGTAACAAAAGCGAGCCATTAAGTGTGGAGATTCCTTATTGGTTGACTGATGTATCTAGTTTATGTTAATTAGATAAGCTGTGTGGAATGTATAAATACTGCTCCTGTCCTGCTGTATCAACGTACACAAGTTATTCGTCACCCCCCGATTATTTTGCTGCAGCCGGACTGCGGCAGCTTTTTTTTTTTTTGTCAACTACCCCATGGGGCCCTCCTCACAGGATAACGGATCTTCTGAAATCAGAAGGGCACTGGAGGGCTTGGACCATGAGAGCTGTGGGGTAGGGGATACTGACTGCTCTGATGGAAAAACTACTTTCTTAGGCTCACAACCTGAAAAGTATAAAATCACCCATTCCAACTGGGATAGTGATTGACAGGTCTCATACCCGTTTCTTTCTCCAGGTTATCCATTATAGGACTAGCCCTAAGACTGTTCATGATGGCTTTTCTATATACTGAGCATGGTTAAGAATGCCACAGATTTGAGTTACAGATGCCTCTTTTATGAATGATAATAAATCACAAGAATATTACATTCAACATATTCAACACCTAAATGTTATCATGTTTTCCTGTTTGTTAAACTAAACCTTAAGAACATTGTCCAAGTCAAATCACAAAGCTAAGCCTTTTACCCCCTAATTGATGCCTGCAGTTTTGTATCCCCAAATTAAGTTCAAAGTGTATGAATGTGCTTGCCACATGCCGACAAAGGCTGACTACAATGAAAACCAAAAAATTAAGCAGCTTAAGAAACGCAACTAATTATTCAACAATCCTCTGTATGTTTGTTGGGTTGTGTATAAGACAATCAAGTCAAGATGTGCTGAGAATCAAAACCAGTGCCTCACGTGCTGGGCTAGTGTTCTGCTCAAGTGAGCCACAACTCCAGCCCCCAAACCGCCCATACCCAGAAAACTGTCCTCCAGAAGGAGCAGCTACTCCTTCCCCAAGACCCCCAAACTAGAGCGTGTCAACCTGCAACTCTTTCATTGAAGATGTGCGGCCCTGAAAAGGGCCTTTAGTTGGGGAAAACAGGTGATGGCGGCACCAGGACGCTCAGCCGCCGAAGCCGTAGAGGGTGCGGCCCTGGCGCTTGAGCGCGTAGACCACGTCCATGGCCGTGACCGTCTTGCGCTTGGCGTGCTCCGTGTAGGTGACGGCATCGCGGATCACGTTCTCCAGGAACACCTTGAGCACGCCGCGGGTCTCCTCGTAGATGAGCCCGGAGATGCGCTTGACGCCGCCACGACGGGCCAGGCGGCGGATGGCGGGCTTGGTGATGCCCTGGATGTTGTCCCGCAAGACTTTGCGGTGGCGCTTGGCGCCGCCTTTGCCCAGGCCTTTGCCTCCCTTACCACGACCAGACATCTTGAGCGGAGAGAAGGTGGAAGACTGTCGGGTTTGGTCGGAGGCACTTTTTATAGGTCAGCTCTGCGGACCGGAGTGAAGACTGAAAGCGCGGTGGCGGGAAGGCCCTCCGGGTAGGGGGAGGGGCCTGGAGGCACCGGAGCCCACAGTGCTGCAATTTACTTTCGGTTTGTTTTAATCTTAAAGATTTAATCTATTAACTTTTTTCAGTTAATATAATTCCCGTCCTATCCGCAAACAACAAAACTCTAAAGTTGTCGAATATACGTGAAAAGCGAAAATATTCTGTTCTTTCCTCTGCCTGTTGCACAGGTCTTCTTAAGCAGCGTGTGCAATGACTGGGGTATTTGTAGTGTTTCTCCTTTCTGTGCCGTGTGAATGGACTCCATAGGCCAACTTTTAGAAACAGAATAGGTGGACTAATAGAAGTCAGACTTCTAAGCTCCCTTAGGTTGTATTGCCAAAGTATCTTCCCGCAAAGGTGGACTGTTTTTGAAGGATTCCAACGGTGATTACTAATCCATCATAATTTGGATTTTATTTCTTGTAAAGAGAAGTTTTTAAACAGTTAACCAACTGGCCAAGCAGTGCAATGTTAACTATTTTGCTTCCAGATTTGAAGAGTCCTTTTACAGTGTATTGAATATTTCAATTAAAATTATGAAATTTCTGCTTCATTGATTAATCTATGTGTAGTGCTGGAGTAATTATGATTATTTGTAGCATTGAAGACTATCCTGGTGTTTGACAGTGTAATTCCCACTTACATAATTATTTAAAATAATTTTATACTATTGTCACCATTTATACTTTTTGAAATTACAAATAGTTCACTTACAATAATGAAATCTTTTAGGATTTTGTTTGAAATCGTTAAATCTTTATATTTATTTGGGTAAATTTGCTGACTTTGAAATACTGTGAACTCCCAACCTGAAAAATACTGAATCTATCAATGAAGGTTTTTAAGTGTATCACAGTAGGGTTTTTTTGGGGTTTTTTTTGTTTTTTTTTTTAATAATATGTGTCGAAAGCCGGCTGGCTGGGCAAAATAGCTGGGGGAATATGTATTAAATTAAAAAATATCTTGTATAATTACAAGAGCTATTGTCTTCATTAATGAAAAAGTAAAAGATTCAAATGCAAGGAAGAGTGAGTATGCTTTTATCTTTCTAAGACAGTGTTTATTCAAGTACTTATTATATAACATGCTTTTGGCTGCATATACTTGATTTAAAAAATGTCATTTTACTTTGCTGCTGTCTGTCACAGGGCTGGAACCTTCTGGGAAACAGATAATTCTTGGGATCAAGTCAGATTTCAGTTATCTTGCTCTGTAACAGTTTCTTAGAAGGGCTGGGAAAGGTGGAAAGATGATACTTTCAAGGGAGATAGTGGATTCTCTGAGAGGACCTCTCCTCCTCTCCTGCCCTCCAGTTTTATGGGGGGGGAGGGTCCTAGGGAAGTTTCCAGAGAGTCCTTCTCAGATCACTTTTTGTTTTTTGACCACAGGATGACATCAGACTTTTAAGTCCCCACTGCCTTGATAAATCTTGGTCACTTTGGCCCTTGCTGACCAGTTCTTACTGATTTTATGGCTAGTTGGAATTATCCTTATTTTCCTGAGTTCTGGGATCTGGATTTTGAAAGGGTCACAAAATCTCCCTCTTTAGAGTGACTCTAAATAACTGGATGTTATTTCAGGCCTGCATTTTTCTTGCAGATAATAGGCAGTTTGCTGAGGAATGTAACATACCTGTCCACTTAAGACAGGCAGGACTGCAGGTAAATTGCTTCTTAAAAAGAAAGCACGTGGGGGTCAGTACAAAAGGCCCAGTTCAAATTATTCCCTTAATCTCATGCTTCCAGCACTCCTAGATTAGATCTCTCTGTCCCTTACCATTGAGACATTTTAATCACTTCTTCCACCAGTAACTTGTGATTCCTTGTTATTCCTTGACTTTTCTACCTTTTAATGAGAGATCCCTTAGAGCAAAGTTGCATTACAGTATTTTCTTTCTTTTTTTCTTCTTCTTTTTTGGTGCCAGGGATGGGAACTCAGTAGCACTTAGTTATTGAGCCATATCTCCAGCCCCCTCTCCCCCCTCCCTTTTTTTTCTTTTGAGACAGGGTTTTGCTAAATTGCTTAGGGCTCACAAATTGCTGAGGCTGACTTTGAATTTGTGATCCTACTGCCTCAGTCTCCTGAGCCACTGAGATTACAGGTGTGCACTATATAGTATATCCACAGTATTACACTTAAATTTCATAAAATACATTAAAAAGTAAGTAAATGAAAATAAACTTTTCAATGAAAAATTTGAGATTTTCTGTATGTTTCAATAAAAAGAAACTTATGTTTTTATTGAAACTTATGTTTCAATAAAAAGAAAAATTGCTGAACACTTTTGGAAAAACAAAAACAAAAAATGATTCAACAATAAATGTAGCCAAATTCCACCTAAATTATAGAGAAGGTAGATCACATAGGCAAACTAACAAGCTAGTTTAAGGGCAAAGACATGTTAAAAATAAAAGGCTTAATTTTCTCTTGCAAATAAGAGGCTTTCTTCCACTTAGAGTTTTTCTAGCATTTTCAAATGTATGGAAATCTTTTTATTCAGCTTCAAAATGCAGGAATATTTTTTCAAGGACTGGAGAGTCATCTCTTCGAAATGTAGTAGTTAACAAGGAATATAATTAGATTTCCTCAGTTTCCAGATGCAGATGGTCTAACTTCAGCTGTCACCTGACCCCTAATTTTGAGATCAACTTAATATAGCCACATAAAAGACAAATTTCTTTGTCTTTGCAAACTGTTTATAAGATTGCCTGCGATTAGTGTTTCATGCTGGCTCAATGTTTATTCAAAAATAAAGCTCTTTCTCTTCATTGGGGGAGTTTTTGGTTTTTTTTTTTTTTATTACATTTCTCCAATATTAACTGGAACATATTTTAAAGACATAAAACATCAGTACAATTTCCATCAACAGGAAGCCTCTATCCTTACTTGATTTCATAGGTTTTTTGCACAGGAAGTCATAAGGACAGCAATAGACGGTGAAGGTGGGAGAATCTGCCACAACAAAGTATACCACTTGGCATAGGGATTATTTTGAGAGGAAGGCAATTAAAGCAACAGATGCAAGAAGTGCTCTCTGGTGACTCCTTTTTATCCTGGAAGGAGTCAGGCCAGCATGGACAGGAAGTTGAGGCCAGAGAGAACTCTTGAAGATCTTGTTAATGTAATTCCTAATCATTTTAAAAATGTGATGCTTTAGTCTTCTTCCACAGTTTTGTTGCTTTTCCAAGATTAACCTTGTTACTTTCAATTCCTTATGACTGCGCTCTTGTCACATAAAACTTACATTAAAGAAACTTGTATGCTTTTCTCCTGTTTCTTCTGTTTCTCAGACCTAGCTACTAAGCCCTTCCCTGGGTAGAAGCAAAAATTTCCACCCTCGCAATGGATGTTTGACTAGCTTGTTATCTTCTTTATTTCTAAGCTTCATAGCCAGAAATTTTTCTACAAATACCTAGAATTATTTTTAAAAAGTAATGCTTTTCAGGCTTTTTTCTAACATGGCAATTACCCAGATGAACTTAGTTTAAATCAAGGTATTTCCCTTGAATTCTCACATTCTTCACCCCTCCCTCAACAAATTCTATTCATTTATTATACTTTCCTTTGGCCAAAGTGATCCCAATCACATTCGTTCATGTTACAAATCTGGCAGCAAACTTCTTTACACTTACAAAATACATCCTGCACCTCTCACTACTGCATGTTTACTTATTAATTAAACTAGTAAGGTGGAAAACACTTAAGGCAGAACTGAATACTGAATAAAATCGATAGTTAACACAGCTTTTAAAAATTCTACCAAAAGCCAAGTATTTTAGTTTTGAGGGGCCATATCAGTGCCTATCATTGCTGGGTATCATTAACACTTCTATTTCATAAATCATATTTATACCAGATTGAAAAGTGGGTTAAACACATGGAATAGAAAAGGATGTGAATATTTATGCAATGTCCAAACGTCTAACACCCAGATTTACACATTTATGACTGCTTCCTTATCACATAAAACATTAATAAACTTATGTTTTTCTCCTATTAATGCCTTCCCAGATAGTTTTCGGTAAAAAAAATTAAAGCTGAACAATGGGGTAGACAAACCAAACTTTAGTTTTAATCTTAGATCCAGATACAATGTCCCTTTTAAGGGCATTCATTTTGCAACATGGGGAAGTGGGTGGAAAAGGGGATTGTTCCACTTTTTTTGTAAGGAAAAAACACGTATAACTCCGCTACTTGGTTAGTACAGCAGACTTCAAACTCTTTGCTGACCACTAAGTTGAGCTGAAACGTGTTGTGTGCGATGGTGACTTGCAAAAGGATGGCAGAAATTGGTATCCTCCTAGTTAGGGGTTAGGTAGCCTTGCATGCCTTCCGCAGCGCGGTCATCGACTTTTAGCCCGAGCAGCAGCTTAGCAGGCTTTTGGGAGCGGTTGCCTGCCGAGGGCTTAGCTGTATAGCTTCAATTGTACAGCGGAACACCGCGCCAAACCGTAGCTTTTTCAGACATCTCTCCTTCAGCCAGTGTTCAGTTCCTTCTGAGAAGCAGTGAGTGGCTCTGAAAAGAGCCTTTGGTTTGGACTCGGTTTGTAGCAAGCCAATACAGGGCGTTACTTGCCCTTGGCCTTGTGGTGACTCTCGGTCTTCTTGGGCAGCAGCACGGCCTGAATGTTGGGCAAGACACCGCCCTGCGCGATGGTGACTTTGCCCAGCAACTTGTTGAGCTCCTCGTCGTTGCGGATGGCCAGCTGCAGGTGGCGCGGGATGATGCGCGTCTTCTTGTTGTCGCGGGCCGCGTTGCCAGCCAGCTCCAGGATCTCGGCCGTCAGGTACTCCAGTACCGCCGCCAGGTAGACGGGCGCGCCGGCCCCGACCCGCTCGGCATAGTTGCCCTTGCGCAGAAGGCGGTGGACTCGCCCTACCGGGAACTGCAGGCCGGCGCGGGAGGAGCGCGTCTTGGCCTTGGCGCGAGCCTTGCCACCCTGCTTACCGCGTCCGGACATAGCGTTAGTTCGTCGATCTCACCACAAACTACCGTAAACGAAAGTGCACTTGCTTCACCTTTTATAGTTACTAATAGGTAGGAAGAGTTAGACTTGTCATTGGCCGAAATTGTAACTTCGTTCCAACCAATAGAAAAGCGACTTTGGAATTTACGCATTCTGATTGGGCAAAACTAACTTCTGACGTTCATCTGAACAATCACCAATGAGAAACAGGCTTTAACTCCACCTTATTTGCGTATAAGGTTCTATATAAAGCCGCACCTTCCCCCTCGCTTTGCTTTGAAGCTTCTGCTCTTCGACCATGCCTGAGCCAGCGAAGTCCGCTCCTGCCCCGAAGAAGGGCTCCAAGAAGGCGGTGACCAAGGCGCAGAAGAAGGACGGCAAGAAGCGCAAGCGCAGCCGCAAGGAGAGCTACTCCGTCTACGTGTACAAGGTGCTCAAGCAGGTGCACCCCGACACCGGCATCTCGTCCAAGGCCATGGGCATCATGAACTCGTTCGTGAACGACATCTTCGAGCGCATCGCGGGCGAGGCCTCGCGCCTGGCG
Source organism: Marmota marmota marmota (assembly GCF_001458135.2). Classification (NCBI taxonomy): domain Eukaryota; kingdom Metazoa; phylum Chordata; class Mammalia; order Rodentia; family Sciuridae; genus Marmota; species Marmota marmota. Next base: position 19,981,703 of record NW_025999913.1, on the reverse strand, counting down.
CACTACAACAAGCGCTCGACCATCACGTCCCGGGAGATCCAGACGGCCGTGCGCCTGCTGCTGCCCGGGGAGCTGGCCAAGCACGCCGTGTCCGAGGGCACCAAGGCTGTCACCAAGTACACCAGCGCCAAGTAACCGGGGAATTAGTTGCAAGTTCAAACCTAACGGCTCTTTTAAGAGCCACCCACATTTCTTAGAGAGCTGCTACTTGACGTCATTTTGGTCTACTACCGGGTCTGGCTAATCATGAGGTAAGTAAGCGGTTTAGTGTCCACGTTCTAATTGGACGTAAGTGCTACCGCTCTACGGTACAAGGGCGCCGCCTGGGTGGGTTGGGCCACGGCTGGCTTGCAGATACTGCGCGCGATTTTTAAATTTCCCGGGCTAGCGGCGCTTTTGCCTTTACATTCTGATTGGTTGCCGAGATTAGGACCCGCGCGCGTGCGCGCGCTGCTACCAGACTGGGTTAGTCAGTCTTGCTTTTTAGTTTGCAAGTTTCCTAAATTCTTTCAGGACGTCACGGAGTCTGGAAGATCGATTCTAACTGATTACCTCTCCCTTAGTGCAGTCAGGAAAGCTGCAGAGGAAAAAAGAGGAAACGCGTTTGCAGGTCTCACTTGACCCAATCACCTCCAAATATCTTAAACCACGGTGTGTATAAGCCTTGGAGCTTTCCTTGTGACTAGTTTTGTTTTAAAAGTAGTAGCCAGTTTCAAGTTACTGTTTTATCTAAGCGAATAAATTTTGAATGATGATGCACAAAATAGTTTTGAAAACTACTCAATGATTAGGATGTCTTATTCTAAGCCATGATTTTGGAGGACTTTTCCTGTTAACTACTGGATAAGCAAACCTATTTAGGTTACATTTCTTTCTGCACATTAGGCTACTTTCTGCACATGAGAGTGGAATGGAAATTTTGAATTTTAACTTTAAAATGAGGATTCCTGTGGAACTTGTTTCATGTGTTATTGATGGTTTCCTTGGTTGTTGGCAAGTGCATCTGTGCCTGCTTATTGTGGAAACTACTGTACACGTGCCACTAGGAAACCAGAGGGGCATGTCTGCATCCCTGTGTTACCTGCACATTATCAGATCTATGTAACTCATCCCCACCATACACCTTAATCACTGAGGAGAGCCCACAGCGCTGCATTCCTGCCCCACAGTTTCCTATTCTAACAATCTCCCTTTCCATTCTTCTTTCCCTGTTTTCCTAATTCAGAATAGTGAAACTGTCAGGTGCCTTTAGTATTTTGCCTATTAATACAGGAAATATATGATTTTTTATTGTATATGGAGTTAAGATTTGTAGATTAAAAGTTTCAATTACAAATTTACAGACATTAAGAATACTTTTAACTTTAATCTGAATAAAAATGAATTTACAGGATACTATTTTTTTTCCTTTTTAGAAAACACCCCCCTCACACACACACCCTAAGCCTTTGTCAGAACAATCTGCAATTATAGAAACAATCTAAAAGCAATGATCTATGATCAGTGAGAATTCCCACCACCCATATCAATCTTCGTTATGGTTTGGATATGAGGTGCTCTCCCCCCCCCTCCCCAAAAACTCATTAGTGCAGGAATGTTCAGAGGTGAGGTGAGTGGGTGGTGAGCTGTAACCCTAGCTTGCATGGACTGGGTGGTAACTAGGAGGGCAGGTATGGCTGGAAGGAGATGGGTCACTAGGGACATGTCCTGCCTCTTCCTTGTGACCAGGATATGCTGCCTCCTCTTGGGCCCAGAGCAACGGAGTGGGCCATCCATGGACAGAGACCTCTGAAACCATGAGCCCAGATAAACTTTTCCTTTTGTAAGTTATTCTTGTTGGTTATTTTGGTCACAGTAACGAAAAGCTAATTAATACAAGCTTTCAATTCCTTTTCGAAAGAGCAAAGATGGCTCCTTGGAGGTTTGGGTAGGTGTTATGGATTAGAGATATTTAAGAAGAGGAACCAGATACCATGTGTGGACCTTGGGGGGATCCACACTCAGACAAAATCATTGTTAAAAAAATATTTGAGGCAAATAGAGATTTTTTTTTTAAGGACTAGGTATTGGGTAATGTTACAAATAATTTTAAAGTTCTTAAGTGAGATCATTATTTTTTCTTTACATTCATGTCTATGAGGATGTTTGTGAAAATATTCATGATTGAAATGACATTTGGGATTTCTTTACCCTGCCTCCCAGCCTGTGTGGGTTGGATAATGAAAGAACAAGGACAACAGGCTGGCAATCGAGGTGTATGTGTTCTGCACTTGGAAGTACAGTATTCTCTCTGCTTTTGCATAACTTGTACTTCAGTTTTTCCATAGCCCCCCATGCTGAACCCCCTAAAAGTAATAAAAAAAAATGTTGCCCAATCAGTGAACATATTTCTGTTTTGTTTTACAATAGAGCCACACTGAAAGGAACCAAGCATGGGTGCAGAGAAATTCCAGCCAATGAACTAAGGGAACCACAGGAAGAGAACTGGAATCAGTTGTCAGCATGGGGAGAAGCTGGCCCGCTGGCCCTTGTCCATCCTGAAGTCATTAAGGAACATGTCGCCATCTTGTGGCTCTCTAGGGTAATGCAGCTGAATGTTTTTATGGTTTCCATCAGTCGTTTCATTAGCTGCGGGCAATGATGGCATATATGAAGAGCACAGTTAATTCCATTCCCAATCGTCCGCAAATGCCCAGTTCCCCATCTACCTGACAAAGATGCCCTTCTTGGTCCCACTCTGGTCAGGCTCTTCTCAGCCCCTCTGACTAGCTCCCCCACCGGCCTGGGCCTGCAGACACTCATGTAATCCCTGACGGCTCAAGGCTGCGTCCTAGGAACAGCCCCTGTTCCCTCTAGTGCCGGTCTGAGAAATCTCAACCCAGGCTGCCTTTACTCTTTGTCCCAATCGGCTTCTGAATTCAGGGCTCCTGGCCCTGGTCTGTGGTGGGAGCCGAGGTAGGAAGTGCGAGGGCCAGTTAGCAAACAGATGGGCTTCCCTGGACTCACTGCCCGTGTGCGGGCCATTCCTTTCCTCCTGTTAAAGGCCCCCAGGGCCTCTGCACAGTCAGAAGGGCCCGGCTCCTTCCCTGGGGTAGTCAGAGTCACACCTGTTCCCTGCACTCACTGCCCTCTGCTGTGTTTGTCCTCGATATTCTACGTTTATTCGTTTATTATCAGTTATTTATTAGTTTCCTGTGCTCCCGTCTGAAACGTCCTTGTACAGAGACAAACGCAAATGCGGACTCTGTCCACCCTTTGATTCAGTTGGCCGGAGGCTTCGTGTTCCTCGCACCATTCTGCCCGTTGCTTTCCTCACCCCTCGCTTGGAGCCCCTCCTGTGCGCTGGCGCCGTGGCCTGCAGCCCCTCCTGTGGCCTGCAGCCCCTCCCGTGAGCTGTCGCACTGGCCTGCAGCCCCTTCCGTGAGCTGGGCATGGTGGCCTGCAGCCCCTCCCGTGCACTGGCGCCTTGGCCTGCAGCCCCTCCTGTGCCCTGAAGCGGTGGCCTGCAACCCCTCCCGTGAGCTGGCGCCATGGCAGAAGCTTTCCTTGGCCTCCACTTGTGACCTGAGGAGGGAACCCCGCCTGACAGCCTGCCGCAGTCCGGCTGCAGCAAAATAACCAGGGGGGATGACGAATAACTTGTGTAAGTTGATACAGCAGGAGTGGGAGCCGTTTATTGCAGGACAGGAGCAGTATTTATACATTCCACACAGCTTATCTAATTAGCATAAACTAGATACATCAGTCAACCAATCAGGAATCTCCACACCTAATGGCTCGCTTTTGTTACTTCTCAAACCACTCCCTCTAGCATTTTGCCAGGCACCATCCAGACTTGTTTAGGAACTCTAACATTCCCCTGGCAAAATGCCAGGTGTTATTTTGACTTGTTTACAGATTCTAACAACAGCCCTCGGCTCATCTTTGAGGGCAAGGGCCTGGGTGGACTTCCCCTCGGCGCTGCCAAGGGGCGCAGCAGAGCCACTGTGGGGTTGGCCGGTCTGTACTTCTTGGGATGGGACCTCTTCTCTTTAAGGAAGGCCCCGGTGCTGACGCCAGGAGCCCGTGCTGTCAGCTGACCTTCTTTGCCTGCTGTACTGCTGCCCTCTCTGTATTTCCTGACCCTACTTATTGCTCTTTTTTTGTCATGAAAATGTGTCAAGATCTGACATTCTGTGTTCCTTACCAATCCGTTGGCTTATTAGCTCCACTTCCCACCTCCCCACAGCATGGATTCCTGGAGACTCGGGATTGGCGGGAGGGTGTGTCGAGCACCTTGTGTTTCCAGCTTCTAGAAGAGAGCCTTGGAATAGACCGATGAAGTAATGGTCCTTCCTTCTGCTGCTGCCAGCTGAGAAAACTGGAAGAACTTCCTTCAGGGGATGACTCAGAAGATCAAGGAGAATGCTCATTCCTGTGGCCCTTCTGTGAGTGTTTCTGGTGGAATTCAGAGTTTTCATTTCTGGAAAACAAACAAAACAAACGTGTTTTGTGGCCGCTCAGATGTCTTCTTTTTCCTGTTTCTCATTAATGATTATTGATAACATAGTATTTACTTTCTTTTATATGCCAAATAAGGCAGTTGACACATCATGTCTCTTGAAGATAGGCCTGCCCTGTCCTCTCTGAAGCCTGAACTCAGGACCTTTGGGTTAGAAAAGAGTGACAGATTGGTCAGCTCTGGGGCTCTAAGTGGCAGGATGTTGTTTCCGGTTTCCCTTCTCAGCCATCTGGATTTCTGTTTCTCCTGGAAAAGAAACACTTGCTTCTAAGGTCTTCTCCTCATGAGTCAACAAGGCCTCCACTGTTACCTGCACTCAGAAGGATGCCACTCTGGTGGGCTATGCTGGGACGACACTCCTTGCTTTCCCAGGGTAGGGACACTGAGGTCTTCTGGGCAAGGACAGCTGTGCTTATCTTTGGCCTAGACTTTATTTTCTCTTCTGATGGGTTTATGATCATTCTTCTTTGCTGTCCAAAGTCTCCCCTCTGGCTACGCTGCAGAGGGTCCCTAGTCCCCATGAAAAGATACACAGCTGGCTGCCTGACTCCTCACTTTAACCGTGTACTTGCAGCAAGGTGGCTCAGACACTTCTCCTCAGCGTGCTCATTGGGGACCTTGCAGTGCTGACTGCCACTGCCTGGGCAGGGCTTTCAGGGTGCTAACCTGAGTCCTTCATGTTGTTTTGTTAAACCCAATGTACTGTTTTTGCATAAATCTTGTCATCTTCACTTTAGAGATAAAGCTGAGAATCAAAGAACAACAACTTCTAGAGGCGGGGAGGAGTAGGGAGGATAGGAAGGGCAGCAGAATAGAATAGACAATATGATCGATGTATGTACATTCTATGTATGTATTATATATCAAAATGCATTCTACTGTCATGTATGACTAAAAAAATAAAAATTAAAAAAAGAACAATAACTTCTGGTTTTTTTGTTTCTTTTCTCAAAAGTTTTTGATTTTTTTATTGGTGCATTATAATTAGGCATGCTAGTAGGATTCATTGTTACATATTCTTAAACACACACACAACATAAATTTGTCAGTGTCATTCCCCAGTACCTCCCCTTTCCCTCCCCCACAATCTACTTCTTTTTCATACGGTCTCCACCTTTTCCATTCTGAGTTTGACTTATTTTGCTTAACATCATGGTCTCCAATTCCATCCATTTTCCTGCAAATGACATAATTTATTTCTCTTTATGGCTGAAAAAAAATGCCATTTTGTGTATATTCCCCCCCCCCTTTTTTTTAAATCTATTCATACCTAAGCTGGTTCCATTGTGAATTGTGCTGCTATAAACATGGATATGCATGTATCACTGCAGTATGATGATGTAAAATTTTCAGTTTAAGTACCGAGGAGTGGTACAGCTGGGTGGATATCCACACTGATATCCACTCTGATTTCCTTAGTGGTTGTACTGACGGACAGTCCCACCAGCAGTGTCAGGGTACTTCTTCTCCTTTTTCTTTTTGTGGTGCTGGGGATTGAACCCAGGGCTTTGTGCATGCGAGGCAAGCACTCTACCAAACTGAGCTATACCTCCAGCTATTATTTGTTTTTCTGATGACTCCCTTTCTGACTAATATGAGATGAAATCTCTGTGTAGTTTTGATTTGCATTTTGATTGCTAATGATGTTGAACGTTTTTTCACGTATTTGTTGTCCACTTATGTTTCTTCTTCGGAGAAGTGTCTGTTTAATTCATTTGCCCATTTAGTAGTTGAATTATTTGATATTTTGCTGTGAAGTTTTTTGAGTTCTCTATATATTCCAGATATTCATCTGTCAGAGAGTAGCAAGATTCTCCCCAGTCTATAGGCTCCCTCTTCACATTCTCAATTATTCCTTGCAGTGCAGAAAGTTTTTAATCTGATGCTGACCCATTTGTTACCTCTTGACATTCTTTCCCGAGATTTAGAGGTCCTATTGAGAAAGTCCTTGCCTGGGCCTACTTGCTGGAGTGGTGACCCTACATTTTCCTCTCAGAGTTGCATAGTTTCTGGCCTAATTCTCAGGCCTTTGGCTCATTTTGAGTTGCTGTTTGTTCACGGTGAGATGAGGTCGACTGGACGTTTTCTATCCATGCATGCATTCATGGCCCCTGGACTTGGTTCCCTCGTTGGCTATTTCTACTGCAATGAAGGTAGGATTTCAGAGCCTCCTCAGTACGCTGATTTAAGATGGTTGGGATTCATGCCCACTGGTGGGATGCCTGGATACAAGGTAGACCTACGGCCAGTGTTATGGAACCGGCACAGTGTTTCCCTAAGAGCTCTATTTACTTTCCCTCTCACCTGCAGTCTGTAAGGCCCTTTCTCTCCACCTTGACCAACACTGGTTGTCTCTTGTCTTTTTGAGAACACCCACTCTACCTGGGGTGAGAGGAGATCTTATTGTGGTTTAGATTTGCATCACCTTGGTGATTAGTGACCTTGAACAATCTTGTGTTCTTCTGAGAAATTCATACATAAGTCTGATGCCATTTTTAAATCAGGGAATTTGTTTATCTTGGCTTGTTGTTTTGTTTTGTTTTTACAATTGAAGTTTTAGTTTATTTTCCTATTGAATTTTGTCTTACACTTTTCTTTTGTTTGATTGTATATGTTTTTGTTCTGCAGTGTTTGGGATAGAAAACAGAGTTTTGCAAATGCTAGGAAATTACTCCATCAGTAAGATATACCCATAGCCCTTGCTATTGAATTTTTATGTCTTTTACGTACAATCTGAATATTAAATTTTTGTGAATAGTTTTCAACTATTCTGTAGGTTGTCTCTTCACCTTGTACAACAATTCATGTCCATTCCAGTGGCCTAGGGCTTTCCTGCCTGTTTAGTTTACATCTACCAGTTTTACCGTTTTGGGTCCTTTAATCCATTTGGAATTGGTTTTAACTGGTGAGAGGCTCTAACTTCATGGTTCTTCAGTGGGTATGCAAGTTTTCCAGCACTGCTTTATTGAAAAGGCTGTTTTTCTCGGGTGGCTGCAGACATGTGGGTGTAGACATGTGGGTTCCTCCAAGCTCCCTACGCTGTCGATCATGTCTGAGTCTTTCTTATGCTAACACCACGATGTCTTGCTTACCACAGTTTTGTAGTATGCTTTGGTTCTATAATACTATAATGCCACCCAATTGTTTTTTTGCTTAAGATTGTCTTGCTGACATTTTTAATTCTTTGTAGAATTTCCATGTACTTTTTCATAAGGGTCATGGCAAATGACATTCCTACTAACAGCATAAAAAAATAACCAAAATGCCATATTTTTATATAAAAAATATTTTATTTCCTCCACACCCACCTGCACTGATACTTTTTATGCATTGTCCATTAGAGAGTGGACAACCTCACAGGCATGAGGAGGCAACTTGTGGTGGTTTTGACTTACATTTCCAGATGGTCAGTGATGTTGGGCACCTGCTCACACACCTGCTGGACATTTTATGTCCTTCTTAGAAAATTGTCTTTTCAGAACCCTCGCCCATTCTTCAGTGGGGTGTTTGTGGTGTGAGTTTACAGGGAGAAAAGATCCACACCCTCAGAGAAAGGCGCCCTCGGAGTCATCTAATCTGCTTTGAGAAGAGCATCGAGTGCTTTGGGAAAGTGCTTCCAAATGAGGTTTTGGAGGTGGTGACCTCTGTCTTGCCCCCTCTCCTGGCTCTTCTGGCGGGCTTGCTGTGATGGACCAAGCCACTCTGCTGAGACTGTCCTGCAGAGTGTGGAGGACAGGAATGGAGAGTGGCCCCCAAACAGCAGGCGCTCACACCCAGGGCCTCTCACATCCTGAGGAGGTCAGGGACTACTCTGACCTTGGTGTTGCTGGACCCATGCTTGGTTGCAGTGTCCTGAGGGACACTGAGCAGAGGACCTGGCTAAGTCACTCTGCTCCTAGACTCCTGACCTCAGAAATGAGAAGATGATAAATGTGTTAAGCTCCAGGGCAGCTTCCTCCATGGAGAGATAATGAAGACAAGTGATAAATAAGTCGCAGTGTATTCACTCTGTGGCATTCCACACAAAATCACAATAGAGGAGTGACATTGACACAGAAAAACGAAACTTATGGAATATTAGCAAAAAGTAGAAAATATATATGATTTTGTTTATATAATGCTCAGGTATAAGTAAAGATTAGCATTTAAGAATAAATTGGTGCTAAAATAATAAGAAAATGCAAAGTAGTAATGGAAGCCAAAGTCCATCAGTGGTTGCTGTTGTGGGGAAGGGACAATGACCATACAGGAGCCCTTCTTAGCCAGGGACAGACACCACTGCATGGCCTTTGCCAGGGCTGCACAGGTGCTTGCTATGTGATTAAGTTGGCACAACGTTTATGGACTTGTGCATGCAGGGTAAGGGTCCAAGAGAAAAAGTTTAAAGATTTAAAGAATGCTATTTTGTAAATAGGAATTTCAAAACTGAAAAGATGAAGTTCTGAGATAATTTCATGGATATTTTATAGTAATATAAACTTCAGTGTATTTTTAAAGTTTCTATGATTGAATTATTTTAAAAATTATTTGAGAACTAACAGGAAAAATATTTGCAGTCAGTCTGATAGGCTTATAGCAAACAAAAATACTTAGAAAATGGAATTTGAAAAATTCTAGCCATGCTACCCATGAAGTGGGCTTGAGATACATTTGAATATGCTGTGTGTGTTTCACTTTGTCTATGTATGAAGTGTATAGATCACCACTGTTCCAGTCTGGCCAGGGTCTCTGGGGGAACTGGGTCCCTTCTGTCCAGACGAAGGTACTGCGAAGAGGAAGGACAGAACCTGGCTTCTCATCAGCCACAGCCAGAGATGTGCAGGGCCTTTGATCTACTTCTACAACAATCCCTTAAACCATGAATTCTCCTAAGAGACTAGACATTTCAAAAACAGGAGCCTGGTAAACTGGATTGTAGCACATCAGCTCCTTTGGCTGTAATGCAGCTATTAAAATGAAAACAAAAGTTTAAAAGAAAGTGTTCAGGACAGACCCTCACTCAGGTGAATTTTTATCTCTGCACAGTTACCAAGGCATGTGAAGAACCTGGAGGGTCTGCAAGAGTAAATTTTTTGGATTTATGCACGGTCCATGAAAACCCTGGCCATCTCTTCTGGGCCACACATTTCTTCAGATCTTGAGAATCTAATTGGATTTCTGCCTTGGTGTCTGCTGAATTTTACTGCTCACATTAGCAATTTGTAAAACTAGTGGGAATGGGCTTCTCTCCAGCTGAAGGTGGCCACATTGGTGATGTGTAAACCCTCCTTCCTTTGCCAGGAGAATTTAGGGAGTCCTGAGAAATTTGGCCAGAAGTGAGTTCCAATCCCACTTTCTAAGGTTCCGACGAGGGTGGGATTCGAACCCACGCGTGCAGAGCACAATGGATTAGCAGTCCATCGCCTTAACCACTCGGCCACCTCGTCACAGGGTAGTGACACTGCTTTCCCCCACACTAGCTTAGGCAGGTGCTTGACTGGACGGAGGACCCGGCCAGTGTCCGCACCACCCGCCACAGCGGTGACTCCGCGCGGCCAAGGCTCCTGCTGTGCTGGGAGACACCTGTGCGAGGCCCCAGGCAGCCAGGCCCAGCCCTGGGTCGCCCTCTGCGCCTGGGAGCCCGGGTCTCAGCAGGGCGGTTGGTCCCTCAGTGCAGCTGAGGCTGGGCTGCGACAGGGAGGAAGCTCGGGGAACAACCTCCACTCCTGGCTCCGGGTCACCATCGTTATTTATGGTCTGTCCCCCTACTTGGGCGGTTTTCCATTCTGTGCGAAATGTGAGCCTAGTGAGATCCAGAGACAGTGAGACAGACTGAAAGGGGGACCGGCCGGAGTGCGCAGGTGGACCAGCAGCAGAGGCCACCCTGTGTGAGGTGGGGCTCTGCTCTTGGGTTCAAATCTTGATGCTGCTATCTATTGTATGTGTCCTGAGCAAGGATGATCAAAACCCAGTCTCCAGCCAACCCCCCAAACGGCTTCTAAAGGGAGAGAAATGATTCTATTCCTGAAGAGAAACAGAACCGAATGGGACCCAGGAACTGCTCTGGAGGCTGCCAGCGCAGGGCGGTCCCCTTGTACAGCCAGCAGGCACAAACCACAAGGACAGGATCTAAAACCCATCTCTTCCTCAGTTAGGAGGACCCGACAGCACAATCGTCACACAAGGCTCATCTCAGGGTGACGTGGTGATTGGAGTAACTGCTGTTTCATTAACTGTCTTCATTCAAGAGCTACAACCTCTCACATAGATTCTATTCCTGAGTGTAAAGAAGGACTTGAGAAGGAAGGGAAGAGACTCATTCTGTGTGTCTCAGAGGCTGTCCTCTTTCCGACCTCGGGAGCTGCACCTTGTTAAAGGACCGGTGCAGAGCTTGTCTGGGCATGAGTCCTGCTTTCCGCACGGTGCCGGGTGACATTTCCTAAGAAGCACAGGTTTCATTCTCTTTCAGTGAATACAAAACAGTTGCTGAGAGCGTCTGAGCCATAGGACCTTCATGCTGAGAGCCACGGCCGAGTCTGTATGGCCCCTGGCATTTTGCCAACAGTATTGATTGACAGGGGAGGCATTACTATCCGCCTCTGCCGCAACTTTTGAGTTATCGCACTATTTTGGAGTTCTCCTGGGGATTTCCGGGGATTCCCCGAGAGTTCCCATTGGTTGGGGAAGTGCAGGAGGAGGGATTTCCGGGAGAGATATTTCGGGCTGGGGGTTCCTGGACAAGCCTCATGGCCTTAGGGAGGATTCCCCGGAAGCTGTGTGAAGTGTTTTCCTGCAGTTTAAAAATAAAGTTTGTTCCTGCTTCAGTGGCTCCTGATTTGTGCCCAGCCAGACTGCGGCACAGCTGCACGGGGAGATGGAGGCCAAGCAGCACCTGTAGTGTCACTTCTCCACCGTGAACACCCAGGGGCCGGCTGCGTGACCCCGCTGGGCTGGTGGCCTCACCTTTCTGTGGATGCCTGGGGTTCTTACCTGGCCGAGCCTGGGCCACGCCGCTCGGCCCTCTGGCTTCCCTGCTATTGGCTTCCTCCAAGGAGGAGAAGGTGGCCTCGCTCCTCAGGTCACTTTACCCAAGCCCGGGCATTGCCATTTCAGCTTTCCTGCTGGAAGAAGAAGCGTCAGGACTCGCCAGCACCGTGGAAGCCCTGGAAGAGGGGACAAGGAGGCTCCGGAAGGAGGTCGAGGGCCTCACCCAGCACTACGAGAAGGCAGCTCTCCTGACAAACTGGAAAGGTCAGGAGCCGGCATCAGCAGGGGCTGGACGACCTGGTCGGCGACTCGGACAACCGGCGGCAAGGGGCGTCTGACCCTATATCACTCCGAGGTGCGCTGGGGCAGCTGGTCCATCTGTCCCCGCTGCTCCCTCTGTCCCCGCGGTCTCTGCTCCTACTCCCCACCTGTCTGGTTTGGGGACTCATCATACAGGAAGTTCGGGCAGGATGCGAGTTTGGACTCCAGTGCCCCTACTTTCGGAAGCAGGTCCCCCACGATGTTGAGGGCTGACATCCGAACTGCAGCCATGGGGGGGTGTCCCACTGTTGGAGCTGTCCTGACCACGCTGGAAGGTCCCCGGTGTGTTTAGGCCACAGCCGGGTCCTCGACGTGCTGGGGGAGTGGACAGCACCGGAGCCATGGCCTGCACAGCTGTTCGGTCCTTTCAGCTGCACAGAGCTGGGCATGGGCGTGCCGGGTGCTGGCCCCGCCGCTGCACAGCCAATGCCTGCCGCCAACCTCTGGCTTCGCCTTCAGCAGCTGAACGGATCCCAGGAGGTCTGCTTCTCATCCGTTCACTTTCCAGGACGGCATTCCTTTCAATGGCTGGATTCAAGTGCTGCTCAAAGTCTTCCCGAGACCTGATGGTGGCTCCTTTTGCTCTTTCCGAGTCATCGTTGGCTTCTCCGGCTCCCGCGGGTATTCTGCAGCTGATGGTTAATGGCTCAGGTCTGAGCCAGATCATCCTCCAAGGCTGAGATCTGCCAGCGGCCTTCAGAAGGCTGCAGCTCAAACCTCGTGCCTTTCCCCTGCAGGTGAGGGCGGCGGTTCTCTGACAAAAGATCCCGGTTCCTGGACTCAACTGTTGCAGCTTGTCTCCAATTTGGCTTCACATTCTCAGCCTCTGCCCTCTGCTTGTAGGTCATTGCCAGAGCTTTCCAGTAGCTGGCTTCTTCCTCCGCAGAGCCCAAAGTCCTTCCTGAGTCTTGCACTGTGAAAACGGGAAGAGATCACTCTTCCTGGGGCATGGTGTCGGCCAGGCGCCCAAGACCTGGGCCCCGGGCAGCCAGGGTCAAGATTTACGTTTTTATTCATGTTATTTTTATTTTATTTCTATTTCTTTTATTTATTTATGTATTTATTTCTTTTTTACAATAGTGAGAATTGAAGCCCGGGTTGCTCTATCACTGAGCCACATCCCCAGTCCTTTTGTTTATTTTGAGTGTGGGTCTCACTAAATTGCCCAGCCTTCCATAAACTGATAATCCTCCTGCTTCAGACTCCTTACCTGGTGGATTACATGTGCACTCAGAGGAGGAAAGTTCTGTGTTGGCTTATGGTTTCTGAGTTTGGACTCCAAGGCAGAAACATCAGGGAGGAAGAGAAAAGATGCTCAGCTCACAGCAGGAGGAAGGAGACAAAGAAAGGAAAGAAGGAACCAGTCACTCCCCCAAGACCCTACTTCTGGTTGACACTCACCACCTGCCTATAGTGAGCAGCCAGCAGTCCATTCAAATTTTTCATCTATCAAATGGACTAATACACTGAGAAGATTACAGTCTTCATGATCCAATCATGATCCGACTGTGTCTTAACAGCCATGCCGCTGAACATTCCTGTGTTGCCTGACATGACCTCTGAGTATAAAACAGAGTACTCCAACCTTGGCCCCCCAAATCTCATGCCAATCTCACAATGCAAAATTCATTCCATCTCCAAGAACCCCCATCTCTGAACCATTAAATCATTGCTCAAAAGTCCAACATCTTCTATCGCACTGAAGGCAAACTCTTGGCTGTGAGTCACTGTAAAAATCAAAAGCAACTTACATGCATCCAACAGGCAATGGTACCAAGTGAACATTCCCATTCCAAAAGGGAAGAATAGGGCCATAGAAAGAAGGGCCAGCCCCAAAGCAAGACCAATACCCAGGAGGACAAACACCAAATCCTGTAGCCCGATGTCAGACATCCAGAGCACCTGGTGGTGAGAACATTTATGGTGTCCAACAAGCAAAAGTAGCACAAAATAAATGTGGGTTGGAAGGAACCTTTTCTTTTTAGTTTCAGATACTGATCAAAGAAGGGCATGATGTTTCAGACATATATCAAGTTGAGTGTATTTGCATAGCGGCTATTAAATACTTTGAAACATTATGATGATTTCTCAAATTAAGGTGCTGGTTTTCTGTCCTTCCTTCTATCAATTATTTCTGTGAACAGTGCTTGTGAGGTCTATCTGTAGACCCACATGTGACTCAGTGGTCAATCTGAGGAGGAGCTTTGGTCATCTTCAATTTTAATGGATTTCAGATGACATCAGGCATGTTCAGGGTGTTTGGCCATAGACCTCTTAAAACATTTTAAATGAATAAGTACATATCAGCATCTCTTAATATAATAGATGATATAGCTAGTGATAAGAGTTACATTAATTATGTTTGACAGCTTTCTTTCACAGAGGTCTTTTTTTGTTTAATTGATACTAATTTATACAAACTTATGTGGTACTATGAGATATTTCTATACATATAAGCCTTTACTAATATTCAAACCAAGGAACACACACACACAAAAATACATAGATGGGCTGGGGTTGTGGCTCAAGCGGTAGCGTGCTCGCCTGGCATGCGTGCGGCCTGGGTTCGATCCTCAGCACCACATTCAAACAAAGATGTTGTGTCCACTGAAAACTAAAAAATAAGTATTAAAATTCTCTCTCTCTCTCTAAAAAAAATTATACGTTCAAAAAATACATATATATCCTCATGTATATATTTACATATATATAGATCTTTTTTTATGCTAAATACATGGAGATCTCTTCCTCCAACTTAATGAATATATGCTGTGTTACCATTATCTATGCTCATGCTGCCAAATCACAGCCCACCAGAACTCTTTGCTCCTCTATACACTTAGTACCATTTTTCCACTTTCCCCATCCTTACCTTGCCCCAGTCCTCTGTGGTTCACCATTCTGCTCTCAACTTCTAGAAGATCAACAGTTTCCAGTTCCACCTGTGAGTGAGATTTTGTGGTATTTGTCTCTTTGTGCCCGACTTAGTTCACTTAACATAACACCTCCAGCTCAATTGAGGTGCCTCCAATAACAGAATTTCATTTTACTTTAGGGATGGGTGCTTTTCCATCATGTATGTGTTACCGTGAGAATTTTATCCATACTTCATTTGATGGTCACTTAAGATGGCTCAGGATTTTAGCTATTTTGTTGCAAGGAGCATAGGATTGCAGGTGTCTCTTAGACACCTTTAATATGATTTAATATTAAATGTGATTTAATATGCTTTATATTTAAACCCAAGATGCCATCACTGGACCGTATGGTAGTTTTATTGTTAACATTTTTGGAATCTCCCACAGTTTTCATAATATCTGTACCTATTTTCTTTCCCCACCTACAGTGTGTGAGGGTTTCTTTCTCACCACGTATCTACCAGCACTTGATAAGCTTTGAATTTTTGACAGTGGCCATCCTAGTGACATTGAGGCTTGGATTTGCATCACCCTGAAAATTAATGAGGTTGAACATTTGTAAGTCGTCTGCTGAAAAACATGTTCATAGGCTGATGTCCCTATTTAATCAGGGTCTCTTGTTGTTGTTCTTGACTTTGTGTGTTTTGTTGTGGATTTTTGTTTTGCATGTTGATTGCATATCATGGTGTCCACTGCAAGGCACTGCTGGTACTGACGAACTGTGTCCCACTGAGCTACACCAACAGCTTTGCTATTGGGTGTTTCAGTCTCTTTGATATATCCTGAATAAAAATGCACTATGAGACTTCGACTTTCCAAATAGGTCCAGATAATAGGCAGTTAGTCTCTCCCGTCTGGTTATTCTTTTATTTTCTTGTGAACATCTATTTTTAGTTCAAGAGAATCTCATTTGTCTAGTTTCCTGTGGTTTCTGTCATTTTGTTGACTTGTCCAAAAATTCTTGCCTATTATAATGTCCTAAGTCTTTCTCTTGTTTTCTTCTACTACTTTTGTTGGTTCAGGTCTTATATTTAAGTCTTTAATCCATTTTGACAGAGTTTGTAGCTTGTAAGGCACAAAATCTAATGACATTCTTCTCCATGTGGATGGATATGCAGTTTTTCCAAGACCACTTCATTGAGAAGTCTCTTCTTTCTCTAATGCACCTCCAGAGCACCTTGTTAAAAATCAATTAGATCTAGATGCACGAGCTACTTCTAGGCTATCTATTCTTTTCCATTAGTACAAGTGTCTGCTTTTATGCCAAACCATGGTGTGTGAAGCAGGAAGTGAATTAGGGCCCTTGAGCTGTCCTGCAACTGAGGCCACACCTCTCCTGGGAACTTCCACGTGCAGGTGCTGATTAAGGAGGGCCCAGTTGCTATGGTGATGCTCTGTTCAATAGGAGGCTCTGTGCCTGCCACACAATTGTTCAGTTCTTGACTTTGAAGTTCAGACCCCAGATGCCCAGGGGGTAGAAAGTTATGGGCACAAGCTGATAATCATAATTGGGCTGCTCATACCTATGAACTTAGTTTTGCTTGTTTTGAAAAAATTTTCCAACAAAACCCTTTTTATGATTATCCTCATATAATACAGATGCTGAGCTTGTTCTGTGTCACTATCTACGTACCAGGGATTTAGTGAAGCAGGAACACCAGCTTTTCCCTATTTGTGTGTTTGTCTTTTCTCCATACCCTCATCACCTGATCCAGTTACCTAAATTAAAGGCTGTGCAGGTCCCAACATCAGGCTTTTTAGGTTCCTATAGCTTTTTAGTATATTTAAGTTTTGAAGTCATGTCATGCCTCTGATTACATTCTTTTTGAAAAGGAACATTGATCTCAACCACAGAGCATATATAATATTCAGAGTCACTTTTATGTATACAAAATTGTTTCCTCCCCCCCAGGCACTTTCTAACACCGCTGCAGTCTGGCTGCAGCAAAATAACCGGGGTGGGGGGGGGGTGACGAATAACTTGTGTACATTGATACAGCAGGAGTGGAAGCCATTTATTGCAGGACAGGAGCAGTATTTATACATTCCACACAGCTTATCTAATTAGCATAAACTAGATACATCAGTCAACCAATCAGGAATCTCCACACTTAATGGCTCGCTGGAGTTACTTCACAAACCACTCCCTCTGGCATTTTGCCAGGCGCCATCCAGACTTGTTTATAGACCTTAACATTTTCCAGGCGCCATCCTGACTTGTTTACAGACTCTAACATAACACTTACTATTTTTTTCTCTCCTAGTTAAGAAGCAACCTAACGGGTGTGAGGTTGTGTCTCCTGAATGTGATTTGCAGTGTCCTAGTGGTCAATGATGATGAACACCTGCTCATATGGTGTGGACATTTGCATATCTTGTTTGGGAAAATATTTTTCAAGACCTTGCCCATTTATAACCTGTTTAGTCTTGGGCACTTTGTCTATACACCAATGTGAGTGACTCACATAGTTTAGAAAGTAAAACTTTACTACTCACAACATTTTTAAATGCAGCTCTCATCCCATTGCTGGCTTTTCAATGTGGTGAGGGTCTCCTTTGTGTGAAGAATATCTTTAGTTTGACATAGACCCACTTGGTAATTGCTGCTATTTTTTTTCTGATTTGGAAATCATATCCAAAAACTCACTGACATCACCAAAGTCAAGGAGTGTTTCACCATATTGCATTTGAGGAGTCCTAAATTTTCAATTATATGTCTGAATCTTTGCTCAACTTTGAGTAGAGTTTTGTGTGATTTCAGATTAGGACCCGATATCATATTTTGCAGGTGGGTATCTACTTTTACCAACAACATTTGCTGAAGAAATTCATGAGGATAGCTCAGCATCCTAGTTGAACTTTGTGGGTTCTTAGCAATGAATTCAACATCAAATTAGGAAGTACTGACATTGAACTATAATACCTTAACACAAGGGGGACCATCAGATTCCAAGGGCACATGTGCCATATGGTGTCACTGATTCACTAAGGAACAGTGGCCATGTTTATCACAATGGAAAATAATCAGAACTGTGGGACTCAGAGAGATCTTTGGCATTGATCAATTGATAAACAGGTGTGCAGAAATAAAACATATGACAGTTCTGCCTAATCCTTTCTGGATTTATAGAAGGAGAGAAACCCCATCTGTTCTGAGGGTAAATCTGACTCAAATCTCTAGAACAGGTTTCATGGCTCCTCCATTAACTCCCATCCTGGAGCCAGTCTGCAGACCAGGGCTCCTGTGTGGAGGGGGAGGGAGCTGCCCATGAGGGACCTTGCTGCCCTGCCAGAGCACACTGACCCCTTCCTCCTACTCTTCCCCAGTGAGATGGACGTTCACCTAATAGAATGACTGGGCATGGGAACAGGGAACCACCAGACATTTCAGCGATTAACTGACACTGGGTATGAACTGACGATAACTGATGGAGACCCAAATGTTCCTACATCCACCAATAAGAGAAGGGACTTATTAGGCTTGTGATCAATGGAGTTTTCTGGGACTCAAGGTGTCTTGTATGATATCCACTATCAGTTAGGAATGGTTGATGACTTTTACTTCATGTATTCCTATGGTTCCTTTCAAGATATTTCTTTGTTTGAATTTTTAGCAACTACAGGTTTGTAATTGACATTGATGTGTCAATTGGTGTAATCATTTCTCTCAATTTCTGAATGTGGTGTTTGATCTCACAAACTTAGGGAAATACTCAGTCATCTCATCTATAACCATTGTGTAAGCATTCTCAGGCACAACTCAGGCAGAGTTCAAATTACTATTTATATTTTGCTGCTTTAAAAGACACACAGGTATTTGTGCAATCAAAGAAAAGTGATGTGCTACCAGTCATGCCCGAGAGTTCCAATGGCCAGTGTTCCCATTTCTCTCTTTTATCTCCCACTTGACAGGTGTGTAACAATGTAATCATGTGCTTCATTAGTTTCAATTATTTTCCAATTATGGTTTCTGATGCACTTTTATTTTCTCCACTCAATTCCCACATTTTAGAGTAAAGAAAATCATACTTACATAAGGAATATAAATTCCAGGCAAAACTTGATACATTGTGTCCAAAAGTCAGGAACCATTTTCTTTTTCACCTAGGTATTGTCTGTTGTTGGTGCTTGGTCACCTCATCCTCATGTTTCTACATTTACGTGTCATTCATTCCCATCTGCACTTCCGGGATTTGTACTCCCTGCTCTGGAGTCCACACCAGTGATGGGTCTGGGGAGGGCTCACTTGGTCTTGTTTTCTAGGATACATTTTGGGAGACAGCTATCACAGGAGAACTGTGAATCTAAGGCACTCGTAAAACCTCTGTCTTCAAAGACACCACCATTATATGAAGCAAATAAACTCTAATTATGGAGTATGACATAATAACAATAAATCATTTTAAATCTGTGTTATCGTGGAATAAACAAACCACAAGAAAAGGCCTTCACCATTTCTTCCTAGAGACATAAAACATCCCAAAATAAACATGGTCATAAGAAAGACAAAGAGGACACATAGCTATGAAGGAAGGGCCCCTAGGCCAACTCTGAAGTCCTAGAGGAAAGATGATCAACACATCAACATCATCAATAATATTTCAAAAGGTTCTCAAATACTTGATGGCTAGATCTGTGCACTCTACAGGAATATGTGTTTTGACTCATATCAGAAACAGGAAGATTAAGTTCACTACATTTCACATCAGTGTGTGTTGTGGATAACTGAAGACAGAAGGACAATATCAAGTATCACAGAGGCAACTAGTACCCTCTTGAAACAAGCCATGATTTGTGATCAATACCAACTCCTCATATATTGGAGAAAAATGCATTCAAATTGTGAGTCAGAAATCAGAAAACACAAAAGAAAACTAAATTATTTTCATTATGTATCCATGTATCATTCTATCAATGAGACAAGTATAAGTCTCTATTTTTGCACATTTCATAATGTACATAATACATTCTATTATCATTCCATTCTAATATCATTCAATTCTATTTTTAAATACTATGAACCTCAAAATGTATTCTATTAATCATAAATAAATATACCTTAATCTTAATACGTGTCAATAGAGTTTGAGGTTTACAAGGGAAATGAAACCTGCAAATATCTTGAGGGCCTTAGATATGTAGAAGAAGCACCCGTAACCATCTTCCTATGAAATCTGTCATAGGACTGTCACCAGCTTTGTGGTTTGGAAATGTGCCTCTATGCGTATCATCTACGCTAACTTGATTTTTCCCTAAAATACAGCAACAGAAATCTAAGAATTATTTAAAACTTATTGACTGAAAAGATTAATGAAATACACATTTTCTCAAAGTCTTTCCTTCTCACTGAGCACGACAACACTCAGCCAGGTGTCCATCCCTGTGCATCAGCACAAATGGGCTGAGGACCGCACAGCCAAGGTTCACAAGCTCTAGAACACTTACTTCTAGGAAACGCTTCTCTAAGGAGAAAGTGACATATAAAGTCATGAAACAGTCTGCCCAATAGAAGAAGAGAAAGCAGAGCATCAGAAGGAGGACACTCTTCGCAGCCTTCACCTCAGGGGGGGTTCTGTGGAGGAGCTTGGAGGTCTGAAGGTGGAGCACCTGCTGGTGGTGCTTGTGGAGGAGGAAGACCACGTGGCCACTGGCCCCGCCCATGACACCCTGGAACACAGCGTCTGGAAGGACCATGAGAGCAACAAAAATCCATCTAATTATCCCGGTTTGTGGTTGCAAATAACAATAGTTGTAACCACTAGTAAATTGTGATGTGTTCATGCTGCTGATATTTTTGGAGTAAAATGTTAAATTCATGCTTATCACGGAATTGAGAATCCAAAGGAAGAGCAGCAAGGGAAGCAGGTGCCATGCTGACCTGGGCTGCGGCCTCCCCCACCTGGAGGCTCTGGGGCTGATGGTGATGGCCTGGACCACTGTGAGGAGACTGGTGGTGCTGATGGACAGGCCCCGGGCCACCCTGCTGAAGTAAACCACCACCTTACAGGCCATATCATCTATGAGGCTTCTCAACCCCAAACTGGATACTGTCCTTGGCATGCCTCTAGTAAGAAGTGTCATCATGTTTGTAAAAGCCAAGTGGATGAGAACGAGGTGGATAGATTTCATGGTGCTTCTAAACAAGCCCATATAGTTCACAAGAACAAGGACGTTCCCCACAATGCCAAGTCCTATTAGAAACACAAAGATAGTCCCCTTGACAACATTCAACACCATTTCTCAATTACAGGCAGATATGCTTGGACGTAGGAACACCTTTTGAAGAAAGAAACATTAATGATAATACATATCTGCAAAGAAATATTTCACAGCTGAAATTCCCAGAGTGTAAAAACAATCAGTTTAAATGTAATGGTGCAGATTTCGTTCAAAATAATATTTCATTTTCTGTAATAGTTTGAGGAACATTCTACATCATTTAAAACACCATCTTGAGGACTATTATTCAAAACAATAAATTGTTAACCCTGAATTTTTTATAAGCTCCACATCATCAATACCAAGCTGCTTGTTTAAATCCTTGTTTTCCCATCTATGTTCAACCTCAGCATGGATACATTAAACCTGTACTCCTCTGTCCAGGTTTGGGTTCTGAATACCGTTTTCTGACACAAAGGAAGCAGAGGGTTTAACACAGAGGTTGTTTCAGGGCTAATTCAGAGAACGGTTAGATGAGACTGGAGCGTCTATTATGTCACAAGGTAAAGAAGGGATCCAAGAGGGACAGGCATGCCAACTAGGGGGCCAGCTTGCAGGGCTCTGCCGGCCAAAGTGAGAAAACCTGAGTCAAACTGAGTAATGACATAAGATGACATCACCTTCCCATGAACCAAGAACACAAAGGTGCACAATGAATGTAAGTCAACCAGGGAGAAGGGAAAGCTCTAACTTGCATGGAACACACAAATGATAAATGCAAAAGGAGAGCAGTGAAATTAGAAAATCGCCCTTTGCAACATCCTAACAGCAATTTCTCCAGGAAGAGACCATCAGAGGATGCTCAGATGTCACAGAACATCAACATGGCCTGGAAGTGTCTCCCCCATGACTTACTCATGCCAAAGAATGAAAGAGTCACGTGGTGCTGGACACCAGACAGACACCTGTGGACACAGAGGGTAGCAGCGCAGTGCAGAGAGGACCCTCCAGCAGCACGCAGCCCGGAAAGTTGCGGTCAGCGCTCAGCGCCCTTCTCTACTGCACCTGCCAGGGCTCTCCGAGTCTAAGCTCCAGGAAAAGTGGAAGAACTCCATTGAAAGGAGACTCTAAAAATGTCCCATGTCTTTCAAAATCATTAGTGTCATAAAAGGCAAAGGGAGACTCAGGAATTTTAGAGAATAAAGGAGCCTCGAGAGACTGACATTTGGTGCTGTAGCACAGGATTGGGATCATCCTTTGACAGACACAGATTCATTGGTTCAGCTGGTAAGATCTAAATACCTCTAACGAGTAACTCCCGATTTTGGTTACTGCACTCTGGTATGTGAGTTGATATTTTGTTTTTAAGAAAGAAACATTGAAGTTGGGAGTGGTGGCCCACACCTGGAATCCCAGGGACTTGGGAAGTGGGCAGGAGGATCACAAGGTCCAGGCCAGCTCAGCCACTTAGTGAGGCCCTAAGCAACTAACTGCTGACCTGTCCGTACAGTGGGGAGAGAGCTCAGGGGCGAGGTGCTACTGGGATCGATCCCCAGAACAAGAAAGAGAAAGGAGAAACAAGGAAAGAGAAGGGAAGGGAAGGGAAGGGGGGAGAAAGAGCTGGATGGGGTGAGTGCACTCAGGACTGAGCTGGGAAGTCCACGTTCCTGGGCAGTGAAGTGGGCAGGAGGTGGTGGGCTGACCACCTGCCCTGAGAGCAGACTTCTCTGGAGACCCCTGAGATCCAGGTGCCCAGCAGAGATATGTGGAGCTCATCTCTCCAGAGCAGATGCCAAGGCACAAAGTCCCCAGTCCCCATCAGAGTTGCACCCAGCCTTGAGCACTTCCCCTCCAGACCTCTGCATCAGGCCACGCTGGGGGCTCACGGACCTCGTCCTTTTGGACAGAACCCCAGTGGACTCTGCTGTCCTAACTCCTGGGAAGGGAAGCCCAGCGCTCTCTCTAGCAGAGTCAGTTCCAGGCCCCCAGCTGGCAGAGTGGAGGGAGACACCAGAAAGGCAGGGTGACAGCCAGCCCTGGCTCTCTCTGAGTGATGGCGGCCCAGGAAGGAGGAGGCAGGGCAGTGGGCACAGGCAGCAGAGCTCTGCACCTCAGCAGGGTGCCCCCTGGTTTGGTGAGCAGTGTCCCGCCCCTCACCTCCCTCCCTCTCTGTGGGGCGGCCGTGGCTGGTGCACACATTTCTCCCACTTCTGTCATGGGTTTCATCCACTTGCCATGTTCTCTCCTTGACGGTGGGAGTCATTCCGTTGGTTTGCTTTTTGGTTTTGTTTCTCTGGTTACCCTTCCCCTCCTTCCTGTCCTCTTCTCCATCTTGGCGAGTTTTATTGGTTTATTTTCTCTCCTCCAGGGTGCCACTGTCACCTCTCTCTGCTCTCTGTGCACATTTGGAATGTCCCACCGTTGCGTTTCTGCTGTTCTCTGGAGCATTGCAGCAGCAGCTCTTGGAGCTCCTCAGTGGACACCACTGCTGCCCCACCCCTCCTGATGCTGGGGTCCCCAGTGCTCTGCGTGGCCTGTCCACACTGTTTTGGTGCTGGATGCGGCTCACAGCGGTGGACACGAGCTGCTGTGGACCTTGCTGACCGCCCACACCTGCTGTGTGGTGACTGTTGCTGAGAAGCCATCCTGGGCACCGGGTGCTGTCCCTGGTATTGTCACCACTGTTTCTCTGAGAGCTGCTGGGGATCACTGGGACACTGCGAGTTCACAGGTGGAGGCCCTGCCGTGAACTACTCCACCTCCCAGCCACAAGGCAGCGCACCCACATCAAACCACCCTGCCCATCGCCAATCCCAGCAGACAGCAGGCCCAGGAGCTGAGGCTGCGGTAGCTCCTGGTCCCTTGGGTACATTCTGGGTTCACCTTGATCTGGTGTCACCTGTGTGTGCATAGAAGATAACCAAAAGCAAAATCTGTTTCTAATCCGTAAAGCCTGTCTAAAAAGGAGGAAAAGAAAACAATTTTCTTGTTGAAAAATATTAAGCCAGAATGTCATGCACATCAAAAGTTATCCAGTGGAGCCATGGCAGAAAGGCAGACATGACAGAAGCAAGTTTTAAAACCTCACCTTTGGGGCTGGGGACATATCTCAGTTGGCAGAGTGCTTGCTTCACATGTACAAGGCCCTGGGTTCAATCCCCAGTGCCAAAAAGAAAAAGAAAAAAAAAAAACCCTCACCTTTTACACTCAAATGGATACAAGCCAGAAAATATATGTTCTCAAGATAAAGTGTAACTGAGCTTCAAGTAAGAGGACTGACTCCTCCACTTGGCAAACATAGTTCATCTGAGATTCACCTGGCCCTGAGGCAGATCCTAGGTTATCTTTGCCTTTATCACAAGATGAGTGCACACTGCTCCCTGAAAGACAGAGGATGGGTGGCTGGGATTGAGGCTCAGAGGTAGAGCACTCACCTGGCACAGGTGAGGCCCTGGGTTCAATCCTCAGCACCACATAAAAAAGTGAATAAAATAAAGATATATGAGTTCACCTATAAGTAAAAAATAAATATAAAAAAAAAGGCAGAGGATGTTTTGCCATGTGGAGCTTGGTCCCACAGGACCTGGCAGACAGCCCCTGCCTTCTTGGTGATTGTATTTCAAAGGAGCACTCCAGGCCTCCAAGAAAAACATTCTGAGTTCTAATACTGTCAAGACATTACTTGGCTTTGAAAAAGATGTCCATACACTTCAAAGGGGCAAGGAAAGATCAGAATTACCTGATTTATATAGAAAATGCTCTAAAACAAAGAAGGGTGGATAAACGCCCTATTTCCTTTGTTTGTCAGAGCTGACAAGTGTCCCCAGACCTTCCTCAGCATAACTGTGCCTGGACGTGGAGGATGAAGACAGTTCTCAAACCCCAGGGCCGCTCTCCATGGGAGCAGGAGTGGCCCTAGCCCCTGTCAGGTAGGTGTCAGGTGCCCTCCAGGCCATGAGGGTCAAACCACCACAGGACAGGGCTGGAACTGCAGCTAGGAAAATGACATGTGAACGTAGAATCACAGGATTAGATGACTGAGCATTAACAACTGACAAATACCTAGGTGAATAATCCCTCTGAGTCTCACAATTCTGATTATTTTCCGTTATGGTAAACATGGCCATTGTCCCCTGGTGAATCAGTGCCTCCACATGACACATGTGACCTTGGGATCCGATGGTCCCCTTTGTGTTTAGGGATTCTAGTTCAATGCTAGCACTTCCCAATTTGATGTTGAGTTGATGGCAATGAACCAACAGTGTTTGTCTCATATGCTGAGAGGTGCTCATGGCTCATGACTATTGGAAACAACTTATCAAGGTTTGCCTGGATTTTATTTTTCCTGCATAAATATGTTTCTTCTTCACTTTTAAATGTGAATATTGAGTTGAGAAAATACAACTACATCTGAAATCATAATTAGAAAATAATTGAAAAGAATGAAGCACATGACTGACATTGTTACACTCAGGTGGAGGGGGAATGGGAACACTGGCAGTTGGGACACTCTGACATGACTGGTAGTGCATTGAATTTCTTTGATTTTGCAAATGTCAGTAGGATTTTCAAGTAGTAAAATATGAACAGTGAGAATAGCTCTTCATCAGTTGTGCCTTAGAAAACATACATGGGGTTTATTGTAGAGATGACTGAATATTTTCCTAATTTTGTGCGACAAACTTTCACATTCAGAAACCCAAAGACTTTATCATAAGGAATTGACACAGTAATGTTTATATGCAAACCTGTGATTGCTAAAAAATTAAAACAAAGAAATATATTGAAAGCATCCAGAAGAATACATCAAGCAAAATTCATCAATGATTCTTAATTGATAGTGGATTTCATTCAAGACATCTTGGGATTGATCACTAATTTAGTAAATCCTTCCTCTTATTGGTGGATTCAGGAACGTTTTCGGTCTCCAGCAATTATGGTCAGTTCATACCCAGTGGTTCCCTCGTTCCCATGACCAGTCATTCTATTAGGTGAACGTCCATCTCACTGGGGAGAGTAGGAGGAAGGGGTCAGTGTGCTCTGGCAGTGCAGCAAGGTCCCTCATGGGCAGCTCCCTCCCCCTCCACACAGGAGCCCTATGTCTGCAGACTGGCTCCAGGATGGGAGTTAATGGAGGAGCCATGAAACCTGTTCCAGAGATTTGAGTCAGATTTCCACTGAGAAGAGGTGGAGTTTTAGTCCTTCTAGAGATTCAGAAAGAATTGGACAGAACTCCCATAAGTTTCATTTCCACTGACCCCATGATCAATTGATTAATGCCAAAGATCTCGCTGGAGTCTCACAGTTCTGATTATTTTCCATTTTGTTAACCATGGCCACTGTCACTTGGTGAATCAGTGTCATTACATTGCACATGTGCCCTTGGGATCTGATGATCCCTTTGTGTTTAGAGATTCTAGTTCAATGCTAGCACTTCCAAATATGATGTTGAAGTGATGGCCATGAACCAACAGAGTTTACCCTGGATGCTGAATTATACTCTTGAATTTCTTCAGCAAATGGTGTTGTTAAAACTACATAGCCATGTGTGGCTATTTGGAGGCAAAATTCTTTGAAGGGCATTCTGTTATAAAAGAGACTCACCTCAAAAGTTTGTGGGGCCCAATTTAAGTACACAACTAGAAGACACATAAATTTGCTGACCTAGTTTAAAGTTATTAATCAACAAACTATTAAATAAAATGTTTTGTCTTCCTGAATTAACAGATAATACTTTCATACAAGCAAAATTGGAAATATGCATATACAAATTATGGTTTTTAGTCACTGAAAATTAGCAAACTGTCAAATGTTATTATTGAACATATCTAGTTGTTCTGTTCATAGACTAGCAGTATTCAGATAATTAATAAAAGAAAGACATCTATAGTTCAAAGGTTGCTATGCATTTATTTCATAGATATTATTGTTTTTGTTCTCATTTTTAAAATAAGTATTTATTTTGTTGTAATCAAAATTTTCATATGATATGTGCTCAAGTGACAGTGATGATTTAAACAAGGATCAATAACTTCGCATGCAAAGAACTAGATAGAGAATATTCAGTTTTGCAGGTCATGTGGTCTCTATCACAACTACTCAACTCTGGTCTTATAATGTGTAAACACCCAGATAATACATAAAAGAATGACCTTCCCCGAGTTCCAATACAACTTTATTTCTGAGCACTGAAATGCAAATTTGTAAATTCACATATTACAGGCAACGTGGAACATGCCTGTAATCCCAGCCACTTGGGAGGTTGAAGCAAGAGGATCCCAAGTTCAAAGCAAACCTCAGCAACTTACTGAGATCCTCAGCAACTTAGCCAGACTTTGCCTCAAAATATAAGATAAAAAGAACTGGAATGAAGTTCATTGATAAAGTGTGAGTTTAATCCCCAGTGCCTAATAATAATAATAGTAATAGTTCAAAATTATGAGTTAAAAGACAAAGACAGTACAGATTATAACTTTGGAATATTAAAGATTTAAATCGAAATTTACATTTAGACTAGGTATTTTCATAATTTTTTAAAACTTAATTAAATCTAATTAAACATTTTATAAAAATAAAATGGTTTACAATTCTAGTGATCAATGTTCATATAGTGACCAGTATAACATGCTGTATGTACAGACCTGCTTGTATACAACTTTAAGAATAATACAAGTTAAGTATATATCCTTCAGTTGCTATTTGCAATTTTGTAAATATCATACTAATTTGTGAGTATGTCTGGAGGCACGAATGAAGACACCCAAAGTAGTAAGAAAATGGACACTGAGCACTCCTGGGAATGACTGTAATACATCATTGTGAAACATATACTGTATTCCTACTGCCTAAGAATGAGAAGTGAACCCTTTAAAAAACTACATAACCACATGCAAAATATGACATGGGCATTAATTTCAAGCCATACACAAACTCAAAATTCAGCAAAGATTCAGATATCAAACTGAAATTTCAGAATACCTCAAACGCAGGATATGGGAACACTCCTTGACTTCGGTGTCCTCACTGAGTTTTTGGATATGACTTCCAAAGCAGAATATATATATATATATATATATATATATATATATATATGAGATTACCCAGCACGATTACGTCAAACTAAATATGTTCTGTACATGAAGGAGACAGTCGACACCTTGATAAGCCAGAAATGGCGTGAGATCCACATTGGAATATCTGTGACTTGTAGAGTTTTACTGTCCAAATCATGTGAGTCTCTCACAGAGGTGGATAAACAGAAAACCCAAGAATAAGCAGGTTAAAAATGGGCAACAGACTCATCACCCTTCTCTGGACCTCAACACCATCTCCCACTGCCACCTCTCCTTCTCCTTCTTTCTCCCTCCCCACACGTGCTCTTAGGGCACCACCATGTGGCTTTATCAGGATGAACAGAGGTTTTCCCTACAAGTACTGATGTCCTTCTGGAAGAAATTATTCCCAGATTTGCCCTCGCCCCCCCCCCTTACTTCTGACACTAGTCCCTCCTTCATGTGTCATGTGTCCCAACAGGTGGCATCGCCCTCAACCTCGCCTGGAAGCTGCACATTCCCCATCATTCTCAGTCCTCAGGAAAACTAGAAAGAGCAAGTTCTCTTCTCAAATCCTAGCTCCCTAAACATCCCTAGAGTTAGAACAACCCTGGGCCATCCTTTGACCTTTGGCCCTAATGGGTTCAAGAGCCACCTCACTCCCCTTCCTTCATTAGCCCTTTTGAACTTATGTATGTCCACCCTTTCCTCCTGGGGTCCACCCTGTTTCCTGAGTCCCCTCAGCGACCACTTTCCCACTCTTTCTCTAACAGGCATCTGCTTCTTGAACATGTAGACAACCCAACCACAACCCTCCTCTCTACTGCCTGCCTGTCACCCTTGTCCCAGGGCCTGGGTGTATCTCAGGAACCTTCATCCTTCTCTTTTATCCCCCAAATGGACAGGACCATTCCAAGTTTTCCTGACTACTAGTGTGTTGGGAGACCCTCATGGATTCATCTCAGCAAGGTAAAACCGGCCCCTCCTTCCAGGCCCAAGTACTCCTGCAGCTTAACACCTTAAATCAGGTTAACATGGATATCAGAGGAACCTTAAGTCCGTGCCCTCTTGGTGCCATTACTGGTCTTGTGTTCACAACCTGTGGGCAGAACAACAGGCTTTCCCTTGTGCCATATTTTTCCTGGCCCAATCTCAGGCATAGATCTCATCCCTCCACCTGCCAGGCACCCTTTCCAGCTTCTTTCTGGAAGGAATCTCCAATTTCTCTTCCTGAATTCTATTCTCTATTTCTTTCCTATGCACTCCAGAATAACAGGCTATCCGGAAATCCAGGTTCACAAAATCTGGGGCACACCAACTCTTCTTAACTCCACCTGCTGGAGGGCACCCCAACATGCCTGTCATTCTCCAATTTGATGCCTGCACAACCACCATGCCACAAAGTCTCATCACAGGGAGCTACTCCCTCGTTGGGACTGAGAATGTTCTTCCAACACAGATACGTATGCTTCAAGCACAAACCAATAGCAGCTTGTAAAAGGAGCTCTGATGAGGCTTATTGTCCCCACTGTCTTGCCATCACATTCATGTCACTATCCAGGAAGTTCCTTTCTGAAACTGTGTCCCCCTCCACTGAGGAAGTAGCCAATGTAACCCTTACCTACACCATCCCTGACCCTCAGAACCCACTCTGGGACTCCACCATCAAGGCTGGGGTCCATATAGAGGGGCAGGTAAAGATCCAGCAGGAATAGCCAGATTATTAAGGCCAGCATCCAACCAGTCAGCACGCCATGAGCAGCATAGCCCAATGACCACAACACTACTAGCCCACACCTGGACCCCTCTGCTCACATAGCTCCACACAACCTCACACCTCCTCCACAGTTCTGATCCCTCCTACACTTCTGACTGCTGTCTCTGTGTCCCTCACCCACAGCTCATTGATACAGACCCTGTCCCTCTCCATGGACTCCCTTCTCATGTCTGTTCACCACTTCCTTATGAAATCTCTTGGGACCTCTTCATTCCAATGTCTCCTCTTTGGTGCACCCTCTCCCTCCCCATGTCTCTGTTCCACCCTGCTACCTAATGGTTCCCTATTCAACACAACTTACCATGTCACCCAGCCACTCCAGAGCCAACCTGGCATCCTCTTCCTCTGAGGAAACTCCATTCTTCACTGCCTGACACCCCCTGTTCCCACCCTCTCCCCCCGTCCTCCTCACACTGGATATAACCATATACTCCGTGGAGGAGGTTGAACTGACCTTCTCCTCCCGCTCCTGGACTCCACTTCAAGTCCCAGATGCAAAAGGGCAGTCCTAGCCCCCGTCCTCCCTGTGTCAGGCATGTTGGCAGCAGGTGGCACGGGGGTAGCAGGAATAGGCAGAGCCACCTGTGTTTACTCTACACTCTCCCAAGAATTGAATGAGGACTTTAGCAGGTGGCAGAGTCCCTAGAGTCTCTTCAAATCCAAGTCACCTCCTTAGCCAATGTAGTTCTCAAAAATAGGAGAGCCATTGACTTCCTAATGGGAGAGAAGGGGGGCACTTGTGTGATTTTTAGGAGAGGAATGCAGTTATTTCACCGACAAATCGGAATAGTCCAAGGAAACATAGCTGAGCTCTAGGAGGGCATCCAGAAATGCTGCTGGGAGTGGCAGCAGTCATCTCCCTAAACCTTTGAGACAACTGTCCCCTGGCTGCCCCTGTTGATGGGCCTTCCCCTTAAATTCATCTTACTAGGACCTTATCTAATAAAACGCCTGAAAATTCTTTTTACAAGATCTAGGAAAAGCACTCAGTAATCAGACTGTCAGCCAGGTCTTAAGAGCCAGGATAGCCCCTCCCTGAAGTTCTGGCCTGACCCTTCTTTGTCCCTGTTCAGCTTGAAGAAGGCAGAATGAACAATGCCCCTTATCACTGTAAGACAGGAGGCCAAAATGTTAGGTCCCTAGACACTGGTAACTCAATTTTGTTCTGGGACTCCATATAGGTGTATAAACTGCCCAGAAAACGAAATTTAAGATACTCTCTTCCCATACACCCCCACCCCAACGTCCCTAAACACAGAAAACTGTAGTTACCCAGCCACCTGCACCCAAGGTCTATTCTAGCTTGCTCTTGTTCCTTGTCCAAAAGATCCATGAGCTTCTATCTGTGTGACAGTGGCTGCTGCGCCTTGCAGAAGGGCAGCCTTGCAGATGGTAGACATCCTCTGTCCATAAACGGTGCCTGAGCTCAGAGCTGTCTCCTGTGTGTATTTGCCAGCTACCCTAAAAGACATACTCAGAACAGCATGGAGTACACTTTGTTCTGATTGAGTCCACAATCTTTCCTGTTCCCTTCCTTCTCTTCTTCTGATCTTTCTGCTATTACTGATAGTGTGTTTTAAAAAGATTAGCATCTGTTGTCACCTAATCCAAAATAAGGTGAGCAGATAAAAATATAAATACAAGAAAGATCAGTGGGGTAGATCAAGAAGGATGAAGGGCAGGAAGGAGGGATGGGATAAGGAAAGACTGTGGAATTAATGTGTCCTGACTTTCCCAGGGGCATATGTGAACATCTCACAGTGAGTCACGTCGATTTTTCACTCCATAGTTGCAAACATCCACATTTTGATGTTTATGTGGAGTCCTCTTATGTGCTTAGTTGTGAATCTGTTTTTTCAAAAAGTCAGGAGACAAATACAGATAAGAAGAGACACAGACTCAACCAATATTTATGGAATGATGTTTGACAATACTCCTAAGCACCTATAAGGAAGGTACTTTGGCCAAGATGACCAAAGTGATGTAGACTTCCAGTTCACTGCCATCGTCATCAAGTAGCAATGGTGTTTTTCACAGTCCTAGAGAAAGTCGTCTGAAAATTCATACGGAAGAGCACGGGATGCAGAATAACAAGCTGATCCTGAGCACCGAGGACAAAGCCAGCATCAGCAACTTAGTGAGACCCTGTCTCAAAATACACAATACGAAGGGCTGGGGATGGGGCTTCCTGGTCGAGTACCCCTGGGTTCAATCTCTGTTGCCAAAAAAAATTAAAAATATAAAATAATAAAAGGAGGAGAGAAAGGGATCTTGTGAAAATAGGAGGGTAACCAATAGAATAGTGGCTGGGATTGAGAGAAAGAGGAAAAAAAATCACCCAAATCATGCTACGCCCATTATGAGAAGACCATGATGCATCATATGTAGGTAGAGATATATTAATGATTCTGAGATGATTATAACAAAAGGGAGGTCAAAAGAGTAGAGCCGGCCAATCAGGAGGAGGAGAAAGGGAAAGAATGAGGAAGTACGGGAACATGTCACGTGTATGATGAAACGTGTTACGTGTACTATGAACATGGGATCATTTACCCTCTGGTGTGTATTATCATAGTGTAATAAACGACAAAAAAAGAGAGGAATGAAAATCACTCTACAGAGCTCTGGAATAAGAGGGAAGTGCACTCCAACAGCTGGTGTCTTCTGAGACCCATGGGAGGTTCACTGAGCTGATTGATGTGGCTCACAGGAAACTCAGGACTCGTTCATTCTCCTCCTCCTCTCTCTTCCATTCATTCTCCCTGCCCCTCGGCCCCTGCATCCAGTCCACAGAGTTTTCTTCTAGTTAGATCAAAGACTGACTGACTGACCAACCTTCCTTCCTTCCTTCCTTCCTTCCTTCCTTCCATCCTCCCTCCCTCCCTCCCTCCCTCCCTTCCTTCCTCTTCCTCTCCTCCTCCTCCTCCTTCTCCTTCTGTCTTTCTCTCTCACCCTCCCTCTCTCCCTCCCTTCCTCCTTATTATTCAGTAACTTTCATATATTACTGCAAATATTTACACTTTGACTTTTAGGATCTGATCAATTTCACTTAGCATGGTAGTCTCCAGGTCCATCCATTGACCACAGATGCATACGCCATTCTTTGTTATGGCTGAATAATATTTCATTGTGCATATACGCCATGTTTTTTTTTTTTTTTTTATCCATTCGTGTGTTGATGGGGATCCAGGTTGGTTCCATAGCTTGGCTACTGTGAATTGAGCTGCCGTAAAGATTGATGTGGCTGCCTCACTGTAATATGCTGATTTAAAATCCTTTGAATATATACTGAGAAGTGGGGTAGCTGGGTCATATGGTGTTCCATTCCTACTATTTTTAGGAATCTCCGTACTGCTTTCCAGAGTGCTTATGCCTATTTGCTGTTCCATCAGCAATGTATAAGTGTACGTTTCCTCCCATATTGTTCTCGGTATTCTGTTTTTTAAAAAAATATTTTATTTTTTAGTTCTAGTTGGGCAAAATACCTTTATTTTACTTATTTATTGTTCTGTAATGCTGAAGATTGAACCCAGGGCCTCACACGTGCTAGGCAAGTGCTCTACCGCTGAGCCACAGCCCCAGCCCCAGTTCTTTGTATACTTGACAATTGACATTCTGACTGGAGTGAGGTGAAACTTCATTTTATTCTTAATTTTAATTTCCCTAATTTTTAGAGATGCTGAATATTTTTCCATATATTTGTTCACGTCTTGTATTTCTTCTTTTGAGAACTGTCTTTTTATTTCTTTTACCTAGTGATTAATTGGGCTATGTTATTATTATCATCATCATCATCATCATCATTTTATTTTATTTTAGTGTTAAGGTTTTTCAGTCCTTTGTACACTCTGGCTGTCACACTATTATTTAAGGAGCAGGAGCCTGAGATCATCTCACATTCTGTGGGCTCTCTTCACACTCTTGTTTCCTTTGCTGTGCGTAAGCTTTAAAATTTGACACCAGCCCATTTATTGATTTTTGGTCTTACTTCATGGGCTTTAGGGGTCTTGTGAGAAAGTTAGTTCCTCAGTGACATGTTGGAGTGTTAGGCCTGCATGTTCTTCCAGCAGTTGTGGAGATCTGGGTGCAGTCCCCAGGTCCTTGCTCACGTGGAGGTGACTCCTGCAGGGGAGCGGCGGGGGTCTTCTCTGCAGGGGTTTCAGGACCCTGCCCCACTGTTAGAAAGGCTGCCTCATCACGGCTGCCTGGTGTCGGACCCTGTCCCCAGGGGCCTGCCTCGTGTCCTCTGCTCCCTCCCAGGTCTCCAGGCCTGTCTGGGTGCCAGCACCTTGCTGCCTTTGTCACCTGGCTCTCCAGTGTAGCTGACATCAGGAACCGTCAGGATTGCAGGATCGCTCTTCCTGCTCGGGACTGACTTTTCTCTGTGGGTCTCTTATTTATCCAAATGAACTTTAGGGGTGTTGTGGCTCAATCTTTGAAGAATGCCATTGATACTTTTGTAAGAATTGCATGAATCTGCATAATGCTTCTGATTGTGTGGCCATTTTTAGAACATGAATCTGCCATTCCCAGAAGATGACAGGTCTTTCCATCTTCCGTGGTCTTCAGTTTCTTTTTTCACTGTTCTCTGCCTTTCACTGTAGACGACCTTCCCGTCCTTTATTAAGTTAATTCCTAAGGGGTTTTTGGGAGATCATTGTGAATGGAATGTATTTCCTCATTTCCTTTGTGACAGATTCCTTATTGGAGTATAGAAAATCTTTAATTTTAGTGTTTGATATTCTCTCCTGCTCTTATGAAATTTGTTTACGAACTCTAGAAGTCTTCTGGTGCAGTTTTTCTGGGTCTTCTAAATATAAGATCATGTCATCAGCAAATAGATAATTTGCTTTTCCTATTTGTATCCCTTTAATTTCCTTCTCTTGCCTGATTGCTTGGGTAGGATTTCAAGGACTTTGTCAAATAGGGTGGGTGAAAGTGGACCTGTGACACTTGTTCCAGTTTTCAGTGGAAATGTTTTGGGTTTTCTCCCTTCAGCATAATGTTGACCTTGGGTTTGTCATATATGACCTTTACACTACTAACATATGTTCTTTCCGTTCCTAGTTTCTCTAGTGTTTTAGATATGAGTGAGCACTTTACTGTGTTGGAATAATTATGTGATTCATGTCGTTAAGTCTATTTTGTGATGAATGACATTCCTAGGTTTGCATATGATGGATCAACCTTGCATCTGTGGAATGAACCCATTTTTTTTATGGTGCACTGCCTTTGTAACATGTTTTTGTATGTGATTGGCCAGTATTTTATTAAGTATATTTTCACTGTAGTTCGTCGAGGATAATGGACTTTATTTTTTTTCCTTGATGAGTCTTGGTCAGGTTTGGTGTGGTGATGCTGGCCCACAGGATGGGTTTGGCAGTTTCTTCCTTTTCTGTTTCATGGAATAACCTGAGGAGGACTGGTCATACTTGTTCTTTGAAGGTCTGGTGGAACTTGGCTGAGAGTCCATCCAGTCCTGGGCTTGTGTTTGTTGGGAGACTTTTCACAGCTGCTTCAAGTTCATTACTTGGTATTGATCTGTTTAAGGGTTGTGTACCCTCGTGGTTCAGTGTGGGGAGGTCACATGTCTCTAGGACTTTGTCAGTATCTTCAAGACTTTCTAGCTTTCTGGAGGATAAATTTTTGAAATAGTTTCTGATGATCCTCTGGATCTCAGTAGTGTCTGCGGTGATGTATTCTTTTTCATCTTGGATTTTGTTAATTTGAGTTGTTTCCCCTTCTTTCCTTTGGTTAGTTTGGTGAAGGTCTTTGTCAGTACTGTTCATCCTTTCAAAAAGCCTACTCTTCATTTAAATTATCTGTCATATTGTGTTTTTTTATTATTCATTTCACAGACTTTGGCTTTGATTTTAATTATTTTCTGTTTTCTAGTGATTTGGGCATTGGTCTGCTGTTTTAGTACAGTGTTGAAATACAATGTTAACTTATTTGGTATTTACTTATTCATATTTTTATGTTGATCACAGTGCTGTACACGTTCCTCTTAGAAATGCCTTCAGGAAAATAATCCTGGTTTTTCAAGTTACTGAGATTGTATATGGCCTTTCAAAGATTGATATACATCTCAAACTCATGCAAAAGATGCCAGTTCATAGTAATAAAATCATTACAAGTATCACAGAGTTCGGTGCTCCTTGTGTACCAGGGAACACTGCTCATGGCTCTGTTTCCCTCTGTGTCCAAGCTCACAAGTGCCCTGAGCGGCCACTCCACCATGCAGGCCTGGGTCTCCCTTCCACACCAGGGACCGTAACTCAGGTGGCTTCCATGTGTGGCCCAGGATTCTATCCCTAATGTGTGCAGGGCGCATCCCCAGGTCATGAGTCCCTCAGGGCACAGAGGAGGCCCAGTGTCCAGGAGCCTGCCGCCCCAGCCAGCCCCGGGCTGCTCTGTCTCTGAAGAAAGGAAGCTGCTGTCACCTCCCCTCAGCCCTTGGCCACATTCATTGACATTCTTTTGCAACAGGGACACAAACACTCCTCCAGGTGGCAGGATGAAAATGGATATGAGGACCTTCCTGGGGTGCAGATGAATTATAGAAATGCCCTTCAGGAAGAGCACAGGAGATTTGAGGTTTTCAATACTTTTCTTAGGGCATTATAGTCACACTCAGGTGTGCCTCCTCTGACGTAACACACATGCAGGGAACGTCATCGGCTCCTTCGGAGTCCCCAATGCTCCCAATTTTCATCCCCCCCCCCAGTTCCCATTCCTGTTCTAACTCGTGTTCCTTGTATTTATTCATTGTTTTACCATGTCATGCTTCATAGACATACACAAAGCGAGGTTCATCCTGGTACCTTCACCTGTGCCCACAGCTTGGTCACCTCCAGTTCATCCCACAGCTCCTCTCTTGCTCCACTTCTCCCACTTCCCCAAATCCCTTCTCTGCTCCATGGACATGGTTTTTTTATTATTTTTTATTTTTTAATTGAATCTGCACAGTCTGTTCCCCTTAATTTTTCTCCAGTTTCCACCTATGAAGTGAAATGTTTTACCCCTGATGTAACCCAACATTCTCTATTAACCCATCCATTTCCCAGACAATGTGATAGTTTTACTCTTCTTCA
Source organism: Marmota marmota marmota (assembly GCF_001458135.2). Lineage (NCBI taxonomy): Eukaryota > Metazoa > Chordata > Mammalia > Rodentia > Sciuridae > Marmota > Marmota marmota. The sequence continues at coordinate 19,944,915 of NW_025999913.1, read as the reverse complement.
TGGCTGAGTAGAACTCCAGTTTGTCCATCTTCCCTATTTTCTTGATCCATTCATGTGTTAGTAATCACCTGGGCTCATTCCATAACTTGGCCCTTGTGAATTATATTACTATAAATATTGATACACTTGTATCACTCTACCGTGTTAATTAGATTTTTAAATATAAATACCATGTAGTGGGATAGCTGAATCATATGGTGGTTCCTTTTTTAAATTTTTAAGGAATGTCCATATTGCTTACCAACTTGGTTGTACTAATGTGCTGTCCCACCCCCAAGGGCATGAATTCACCTGCTTTGATCACATCTTTGAGAGAATCTACTTCTATTTGTATTCTAATGAATGCCATTTTTCTAACAGTGAGGTGAGATCTCACTGTAATTTTGATTTGCATTTCTGTGGTGGCACATTTGATGTTTTGGGAGTGGTACTGTGGGTGCATCTAGCCATTGGGTTCAAGTTTTTGGTCAATGTACAAGAAATATAGAAACCACTTACAGCAACGTTCTTGAAGTGCAATGTGCACAGGTGGAGAAAAGTGGCTCCTGTCCTTCCCAGGTGCCTGGTTGAGACTTGCTTTGAAGGCAGAGTCCCCAGTGCTGGGCCTCAAGTACCACATCCCTGTGCATGGAGCAGGCCTTGAACATGAGGGGAAGTGACATCTGTGTCCCAGAAGTGGGCACCAATCTATTGGTGATGATTCACTTTCTTATTATGAAAACTTCTTGTAAAACAATTAAGCTCCAATTAAAACTGAGATGAGGTCTGAGCCTCACAAACTTAGTAATTGTGGAGGCAGAGGGAGAGCCATGCTTCAGGGACTGGTGTCCCAGGGGTTAGCTTCTCCCTGACAGGTGTCAGCTCTGAACACTGGAGCCTCTGTGATAGTTAACTGAATGGAAAAACTTCACAAACCCAGAAGGTACAAGTGCGACCTTGAAAGCTGCATCTTGTCTAAAAGACAGCCCAGAGCTTGTCTGCAGCACAGCCACCCAGGTGAGTGGACCCTAGGATCTGACTTGCTCACAGGCCCAGGGGACATTCCCTCAGCCGTCAAGGTCTTACTCTGTGACTGAGTAAGGGGGTGGCTGACAGGGTCTGAGCCTTAGGACCTTCCCTCTTCTTCTCATATCTAAAGGTGGGCACCAGGGCCAGGAAGATGAAGGGGTCTTTTACAGCAGGTGTCCCTCAGCTATGCCGGAGCCACTGTGACCCTGTGTGCAAGATCTGATTCAGCAGAGAGCTCTGTGGTGGGCCCTGAGGATAGAAAGTTAGAAGCTTTTTCTGCTTTTAGGAAAGTTCAGTTTCTTCAAACTCCATGTTGTCCTGCTGTGACTCTCTCTGCATGCTTAGGTTATATGATATTTTTGCACCTATTTTTTGGAATATTGTTTGATTTCCAAGATACAAATTTCCCCTTGCATTATATATCTATGTTCCTAAGTGCGTTTGTGTTTAATGAGAAAGAATTCTGTCTGCAACTAACCTAAAACTGTTGGTCCTCACATGTAGCATTAGACCATACATGAGTGTCAAATTCATTCCTTACATGTCTGCTTGGCAAAATGCCTATTGAAACAATTAACATTCAAAATCTTAGTGTCTCTTATCCAGTATGATTTCATTATTTTGCTTCATATTAAACTTTCACAAAATTTATTTAAGATTAGTTTAATACCGTGAAGCAAGGAACACTTCTCATATTTATCTTTGCAAATTTTCCCCAGGATGGATGCATGTACCTGCCACCTGTTGGATTTTATTCCCAGCTGGGAGTCATACATGTCTTTCAATGCAAGACCTTCTTTTAGAGCCGTTCACTGTATAGTTGTAAATCCAATCTGGGATAATGCCACTTTCTCTTCTGAAATTCTTCTTTTCATTCAGACAGAGTGAAAGAGAAGTGAGTTGTGTAATTCAGAAATGCCTCCCAAATTTGATACAGAGCTCTGAAGTTTGGGTAGGTGGGAAGAAATGATTTTGCATCTTGTCAAGGGGATAATCTTCGTGTTTCTAATAGGACTTGGAGTTGTGGGGAACATCTTGGTTCTTGTGAACTATATGGGCTTGTTTAGAAGCACTATGAAATCTGCACACCTCATTCTCATTCATTTGGCTTTTACAAATATGATAACACTTTTTTCAAAAGTAATGCCAAGGACAATTACCAGTTTTGGGTTGAGAGACCTCATAGGTGATTCAGCCTGTAAGATCATAGTTTATCTTGGTAGGGTGGCCCGGGGCCTGTCCATCTGCACCACCAGTCTCCTCACAGTGGTCCAGGCCATCACCATCAGCCCCAGAGCCTCCAGGTGGGGGAGGCCGCAGCCCAGGTCAGCATGGCACCTGCTTCCCTTGCTGCTCTTCCTTTGGATTCTCAATTCCGTGATGAGCATGAACTTAACATTTTACTCCAAAAATATCAGCAGCATGAACACATCACAATTTACTAGTGGTTACAACTATTGTTATTTACAACCACAAACCGGGATAATTAGATGGATTTTTGTTGCTCTCATGGTCCTTCCAGACGCTGTGTTCCAGGGTGTCATGGGCGGGGCCAGTGGCCACGTGGTCTTCCTCCTCCACAAGCACCACCAGCAGGTGCTCCACCTTCAGACCTCCAAGCTCCTCCACAGAACCCCCCCTGAGGTGAAGGCTGCGAAGAGTGTCCTCCTTCTGATGCTCTGCTTTCTCTTCTTCTATTGGGCAGACTGTTTCATGACTTTATATGTCACTTTCTCCTTAGAGAAGCGTTTCCTAGAAGTAAGTGTTCTAGAGCTTGTGAACCTTGGCTATGTGGTCCTCAGCCCATTTGTGCTGATGCACAGGGATGGACACCTGGCTGAGTGTTGTCGTGCTCAGTGAGAAGGAAAGACTTTGAGAAAATGTCTATTTCATTAATCTTTTCAGTCAATAAGTTTTAAATAATTCTTAGATTTCTGTTGCTGTATTTTAGGGAAAAATCAAGTTAGCGTAGATGATACGCATAGAGGCACATTTCCAAACCACAAAGCTGGTGACAGTCCTATGACAGATTTCATAGGAAGATGGTTACGGGTGCTTCTTCTACATATCTAAGGCCCTCAAGATATTTGCAGGTTTCATTTCCCTTGTAAACCTCAAACTCTATTGACACGTATTAAGATTAAGGTATATTTATTTATGATTAATAGAATACATTTTGAGGTTCATAGTATTTAAAAATAGAATTGAATGATATTAGAATGGAATGATAATAGAATGTATTATGTACATTATGAAATGTGCAAAAATAGAGACTTATACTTGTCTCATTGATAGAATGATACATGGATACATAATGAAAATAATTTAGTTTTCTTTTGTGTTTTCTGATTTCTGACTCACAATTTGAATGCATTTTTCTCCAATATATGAGGAGTTGGTATTGATCACAAATCATGGCTTGTTTCAAGAGGGTACTAGTTGCCTCTGTGATACTTGATATTGTCCTTCTGTCTTCAGTTATCCACAACACACACTGATGTGAAATGTAGTGAACTTAATCTTCCTGTTTCTGATATGAGTCAAAACACATATTCCTGTAGAGTGCACAGATCTAGCCATCAAGTATTTGAGAACCTTTTGAAATATTATTGATGATGTTGATGTGTTGATCATCTTTCCTCTAGGACTTCAGAGTTGGCCTAGGGGCCCTTCCTTCATAGCTATGTGTCCTCTTTGTCTTTCTTATGACCATGTTTATTTTGGGATGTTTTATGTCTCTAGGAAGAAATGGTGAAGGCCTTTTCTTGTGGTTTGTTTATTCCACGATAACACAGATTTAAAATGATTTATTGTTATTATGTCATACTCCATAATTAGAGTTTATTTGCTTCATATAATGGTGGTGTCTTTGAAGACAGAGGTTTTACGAGTGCCTTAGATTCACAGTTCTCCTGTGATAGCTGTCTCCCAAAATGTATCCTAGAAAACAAGACCAAGTGAGCCCTCCCCAGACCCATCACTGGTGTGGACTCCAGAGCAGGGAGTACAAATCCCGGAAGTGCAGATGGGAATGAATGACACGTAAATGTAGAAACATGAGGATGAGGTGACCAAGCACCAACAACAGACAATACCTAGGTGAAAAAGAAAATGGTTCCTGACTTTTGGACACAATGTATCAAGTTTTGCCTGGAATTTATATTCCTTATGTAAGTATGATTTTCTTTACTCTAAAATGTGGGAATTGAGTGGAGAAAATAAAAGTGCATCAGAAACCATAATTGGAAAATAATTGAAACTAATGAAGCACATGATTACATTGTTACACACCTGTCAAGTGGGAGATAAAAGAGAGAAATGGGAACACTGGCCATTGGAACTCTCGGGCATGACTGGTAGCACATCACTTTTCTTTGATTGCACAAATACCTGTGTGTCTTTTAAAGCAGCAAAATATAAATAGTAATTTGAACTCTGCCTGAGTTGTGCCTGAGAATGCTTACACAATGGTTATAGATGAGATGACTGAGTATTTCCCTAAGTTTGTGAGATCAAACACCACATTCAGAAATTGAGAGAAATGATTACACCAATTGACACATCAATGTCAATTACAAACCTGTAGTTGCTAAAAATTCAAACAAAGAAATATCTTGAAAGGAACCATAGGAATACATGAAGTAAAAGTCATCAACCATTCCTAACTGATAGTGGATATCATACAAGACACCTTGAGTCCCAGAAAACTCCATTGATCACAAGCCTAATAAGTCCCTTCTCTTATTGGTGGATGTAGGAACATTTGGGTCTCCATCAGTTATCGTCAGTTCATACCCAGTGTCAGTTAATCGCTGAAATGTCTGGTGGTTCCCTGTTCCCATGCCCAGTCATTCTATTAGGTGAACGTCCATCTCACTGGGGAAGAGTAGGAGGAAGGGGTCAGTGTGCTCTGGCAGGGCAGCAAGGTCCCTCATGGGCAGCTCCCTCCCCCTCCACACAGGAGCCCTGGTCTGCAGACTGGCTCCAGGATGGGAGTTAATGGAGGAGCCATGAAACCTGTTCTAGAGATTTGAGTCAGATTTACCCTCAGAACAGATGGGGTTTCTCTCCTTCTATAAATCCAGAAAGGATTAGGCAGAACTGTCATATGTTTTATTTCTGCACACCTGTTTATCAATTGATCAATGCCAAAGATCTCTCTGAGTCCCACAGTTCTGATTATTTTCCATTGTGATAAACATGGCCACTGTTCCTTAGTGAATCAGTGACACCATATGGCACATGTGCCCTTGGAATCTGATGGTCCCCCTTGTGTTAAGGTATTATAGTTCAATGTCAGTACTTCCTAATTTGATGTTGAATTCATTGCTAAGAACCCACAAAGTTCAACTAGGATGCTGAGCTATCCTCATGAATTTCTTCAGCAAATGTTGTTGGTAAAAGTAGATACCCACCTGCAAAATATGATATCGGGTCCTAATCTGAAATCACACAAAACTCTACTCAAAGTTGAGCAAAGATTCAGACATATAATTGAAAATTTAGGACTCCTCAAATGCAATATGGTGAAACACTCCTTGACTTTGGTGATGTCAGTGAGTTTTTGGATATGATTTCCAAATCAGAAAAAAAATAGCAGCAATTACCAAGTGGGTCTATGTCAAACTAAAGATATTCTTCACACAAAGGAGACCCTCACCACATTGAAAAGCCAGCAATGGGATGAGAGCTGCATTTAAAAATGTTGTGAGTAGTAAAGTTTTACTTTCTAAACTATGTGAGTCACTCACATTGGTGTATAGACAAAGTGCCCAAGACTAAACAGGTTATAAATGGGCAAGGTCTTGAAAAATATTTTCCCAAACAAGATATGCAAATGTCCACACCATATGAGCAGGTGTTCATCATCATTGACCACTAGGACACTGCAAATCACATTCAGGAGACACAACCTCACACCCGTTAGGTTGCTTCTTAACTAGGAGAGAAAAAAATAGTAAGTGTTATGTTAGAGTCTGTAAACAAGTCAGGATGGCGCCTGGAAAATGTTAAGGTCTATAAACAAGTCTGGATGGCGCCTGGCAAAATGCCAGAGGGAGTGGTTTGTGAAGTAACACCAGTGAGCCATTAAGTGTGGAGATTTCTTATTGGTTGACTCATGTATCTAGTTTATGCTAATTAAGATAAGCTGTGTGGAATGTATAAATACCTCTGTTGTCCTACAATAAAAGGCTCCCACTCCTGCTGTATCAATCTACACAAATTGTCACCCCCCCGGCTAGTTTGCTGCAGCTGGACTGAGGCAGCATACTTTAAATCAAAACTACAAAACAGACAAACAATGGTAAGCAAATTAGTTTATCAATAGGGTATAACAATTGTAATTCTATATGTGAATCTATGTGTAATCCATAAAACACTGGTGTACCTAAATATAGGAAGAAAATATTAATTGATCAGAAGGGAAAGATAGACTGCAATTCAGACACAGTAGGGACTATAGTACCCCACTTTCATCAAAGGACAGATCATCTAGAGAGAAAATCAATGAGGAAATATTGAACTCGAACTACTCCATCGAATGGACCTGAAAGACTTACAGAATGTTTTGTTCAACAGCATCAAAATACATATTCTTGAGCTGGAGGTATAGCTCAGTTGGTAGAGTCCCTGCCTTGCATGCACAAGGCCCTGGGTTCAATCCCCAGCACACACACACACACAATCTTCTTCCCAACCACACAATGAACTTCAGAATAAATTATGTGTCAGGCTACAAAACAAGTCTTAACAAATTTTAAAAGACTGCATTCATGACAATTATCTTTTCCTACCACAATGGTATAAAACTAGAAGTCAACAATGGGAGAGATTTTAAAAATTCTACAAACACGTTGAAATTCATGTCATGATCCTGAAAAACCAAAGGGTCAAAAAAGAAATAAGAGAATTTTTGAGATATCTTGAGATATCTTGAGACAAATGAAAATGGAAATACAACAAACCAAAACTTGTGGGATACCAAAACTTATATACTTCTAAGAAAGAAGTATATAGCAGAAAGTGCCTACATCAGTAAAGAGAGATCTTAAAGAAATAGCCTAACATTACACCTCAAAGAACTAGAAAAGAAAGAACAAACTAAGCCCACACTTGGTAGAAATAAGAAAATAACAACGGTTACCAAATACTGAAAGAGTCAGGAGGAAGGAGGAGGGAGAAAGGTGGACGGCCAGGTTAAGTCACATGAGGAGCAAGAGGCTCTAGCATGCACAGCAGGGTGACTGTAGATAACAGTCATGACCCCACATTCACAAAGCTCAAAGAAAGGACTATGAGAGTTTTCTTTATAAATAAATGATCAACGAGATGATATGCTTAACCTGACTTAAATATTGCACAATGCAGACATTTGTTAAAACATCAGTTGTTACTCCACTAATATGTACAATTTTCAAGGTTTTTATGTATCAGTTAAAAATTATTTTTTAAAAAAGAAGAGGGAAAATAATAAAGATCAGAACACAAATAAATCAAAAAGAAAATTTAAAAAAAAAATTAGAGATCAAACTAAGAGTTGGTTTGTTGAAGTGTTGGTTTGTTGAAGAGATGAACAAAATCAGCAAGTCTTTAGCTAGACTAAGAAAAAAGAAAAAGATGTCAGAAATGAAAGAGGGGACATTACAGCCGATGCCATGAAAACACAAGGAATCATGAGAGATCACTACATAGCCAACAAATTGGATAGTCTGAAAGAACAGGATAAATTCCTGGAGACATACTAAGACCCAATCATGAAGAAATAGAAAATCTGAAAGACTAATAACAGGGAGATTAAATCATTAATAAAAAGTCTTCTATCCATGAAAATCCCAGTGATAGCTTCACTGCTAAAACCTACAAAATATTTTAAAAACTAAATCCTGCTCAAATTCTTCAAAAAAAATTTTATGGGGCCAGCATCACCCTGATACTAAAGCCAGACAAGAGCATTTCAAGAAAAAAAGAATTACAACCCAACACCCCTGATGAACACGGATGCAAGAATCCACAAGATAAATGCAACTCAAATGAAAAGTTGTGATGCAATTATGTACAATTGACCAAAATGCATTCTGCTGTCATATATACCTAATTAAAATAAATTAATTAATAAAAAAAGATACCTACCAGCAACTCAAATTCAATAACACAGTAAAAGGGCCACTCCCCATGACCAAATGGGATCTATCCCAAGGATTCAAGGATAGTTCGAATATACAAATGAATAAATGGGATGCATACATTAATAAAATTAAGGGGAAATCCATATGATCATCTCAATAGATGCAGAAGAGCATCTGATAAAATTCAACATCCTGAAAACTCTCAGCAACTTAGGAACATAATAAATGTACTGCAATACAGTACAGGCTTTAAATGGCCTGCCCACATCTACCAGCATGCTTAAGCGCCCAGGAAAAGTGAACCCATGCCCGGTCTGGCCATTTCTATTCAGCATAGTATCAGGTACCAAAAGAACAGCAAAAGCAAGAAGACAAGAGGGAAAATAAAAGCCACCCAAACTGGAAAGGGAGAGGTTGAATTGACCCTGTTTACAGATCACCTGAGCACACAGAAAGCCCTGAAGAATTAAAAAAAATATATACATACTGTTAGTATAAATGAATTTAGTAAAGTTTCAGGATACAAAATCAACACAGAGAAATGAGTAGCATCTGTGTCCACTAACAACCAAAATACTTGCAAAAGCATTTTTAAATCCCATTTACAATAGCTGCAAAAATGTTAAAAACTTAGAAATAAATTCAACCAAGAAAGAAAGGGGAAAAAAGCTGCACACTGAAAATAAAAAACATTAATGAAAAAACTGAAGACACAGGTGTGTTAGAATGCCAAAGTGATGTATATATCCAGTGCAATCTCTCAAAATTCCAATTTCATGTCTTATAGAAATAAAAACATCTTAAAGTTCATATGGAAGCAAACAAAAGGCCCCCAAATAACCAAAGCAAGCCTCTGCAAAAAAGAACAAAACTGGAGACCTCACAGTACTTGACATCAAAATATTCTACAAAGTTATAGTAATCAAAACTGTATGGTGTTGGGCATGGAAATACAAACACACAGACCAACAGAACAGCATCCAGAGGCCAGCAGTTGATCTTATAATTTACAGTCAACTTATTTTTGACAAAGGTGCCAGTAACACACAGTGGGGAAGAACATTGTCTTTAGTAAATGGTGCTGGAACAACTGAATATCACCAGCAGAAGAATGAAATTGGACCCCAGTATCACGCCACGTGAAAAACCCAAATGGATTGAAGACAGAAATATAAGACTGGAAACTGTTAAACTTCTAGAAGAAAACACAGCAGAAACACTCCATGACGTTACTCTGGGCAATGAGTTTTTTAATAGGACTTCAAAAGTTTAGGCAACAAAAGCAAAAATAAATAAGTAGGATTACATCAAACTCCAAGCTTCTGCACAACAAAGGAAATAATTAACAAATGAGGAGATAACCCACTGAACGGGGGAAAATATTTATGATCCATACATCGGATAAGGTGTTAATATCCAAAATGAATAAGAAACTCAAACAACTCAACAACAAGTAAACAAATAACATGGTTTTAAAATGGACAAAGTATCTGGACAGACATTTCTCAAAAGAAGACAAGTGGCCAAGAGGCATGTGAAACTCTGTTCAACATCACTAATCATCGGGGAATGCAAACCCAAGCCACCAGATATCACCTCACACCTGATTGAAAGGTTATCATAAAAAAAAAAGATTTGTTTTAAAAATACATGTTGCCCACTATGGAGAAAAGTGGATTCTTGTACACTTTTGGTGGAAATGTAAATTGGCACAACCAAAATGGAAAACAGTCCAGCAATTTCTTTCAAAGTTAAAAATAGAATTACCATATGCTCAAGCAGGCCCCCTGCTGGGCATGTACCTAGGAGGAGGGACACCGGCAGGTCAGGAGACGTCGCCCTGGGGTTCACCGCAGCGTTATTCCCAACAACCAAGGCACAGAATGAACCCACGTGTCCATCGACGGATGGGTGCACCAGGACAATGTGGTAGAGATACGCATGGAGTCCATACAGCCTTTAAAATGAGGAATCCCTGTCATTTGCAACGACACAGATGGACCTCCAGGTCACAGAGTCAAATGGCACCCATCTCCCTCACAGGTGGGATCTGAAAGGCGCACGGGAGCAGAGCGTAGGATGGAGGTTTCCAGAACTGGGGGCGGGTGGGGTGGAGGAGGGAGTGTGAGGTGTGGTCAGAGGACCCAAACTTCAGCCAGCCGCGGGAATAAGCTTGGGAGCTCTCGGGTGCAGCACGGAGGCCGAAGACGGCCGAGCGGACTTTGTCCACTACCCACGGAAGCTGGAGCAGTGCCGTCTCATCAGCGGGACCGGTCATCCCTCGGTTAGGCGTAGGGCAAAGCTGCAGGCGGTGCACCCTGAACCCGCAGGCTCGCTCGTCAGTTACAGAGTGAGCGCACGTGTCCAGCACCCAACCTCAGCCCGAGAGGAGAGGAGAGGAGGGGTCGCGTGGAGCTGCGGTCCCCACGCCCGCACTGGAGCCGTGCGCCGCCCTCGGACCCCAGGTGGGCGGGCGCGCCTTTCCGGCGATCCTCGGGGTGGCAGGTACCAGGTCTCCCTCCTTGGGGACCCAGAGGGCCGGCCGGCTCCAGCTTGGGCCGTCTCCAGTCAGTCTCGGTGGAGTCTGAGCTCGCGGGACGGCCTTGACGGTCGCGGGGGGATAGCAGGGATAGCAGGGCGTGGACCACCGCGTCTTCTCCCAGATAAACCGAGGCGCCGGGATCCCGGTAGCCGGGGGATTAGCTCAAATGGTAGAGCGCTCGCTTAGCATGCGAGAGGTAGCGGGATCGACGCCCGCATCCTCCACTTGGCTCCGGAGGAAGTTTTGGTCAATTTTGGACAATTCTTCGCATAATGCCAGCAGGGTTCCCGAGAACGTGCTCTAACTGCGAAACAGGCGACCCTCCACCCACCTGTTACCAGGGAACCCTGGGACCGCGGGGCTGTACCTGGATGCAGCACTTACCTGCTCTCTGCCGTCAACGCCAGGGGTTTCCCACCGCCCTTTCTCCTTTCCTAGAAGACCACACTGGCCCCAGCCCTGCCCTGGACCTTGGCTAGGGGCACTGAGTTCCCTGTCCTTAAGCCACCCTCCAGGGAGGACAAAAGGGACCGTGCTGAGCGGCGGTGGGGTCGCTGGCCGCATTCCGCAGCTTTTCTATTTGTACCTGGGTTCCCCAGATGACAGAGTTCTCTATCTTCTGAAAACAACAAGGAAACATCAAAAAGGTGGACGCAGTGGTCATTTGGACGCTTAGAACACACCAATGAAGGAACAGCAGCAGAAATAAGAAATACCTGGGGAAATGCAATGGTTTTTTTTTTTTTTTTTTTTTATTCTGCTGTGGGTTGAAGTGTTTTTGGTGATTAAAAGCAGAAGTTGTAATATTGTCTGAAGGAGATTAATTGTATCTAGATGTACTACATAGATAACACAAGGGGTCAGGTAAGGGGTTAAATGGTGATGAAGTTTCTGTATCCAACCTAAATGGCAAGATGTTTATTTTAAGAATACTTAGACGTTTTAACCACATATGGCAAGTCCGAGACCCCTCACAACGTTAAAATAAGCCTAAAAAAAAAAAAAAAGCAGGAAGAGAAACATAGAAGAATAAAAATAAAGGAACAAACTAATAAATTATTACATAGTAGGTCTACATACGAATTTGTTAGTAGTAGCGTTAAATGTAAATGATCTAAATGCGACCATTAAAAACCAGAGAAGCCAGGTGCAATGTTGCTGAGCCCCTGGGGAGGCTGAGGGAGCAAGTTCAAAATCAGCCTCAGCAATTTAGTCAGGCCCTAAACAACTTAGCCAAACTCTGTCTCAAAATAACAGAAATAAAAAGGGCTGGAACTGGGACTGAGGCTCAGTGGTTAAAGTCCCCTGGGTTCAATCCCTGGTACAAAAAGGAAAAGAAAAGAAAAAAAAGCAGAGGGAATTTTGGGAGGTCTGAGATTGAATTAGACCCCGAGGGACAGGTGACTTGTGTCACAAGCAGGACAAGAATGGCAAAGGTCGCGTGCCCTTGGCTGTGGCCCCCCGGTGGCTGGTGACCTGTGGGGAGGCAGGAACTCCGTGACAGTGGAGACTCCTTCAGCTGCAGCATTGGCTGACATGCTGTGACTATCTTTAAAGGCTGGAGATTGGTAAAGCAGTGGTGATAGGAGAATGGGATACTTTGTGAACTGCCCCGCTGGCCTGCCTTCTTGGTGCAGCCTGCAGCATCTCATCATCTGAACGTTCTGAGTTCCAACCTCAGAAAGGGTGGGTGCTTCCCACACCCCCTCCCCACCATAAAAAAAAAGACTATAAAATGCGGAGTAAAAGCAGCACCTCCCCCCCCAAAAAAAAAAAAAATCCCACGACCAAGGATTTCAAGTGAAGCAGAAGTCAGTTCCCAGTGGTTTGATAGAATGAGTAGTGAAGACACTTACTTTACACCCAAAACCCACAAGTGTTTGGTTGGTTCACTTCTCCACCTGCAGGCAAATTCCCCTCCAACTAAGTGCTTTGAAGGTCACCCTACCACAGTTAGGAGGACATATTTGCTACTGTTCTGGGTGCAAAGACTCAAGAGTAAATAAAATACAAACACGTGTGCCCTCATAGATCTACATCCTAAATTGGGAAGAAACAGATGAGAAATGAATTAAGTGCATAGCAACCTGGGTAACCTGTCTGCTGTGGGGGAGTCATTAGCCAGCAAGGGGTCAGGAGAATCAGGGAAGCTGTCACCTGAAGAGAGCACTCAGTCTCCTCCTTCTCCAGTGGTTTTGAGTTTCCTGACATGGTCATTAAGAGTAAGTTTTGCCTACCAGGGCCACTGGGGGTGTGAGACCTTTGGTTGGACTAATGGAGCTTGGGGCAGAGTCAGGACAACATGATCACTGCTCTGGTGTCCTTCTCCCTGGAAAAGCTGGCTTCTCATCTGAGCTTGTATCCTAGGTCACTTTTATTTAGGGGAAGAGAATCTGTAGATTGAGCTTAGAATCCAGAATTCTCTTCCTGGAAGGAACAGCCTTCCTCTGAAGTTTTATATTGTCTCTGGGTGAGTAAAGAGCCCTCAGTTGGCTAGAGTGCTCTTTGGGAAAACCAGGGACCCCCAACAAAGAATGTCATCATCTCTATGTGCCAGGGCCTCAGGCCAGGGAGGAGTGCCCAGAAAGGATGGGAAAGCAGAGACTCTGCGGTCTACACTGGAGAGGAACAAACTGTACCTGTGTTGTTTTCACATCCACCATCCTGCCACAGTCTGGCTGGGCACAAAATCACGAGCCACTCAAGCAGGAACAAAGTTTATTTTTTGAAACTGCCACCAATGTCCAGTACTGCCCGGGCAGATTTTTTCCACCCACGCGGCCTCCTCCCGGACCCGCAGAGAGCTCCTCCCCCGGAACTCCCTCCTACTGTACTTCCCCAACCAATGGGAACTCTCCAGGACTCCCGTAGCCGGCCTAGGTGAACAGCAGGAGTCCAATATCCATATGAATGCAAATCTTAACATAATCATATCATCTCAATGGCTAGCTGGCGTCACCTTTCGACCAAAAATGCCATGCATCATATACTTGGCTCTTAGCA
>NW_025999913.1:19911221-19918364 GCF_001458135.2 Marmota marmota marmota | reverse complement strand
GATGAGACTTCGGATCAAGCTAGCTGCCTGCAGAACTTACCTGGACTGTGATTTAAGCTAGCTGCCTGCAGAACTTACCTGGACTGTGATTTACCTGGACTGTGAGTTAATCTATTGAGACAGTGATTTACCTGGACTGAGACAACAAACTGTAATGTACAACAAATTGTAACTCGGTATCTTTGCAAACGGTGTCATTGCTGGTATAATTTTTCCAAGGGCTTCTTGCATGGAGCCATCAATTGGCTTGGTATTGTGGCATTTTGTATCCTCCCTTTCTGTTTGTAGCAGGTTATTTATGGTGTTTCTGTAAAAACCACTATGGTCGTTATTTAAATTAAACAAAAGGGGGAAATGTTAGAGTCTGTAAACAAGTCAAAATAACACCTGGCATTTTGCCAGGGGAATGTTAGAGTTCGTAAACAAGTCTGGATGGTGCCTGGCAAAATGCCAGAGGGAGTGGTTTGAGAAGTAACAAAAGCAAGCCATTAAGTGTGGAGATTCCTTATTGGTTGACTGATGTATCTAGTTTATGCTAATTAGATAAGCTGTGTGGAATGTATAAATACTGCTCCTGTCCTGCAATAAACGGCTCCTACTCCTGCTGTATCAACGTACACAAGTTATTCGTCACCCCCCCGGTTATTTTGCTGCAGCCGGACTGCGGCACATCACGGTGGAAGAGTGTGGTGGAACAGAGTGACTCGGGACATCACAGGAGGAAGCAGAGAGAGACACTAAGCTCAGCTCACAAAATAGATACCAAAGGCACACCCCCAATGACCCACCTCCATTTATTACACCCCACCTGCCTACAGTCACCACTCAGTTAATCCCTATCAGGGGATTAATGCACTGATTGCGTTACAGCTCCCATAACCCAATCATTACACCTCTAAACCTTGCATTGTCTCACAGATGAGTTTTTATGTTATTGTTATCTAACATGGTTTGTTTGTTATCTAAACCACAGCAACCATAACCTCGGAGTCATAAATAAACCTAGTCATCCTAATTTACTTGCCAATGGTTGATTTAGGCATAGGCACACAAATGTGACCAACCAGAGGACAGGGCAAATCTCAGAAAATTCAAGGAAGATTTTCTTCAATTACATTAAGCCACACAAAGGGAAACAGAGATATTTCTATGGACTTTGCCTTGAGATTGTGAGACTGTAGAGAAAGCAGCTGGAGTTTGAGGGCTGTATGTTGAGGATAGAATCAGTGAATTCACCACTCCTATAGCTTTCCTTCCCTGGGTAATATTTGTTGAGTGCAACTATGAATCTCACTTATTGTTAAAAGGCTGGCAACTGTCTATATTCTGTATGTGTCTGCAAAAACCAAACAATTTAATAAATAGTAATTTCGTAAATATTAATTCCAAGTGGTTCTCATAATTTGAATTTAGAAAAATTTCAAAACCAGTCATTTTGATGCTGTAGAAATTATGGATTTGAGATGCACCATTCTACTATAGACCAACGAGGCAGAAATTCCCATCACTTAAGAGGGCTCTCTTCCATCTCAGCCTCAGTGATGTTCAACCTTTGTAAAGAAATCAAAAGGTGTCAGAAGCAAGGTGCAGAGGCAGAATGTCCCCTTGCCCAACCTGCCAGTTTTATTTATATCAATATGTTACATTAGGTCACTGGCATTATTGATACATTACTGTTTATTGTATCACTAAGGTTGTTTATTCTGCAGTTAAAGTCTACAGTTATAATATGCAATGTTAGGAGCTTTGTGTAGTTCTCAAGATTAAATCCATTGTTTGAAGTTACTGTTAGGTGGGCAGGTCCAGGAGCAGCAGAGCTTGGTGAAACATTGTAGTTATGGAGCAAGCAAGTTCCTTTATTCCCAGGAGCTATGCGCCTGAGATCAAGGTCCAGCTAACAAGATTCCAGCACAGAGCCTCCTTGTGGAGAGCGTTGCTACAGCAGCTAGGCATCTTGTGTCTGCACAGAAACTTTCCCAGCAGCTAGGCATCCTGTACTTTTGTACAGACACTTTCCCAGCCACAAGCATGCCACAGCCATGAAGTCATCAGAGACCCCAATCCCAAACACAGAACCCTTACAAACCTTCCCCTGACTTTTAATGAATGGGGCATGCACACAGAGCCACTCTAAGTCTCAGGGTTGCATTCAGAGAAATGAAACCAATCACCATACATTGTAGTCTACTGCCCATCTGACCTAAATATGCCACGTGGATGGAGGCAGCATGGATCTCAGGGCCCTGAGAAGTCCAGTTGGAGCATGAAACGCTCTCTTTCCTTTATGCCTGCATATATACAATGTATTTCTCAGCCTTCATCCACTTGTGCAGACTTTTAAACATATGTAGCACTAAGTAATAAGCACCCTGCCCCCAAGGAGCTTATTGAGGGAGATTGCAAAGAAATGGGAATTCTCTGTAAACGACACAAAGCAGAGGTGTGCCTGGATGTCTGGGAGTGCTGGGAGGGAAACAACTCAGAAACCAGGGAAACTGGGAGAGGGATGCTGTCTCCCAGAAGCTGGCTTTGGATCCATCAAAGCAACTGGACAAGCAAGCAATAGGTGAGGGGACCAGTGTTCTGCATGGGGTGATCCCTGAAGACCTGCATGTCTAGAGTCAAGTATGGAAAGTGAAAAGAGGAAATCGAAATGCAGAATGGGCCAGAGGCAGGCCTGGGTTGCTCTGAGAGGCACGAGGTAGCCTGCCCATCCAAGGACAGCTCTGAAGAAACAAGCTGATACACAGTTTAGGAAGTCCCCCTCAAGAGCTAGTGTGGCTGGGGAAGAGTCAGACACCTCACAAAATGCGGAAGGATGAAAAGCCCAGGTTTTACTCCTGTGTGTTTATCCCTGTGGCTCATGCGGCTCCCGGATGGGGATTTCCTTCTGGACTCTCAGCTCCTTCAGCATAGACTCCTCCCAGGACACCAAACCACACAGTGTATGCTGGCACGTTTCAGGCACACGGGGGCAACATGAGCTTGCTCCTCCTTTCTGTTGTTTGCACTGTTTGTTATCTCAGCACTTGTTACTCTTAAAGGAATATAAAATCTCAGGTGGCCTGTTCTGATGGAAGCCCTGCCTTTATTTGCACCTGACTCTAAGCAACTGAGCTAAGGAGGTCTCTCCTTAGGTAGTTAAAGGTCAGTATCTCAATCACCCAGGGAAGTTTTCTCAAATTCGTGTTGGAAAAAGTTATGATTCCTGGATTCATCCTAAGGGGGAGTTCAAGTCCATCATCTGCTTCAGTGGTTCCTGAGGAAGGGTTTCCATGACCCCCCTCAGAGAAAATGACGCAAAACGAAATCACCTCCCCTCTCTCTCCACCTGCTCTCAAGGTAGACAGAAGTCGAGCTCCCGGGCCTCTCTGTGGTGGCTTCTAGTGTCTTCGACAACTTTGCCCCATAGCAAGAATCTTATTCCCCCCAAATGCACTCGTTTTTTCACCAAAACAGAGAAACCACTCTCATATTTCTAACTGAAAAGGACTAGATAAGAACGCTCAATTACAATCCTCGGGCTTACTTTTCATTTCTTAAGAAATAAGTGAGTCTGTTGACACCTCACGCACAAAAACCACTCAACTTTAAAGTCCTTGCTCATGGTCTTGGGTTAGGAGAGGGTCCCCGGGGCTCCTCCTACTGCTCCTACCCTGTTAGAGTCTGTAAACAAGTCAAAATAACACCTGGCATTTTGCCAGGGGAATGTTAGAGTTCCTAAACAAGTCTGGATGGTGCCTGGCAAAATGCCAGAGGGAGTGGTTTGAGAAGTAACAAAAGCCAGCCATTAAGTGTGGAGATTCCTGATTGGTTGACTGATGTATCTAGTTTATGCTAATTAGATAAGCTGTGTGGAATGTATAAATACTGCTCCTGTCCTGCAATAAAGGGCTTCCACTCCTGGTGTATCAACGTACACAAGTTGTTCGTCACCCACGCCCCCCCCCCGTTATTTTGCTGCAGCAGGACTGCGGCACTACCCAGGTTGACACATTCTGGTCCACAGAAAAAAGTCTCTTCAACACGTGCAGAGCTTACCCCAGGCTGATCGCCTGCGGTGCAGAGAGACGGCTGTTCCTTCGGATTCCCTTACGAATCGCGTTGGCCGGGAGTAACCAGGTCCGCAGCCCGCTACGTCCGCAGTCCCAGGGACTCGGTAGTAAAACGCACAGCAGATTAGTTTGCAATCGTTGCCTAGAGGAGTCCAGCCCACTGCCGTGCTCATCACCGACGGCCAGGCCCTCCGCCGGGCCGCTTCGCCGACAAGCTGCGGTTCCCGGGCTTTGGGCAGACTCGCCCCTCGCCAGTCCCTCTCTCAGCTGGCCTGCCTTTCCACCCCATGTCTGAAGTTTCACCCTCTCTCTCATCTTCCCTCACGATGCTCCCTCGGCTCCAACACCGGCTGGAAGTGCCCTTCGGACCGGAAGCTGGAGGCCTCAGAGTTGAACTGTGGACAAAGCCCTGAGCAGCGACGGAAAGCGACAGCGACATGATGGCGGAGCAAACTTCCCCATGCCGTCCTTGTGGTTTTAAAACCCGCACCCGAAAGGTGGGGGGGAGCGACAGGAAAGAAAACCCTGGGAAATCTTGAGCTTGTTGCCCTCACAAAGCGCCGAAAGACCCTACAATCGTGGCCACGGAGAACCTCGCTCGCTACCCACCTGTGAGTCACTCCTCAGCGACAGCAACGCGAGCCTGGAACTCCGCGCCAGCTCAGCGCGGGAGCCGAACTGGCCTTGGGACCAGGCGGGCGCCTGCTGTTTCGGAAGCTCCGCGGAACCTGCACTTTGCTAACTCCTTCTCCTCCTCTCGGTCTCCCGGTGACACCTTCCGCGGGAGAACGCCGGCAGAGGGATCCTTCCTTGCTAGCCCCCATGCCGACTTGGGTGACTCACTCCAGCGATCATCCCTCTCCACGAGTAAGTCCCCTAGAAGGCGAGAATGTGAGAATTTTGAAGTAGTTTTAAGTCAAGAAAAGAAGAACCTCCAGCCCCAACGCCAAGACCCTGCGGCTGCTGCAAGGCCCGGTCCCCGCACTCACGACCGCGGGTTTGGGTGCGGCCAGACCTGCAGAGTCAGCGACCCGAAAGAACCCTGACCTCGGCCTCCGGGAGAAGGACGGGGGCGCTGGCGACGTTAAGGGCCGGTGGAGAGGCCAGAGCCCTGTTCTGGACGCAACCCGGCGCCCGCTGAGGTGCCCGGCGGGGAGGGGCGGTGAAGGACCCCTCTCCGAGTCCCTCGCTTTTCCCCTCTGTGTGACTAACAATCGCCCTGAGACCTTCTTATTCTGCCATTCGGGGCAAAGAAGTGGGTGCAACCCCAGGATTCTGCAAGTGCCTAAGATCAAGAAGCGAACCTCAAACTTAACGCAATGAACACGGAGTCAGCCGAGCCCTGCGCGCCTCCCAGCACCACGGTAAAAAGGGGGCGTCCCTGCTGTTCCACGACTGACGAGCAAGCGCAGGACGTGCGATCCACCTCTTTAGTTTACCGTTGTGCACCTCGGCATTCTTATTTGTAAAACTAGACTGCTGTTCCCGATTCGCTAATGGACCTCTCAGAGCTGAAGTTCCCTAGCCATAGTAGCTTGATCCCGTTGGGAAGAAAAAGGACAAATTGAGGGGTGAACTTGCAAAAGCCCTAGGACTCACAACACAGAGTGCGCACCAACCATACATTACGACGTACGTTGTTACAACGACACGTTCAAACTGTTTAACACCAGCCTGGTCAAACCCAAATCTGATCTAACATCTCTGAACAGATGTACCCATTCCATGACTTACTGTCCAGGTATTGAGCCAGGAATTCAGCCCGCGGGTAATCTCACCAGGTCCTGCTGAGAAGGGTCTTACAAACTCCACCCTAAAACTATCCCATGAATAACTCCACCCCCAAAACTTTTAGAGCATGTCCTTTTTTTTAGGAGGACTACAGAGATCATAGAGGTGGGCTCTTTTTGACTCAAGTTTAATGAACTCAACTTAGTAGGATCAATTTGTTTCCCTGGTCTTTTCTTTTGCAGGTGGGAAGGTCCTACAAAATGTTGATTCTGATCCATGCCTATGGGCATTTACAGACATTTCCACTCCATGGTCATGTGATTAATTAGCACAGAATGAGTTTCTCAGTCTGATTATGTCTAAAAAGTATTAAATTCAGCAACCTGATTTCCTCTGAAATAACTGCTAAATTCAACTATCTGAAACTGATCTATTTGTTCCATGTTCTGGAATTAAGGGAAGTAATAGGTCATAAGAGGTCTCAGTCCCTAATGAAAAAATCACCACAAAGACACCACGTGGAAGACAGGGAATCCAACAGCACCTATGAATGATTGATACACTGTGGATACAGGAGGTTGTCCTAACTATGAAAGATTAGTTCAGTATCGGAAAGTCAATCATTCCTAATGCATCAGAATATCAGGCCACCATTCATTCATTTTTTGGCATCTACTGTGCTCTTTAAGATTGTGGGAGGGAGAAAACATGTTTTTTTCTCACTACTTCTATACTGGGAGTGGGGAGGAAAAAAATGAATGAATGAATACATGACATATACATTTGAGATGCACACAAAATAAGATGTGTGGCCAGTTGTTAGAGTCCGTAAACAAGTCAAAATAACACCTGGCATTTTGTCAGGGGAATGTTAAAGTTTGTAAACAAGTCTGGATGGTGCCTGGCAAAATGCCAGAGGGAGTGGTTTGAGAAGTAACAAAAGCGAGCTATTAAGTGTGGACATTCCTTATTGGTTGACTGATGTATCTAGTTTATGCTAATTAGATAAGCTGTGTGGAATGTATAAATACTGCTCCTGTCCTTCAATAAAGGGCTCCTACTCCTGCTGTATCAATCTACACAAGTTCCTCGTCACCCCCCTGGTTATTCTGCTGCAGCCATACTCCGGCAGATGGTGGCCCGTACGGGGAGCCCCGGGACACTCAGGGGTAAGTGACGAAAAAAAAAGCTGCCCGTCCATAGATAGGACGGGAGCAAATCTGCTCATCCCTAGGCAGATAGGGCGAGAGGAAAAATGACCATTTCGAGAAAATGGAGAAGATTGATACAGTATGTTTGTGTCTTGTTTTGTCTCAGTGTATTGTATTGTCTTTGTGATGAAAATATGGAAGGGGTG
>NW_025999913.1:19893379-19910920 GCF_001458135.2 Marmota marmota marmota | reverse complement strand
AGCCCCCCACCCCAGCCCCCCCCCCCCGTTATTCTGCTGCAGGACTGCGGCAGCCAGTAAGCACATTAGATATTCAATAACATGAATCAGTAGGGAAATGCAAATTAAATTCAAATACAAACAATACTGCACATGAACTAGAATGGTTACAGTTAAAATGACTGATAACATCAAGAGTTCGAAGCATGGGAAGAGATTGGACCTCTCACACTTTGATGGTGGTAATGTAAATTGGAGCAACCAGTTTGGGGAAAATACCTGATACTTTATTATCAAGTTTAGCATATCCTTTTATACAATCCAACCTTTTCACCCAACTGAAACAAAAGCATATGCCCACAAAAGCCCTCTACATGGATTTTCATGGCAGCTTCTTTCGCAGTAGCTAAGTGTCTATCAGCAGGTAGATGAACACTGATTTTCTGTCATACTCTACAAGGGAATGGTAGGCAGTTTTAAGAAGAACATACACTGGTATATGCAACAATATGAATAAATGTGTCACACACTGAGTGACAAAAACAGACGCAAAATAGTGCAAACTGCATCAAATTCAAGAACAAACCAAACTCAGTGACATTGACAGACATTCTACAGGCAGGTAGGTGTGTGGCAAAGGTGAGTGGGGAGTTGAACAGCAAGAGCCCAGAGGAAACACTCTGAGATGATGACTTTTGGGGGTTGAATTGTGTCCTTCCAAAGGACATGTTTAACTCCCAACCCAGCACCTCAGAAATAGGATCATCATAAAGACTTAATATGAAGCCCCTCTTAGAGTGGGCTCAAAGTAAAATGGCTGGTGTCCTCATAAAAAAGGGGAAACTCTGATACAGACACAAATAAAGCAAAGAGGAAGGGGATGTGAGGACCCAGGGAGGAGACAGGGTGGCAGGGGTGACATACCTAAGCAATGGAACCCAAGACCCTTGGGAAACACTAGGAACCAGAAAACCTGAGGCGGGATTCTCCCTTAGAGTTGCCAGAGAGAGCCCAGCCCTGCAGAAACCTTGGTCTCCGGCTCCCAACCTCCAGAACCAGGACAGTAAGTGTCTTTTTAGCCCTTGGGCTTGGGATCTTTACTATGCCAGCCCTAGGAAACCGACAGAACGGAAATACCTCTAAATTCAAGGATCTGATGTTCAATAGATAGGCACCACATTCCAGATTCAGGAGGAAGTGGGTAAGAAATGATATCGGTTCCCCTAGACGGAGAAAAAAAATAATAGATACAAAAGACATTTGAGCTTATTTCCATATATGGGGTATGGCTTGGGGAAAAGTGCTCCTGGTGCCATCAAGAGAGCATTTGGAGTCACTGTGCTAACTAGGGGCCCTATTCTCCTTCATCTCAGCGGGAGAAAGAAACCAAGTGAGAACTAAGCTCCCCGACGTCTGTCCTGGGTCTCCCTTTGCCGCTTTCAGTCATTACCTCCCAGCTCTGCTGCTGTCAGGGGGCGCCGTCCGGGCTCGCCTGCTGGGAAAGCTTTCGGACGGTCTCAGCAGCCGGGAAGGAGAAGCCGGGCTCGGAAGGAGATCGTGTCCTGGCTGTAGAAACAGCCGGCGGAGGCCGGGCGCGAGGGGGATTAGCTCAAGCGGTAGAGCGCTCGCTTAGCATGCGAGAGGCAGCGGGATCGACGCCCGCATCCTCCAGTTTTTTGTCCCCTCACTCCACAGTCCCTCTGTCCTTGGTGCTTGGTAAACACCTTCACCAGATTTGCCTCTAGCTCGGTGCCGCCCTGAACTGGACTCTTTTTGCGAAATTAGAGAGGAAAATCATATGTAACATACAAAAACAAAATAGGAAAAGATTAGTAAATCATGCCTTACACTCACAGGTTTGTAATGTTTGAAAGCATCAGCTACAAGTTTAAAAAAATATATTTTTGTGAGAAAACCAAATGTTAAGCCTTTGGGTGAGGAAACAGCCTGGGAGTTGTGTGAGGGGGCACAAGGGTCTGGATGTGCCCACCTTTTGATTTTATTCACTTTGACAAACCATGTTCAGCTTAGAATGCTCAAGAGGGCGTTTGATCTTTGCACAACTGGCTGCAGGGGCTTTGCCGTCTGTCCTTGACCCTACTGTCAAGATTGCCTTTCTTCCATTCTTTTCTCCTTTTCGTCACTTCTATTCTTTTGATTCCTTTCAGCTCTGCCTATGTTGACTACAATAGAAAAATATTTTTATCGATTACATGTGCCCCATATTCATAGGATATGCATTCCTCATAAACTGGGACCATGAAGGAAGGCCCTCCTGATGGTGCCCCAAACCATCTGCAGTTTTACGAAGCACGGTGGCTAATATCTGCACCCATAAACCACTCTGAAAGGAAGAATGGGGCTGGACCACAGTAGTTGTTCTCCCTACAGATCATGGGCCTCATCCATGCCTGGTGCTGAGAAATGCTTCAGGAACAAATCTACAGACTGAGATTAAAATTCTCAAGTGTTCTCTTCCTGGTCTCTTCCAAGTTTCTCCATCATACCCAGAGTCCTAGAGCAGGAAAGTGAGTTTAGCCTCAAGAATGTGTGCTCTAGAAAATGTAGGAGTTCTCCACCACTGACAGCCACCCAGAGGCTTGGATCAACAACAAAAAAGATAGGGGCAAGGAGTTCAACATGTTTAAATGAGATACTTGGGTCAGAGCTAAAGGCTGTGATACACACGACTCTATGGTCAAATGGGTTGATTCCATGTCCACAATTAGAGAGAAATATGGAAGGGTTTTTGCCTATTGAATTTGGGCAGGGGGAGAGAGGGTAACCTTTCTTTCAGGTAAAGGAAACTGCTATTTCAGACTCAATGTCCCCACACCTACCCAGAGCTAGGATGAGACTGACAGCAGTGTTCTCATTCTCGAACTTTCCTTACAGTCATTCTTCAGTCCAACTTAGGCAAGGCCTGCACTCTCACTTAGACCCAATAACCTTTAAAATTCTCCCAGCCACAAACTAGTTATCTCTCTGTAGAAGAAAAACTGGATCCTTATCTTTCATGCTGCACAAAAATCAACTTAAAATAGACCACAGACTAGGAATTAGATCAGAAACTATGCAAGTCCTAGAAGAAAATGTGGGGTCAACACTCCAGAATAGGCACAGCATAGAAACAAGCAACCCCTTTCTCAACAGGACTTGAAACTCAGGAAATAATGCCAAGAGTTCATAAAGGGGATGAGTAAAATAAAAAAGTTTCTGCACAGCAAAGGAAACAATTAGGAATGTGAAGTGAGAATCTACAGAATGGGAAGTATCTCTTCTAGCTACTCTTCTGACAGAGGATTCATGTCTAGAATATACTAAGAACTAAGGTTTTTAACTTCAAACCAAAAATCAATTATGCAATTACTAAATGGGCAAATGAATTAAACAGACACTTCTCAAAAGAAGAAATACCAATGGCCAACAAATACATGAAAAAATGTTCAACATTGTTAGCAATCGGGAATGCAAATCAAAACTACACTGAGATTTCACCTCAATCAGTCAGAATGGCAGTCATCAAGAATACAAATAATAATAAATGCTGGAGAGGATGTGGAAAAAAAGGAACCCTTTAAGACTGTTGGTAGGATCATAAGTTAGTACAACCACTATGGAAATCAGAATGGAGGTTCCTCAAAAGACTAAGCATGGAACCACCATATCAGCTATACCACTCCTCAGTATTTTTCCTGGAGAATCAAAGTCATCTCACTATAGTGATACATGCATACTCCTGTTTATAGCAGCATAATTCACAATAACCAAACTTTGGAAACAGCCTAGGTGTCCATCAACATATGGCTGGATAAAGAAAATGTGGTATATATTGTGTAATGGAGTTTTATCCAGCCATAAAGAAAAATAAAATTATGTCATTTGCAGAAAAAAATGAAAAGAACTTGTGTACATTATGTTCAGCAAAATAAGGCAAACTCAGAAGGTCAAGAATAGTGTTCTACTGTCAAGTATAACTAATTAGAACAAATTTAAAAATTAAAATTAAAAAAAGAGTCGTATTTTTTTTTTCATATGCAGAAGCTGGAAAGGAAAAGGTGAGCGTGGATCTCATGAAAATTGAAGGGAGATCAGTAGAGGAACAGGACCAAGGGTGGGAGGGAATGAGGGAGTGGGGAAATGCCGGGATGGTAGTGGCCGGATTACATTGTTACATTGAGCGCCTGTATGAATATGTGACATCAAACTCCATAATCATGTCCAACTATAATGCAATGTACCAGGAAAAGAAAGGCGGGGTTCAAAAACAAACAACAACAACAACAAGCCCTCTCCCAGCCGCTGGTCTTCCCGGCTCCGGTGTGGGTCTGTGTCTCTGGGACGTCGAGGGGCGCCTGACTTCAGAAACTCAGGCTTCTGGAGAAGGCCGAGGAGGGATCTGCGTCCCGCCCGCGAGGTGGCGCGGGCGGCTGAGGCGGGTCTGAGGAAAGAGGCCGCTGCACCACTGCCCACGGCCGCCGGTGGCCCTTCCCGCAAGGGAGGGATGAGAGAATGGCATGAACTACTACTCCGAATGACACCGAACATTAACATTTGTCAAAACCCGTAGACACTCTAAGTGACAGCCTCACCCCGGAGTAGCCCCAGACAGCGCCTCCACCCGTGGAACGGAGGTCAGGAAGGTGACACTGTACCCCCTGATCTGCCTTGGGGATCCCTCTTACTTGACGCTCGGGGCTAGCGGGGCTCCGCCCCAGGCAGTGACTTTGTGCTCAGTCTCACCCTGTCTGGGGACCTACGCGAATCCCCGCTGCCGGGAACTGGGAAAGTGGCCCGCTTGTGCCGCGCGCTCCGGCCGGCGGCTGGGCAGCGGGGGATTAGCTCAAGCGGTAGAGCGCTCGCTTAGCATGCGAGAGGTGGCAGGATCGACGCCTGCATCCTCCAGGCCTTTTCCTCCGCACACCTTTACCTCCCGGGGTAGCGGGGAACGCAACGCGCTCGAGGTAGAGCGTCCAGCATTCATCAGCCTCTAGGTTTGACCCCCAGCGCAGAGCGCACGCACACACCTATATCCTCTAGATGACGGAGTTTCTATAGGATGAAAGAATTGGCATGAATTCCTACTTTGTATGATATCTAACATTTGTCAATACCCATAGAATGTACAGCACAGAGAGAAACTTAATGTTATTTCATGCATTAACATGAGTCCATTTATTATTTAAAATGTAACAAATATTGCACTGGGAAACAGTAAGGGTGATGTGGCTTGTGGGAACTCTATACTTTCTGCTTGATTTTTCTTTAAACCTAAAACTGATTTAAAAATAAAATCTATTAAAGTAATAATGATGTATTCTTTTTCTCTTACTATTTTCAAAATACAATGTGTATTTTACACTTCCGGCTCACTTCATTTCATCTGAGCTACATTCCAAGCACTTTAGAGCCACATGCTACCAGGTCGAGTAGGACCACCTTGTGTAGTTCTTTTCTCCTGGTTTTGACTACAGCTACTACCTGAATTCTAGAGGACCTTCTCTCCTGAGTTCCAACCTTCATCCCTGAATCCCTCACTGATAATGTTTACTTGCACACTGCATGAGTATTTCAGGACTAACAGAACATGATAATAACCTAATAATTTATCTTCCCAAACCTCTGTAGTTGAAGAATATCCACTTGGGAGAAAGGCACCAACCAGTATCCATGAAATTCTCCAAGTCAGAAAACATCTGTAGTTTTTTTCCACAGCAAAGCCTAATGATTCTACTCATATCTAAATTAGGAACATTAGCTTCTTTATATTTCCCCCCTTCAATAACCCAAGCCAATTTTGTTCCAGGGCCTTTGCATAACTATTGCCTCTTCTTAGAAGGCTCAGGAGTCTTCAATGTACGTACCTGAGTACCTGATTTTTCACATTTTTTAGATTTCTCTCAAGATGATTTCCTTAAATCATATCAAATGTTTCACTTCGATTATATCTGGAATTATTAGCTGTTTTATTTTTAGTGTTGTCTCCTTACACAGAAATGTGAGGCTACTGTCTGTCTTGACCATGGCTGAATTGTCCAGCATGGCAGGTGATATAGCTAAAGCCAGCCTGTATTAAATGTGTTGCAGGAATGAGTGAGTTTAATTTGCTCTGTAAATTTTTTCAGCATCTTTGCCAGGCTTGTGATAATGCTCTAACTCTTCCCTTGACTTTTAAACTTGACTCATCTCTAATCATCTCTTGCACAGGCACCACTGTTGTCTTCCCCCCCCCCCTTAATTGTAGATGGACACAATACCTTTATTTTATTTATTTTTATATGGTGCTGAGGATCAAACCCAGTGCCTCACATATGCTAGGCAAGCGCTCTACCACTGAGCCACAACTCCAACCCCACCACTATTGTCTCTTAAAATGCAAATCCAGTATAACATCATTCAGTGGCAACATTGTGCTTACAAGAGAATGCTCAGAGCCCCTCAGCTTCCAAAATGTGATTCACCGGCTGTTCACTCCCTGTGGGTTCATTTCTCTGGGACCTTGAACTTGCCTAAATCCTCTTTTCTAAATTAGCAGTTTAGCTCCTCATCCCATAAAATGAAATTGCAATAGTTGCCTTGAAAATGATCAAAAGGAATGGGGTGAAGAGAGACAAACATCGTTTCATATTTGCTGATTATAACAAGGTGCAACCTCAAGTAATTACTGCCAAAGATTTGGCTTCTGGGAGAAAAATATGAAAAAGTCAGGTGTCCAGCTGCCTGACTCAGACTCAGTCAATATTTGCTAAAGCCACAAGTGTGCTCACACATGCCACTAAGAACACAAAGGACAGTGCTGCTTATTCCTTGGTTGCATTATTTAATTTTACCTTTATTTTTCATTTTGAGGCTTAAGGGCTTAGGAACATTTCCTTCCATCATTATTCTAGGTTCCTTTCCCTACACACAGTGCACCCCTGATCCCTACTCCCTGACCACACAGGTCTGTGATCTCCCAGGCAGGAGTTGCTATGTGCCCAGCTCTGGGCCTCTCTCCTGGAAGGACCTGACATTGGGTCTGCCCCAGTTGAGCTGCCCTAGCCAGGGTGTAAAGAATCATTCCAAGTTCCTGCCTGTAGCAGACTTCGGCAGACACCTGATAAGGCCAGATAAGGCTACCAAAGGAAAAAGTGGTCTAAGTCCTGGGAGGAAGAAAGAAAGGCACTCGCCTCCTCCAGGCACCAGTGGAAGTAGGTGTTGGGAAGACCCATGGGTAGAGGCTGCCCATTTCTGTCCTTCTTGGTGTTTGTAACCCCAAAGAAACGCATGTTTCTGGGACTCGGGCTTTCTTCCAGCCATTTTCAAGGAGCTGTCATTCCTGTCCCAAAATGTGAGCATTAAAACACTGGGTCATTTGAACAACTGACACTTTCTCTGAGAATTGTCTTTACTATAGGCAAAAAGCCACTCTAGCATATGTGGTATATTTTCTTCATGACCACAGAGGACCAGTTTATTTCACTGTCAATGCATTCCAAACTTTGTACCACACCTACAGAGAGCAGTTTGGCAAATCTACTGAAGTTACACATATCCTTTGACGCAGCCACTCCACTTCTAGGAATTCATCTTGTAGAAACCCTTAAACATGTGCCAGAAAATGTACATATGAAATTACTAATTGCAGCACTCCTTACATCAAGAGACTGGAAACCCACAAATGATGTGAAGTATGGTGAAACAGAAATTCAAAACCCGTTGATAAAAACAAGTATTTACCCTGTATAAAAAGCTGTCAATTGCAAAAATTACATTTAGGTAATTACATTTAGATAATTACATTTAGATAATTCCTTGTACAAACTTTAAGTAGCTTTGGAAACACACACAAGCATTTCAGAACACTGCTCGCATTTTGGTTTAGGTATCAACTGCCTGGGAACACTTGGGTCACCTTTTGGAAAAACTTGGAAATATCAAACTGTGAATTTGTTATCTATCCAAAAATACACTAAAATTTTAAATAACGTAATTATCCTACACACTATGCTATTTTTTCAAAAGAAAACCAAAAAGAAAAAGTGAATTCATTGTATTTTTTATTCCCAACCTCAACCAGTCTCTGGACTCCCCACAGCAGTCTTCATCTATAAGGACAATTTGTATGTCCAGTCCAGGAATTGAGTATGTTACAGTCCTAAAACCTTGATAAAAGAGATTTTCAAATTATTTTCCAATCCTGGTGGCACTTTTCACTTTTATCCACCAGATGCTGAGGGCAGGGATAAGAGTTGGCTCAAAGTGAATGATTAATTTTTTTGGTCAATTTATTAATTTATATGACTAAAGACCAGGATCAATATTAAAAAACGGGACATACCAGACAGAGATTACGCACCATTTCTCAGTAGGTGCCCCAAGCCTTCCATAACCGTGAGGCTCTTTTGAGTACAGGATTAAAAATGAATCCATGCAACTTGTTTGGGAATATTTTGGAGAACTAGTGACCCTACATCAAAAAAAGCTGGAAATCCAGAAAACAGTCCATTCTTGGAACGAAAATAAAAGATTCCTAGAATCTGACCAGGAGACAGCAGTCATTGCTGTCTTATTGCAGTGGGTGGCGCTTCCGTTTCCAAATCTAAAGGTTCTGAATTTGAATCTCAAAGGTCAGCTTTTCACCGTGCAGATAGTTATCTTTGAAAACATTACACCAGCCACCTTCTCCACCTACAACTGGTACTGGTCGCACCTGCGCCTGCTGGGGTGCAGCCCCGTGTGCAGCAAAGCACGAAATGTCCAGGCCCAAAACATATAGGTGCCAGCACCTCCTCCCTTTCATGGGCGAACCGCCGGAACCTGGGTGGCCACCTCGGAGTCATACACCGGGATGCAGATGCAGAAATCACAGACTTTTTGTTGTTAATCTTCCTGTTTTTGATTTTATCACACACAAAAGAGGGAACATCTGTGTAAATCGTTTTTTTCTGCTTTCCCCCAGTTTCCACGCTGACACTGACACGGCTGGCCCCTTCTAGAGGAGTCCCACAGACTACATGTGCTACGCAGGAGGCCAAGGGAGGGAGCAGGAGATGCAGGTCTGTGCCGGGCTGATGGTCTGGGTCTCAGGGATGCGCTGGCTGCGTGCTACTGGAGAGCTCTAATGACAAGATCTCTGCTCCTTCAGTGTCTATGAGGATTGACCTGACAAACAAGGGCGGCCAATTGCGTTCCGTAGAAGCCAGAGCGTGGACTTCGGACTTGGGCAGATCCGAGGTGCAGAGTGGCTTCACCGCAAAGCACCAGTTAGCCAAAGGAGGGTCTGACCCATGGACCCTGTAGAAAACAAGTCTACGCAGCAGAGGGACAGAGTGCAGCGCTGGAATGTCTGCCCTATCTCAAGTGCAAAGCCAGGCCTGAGCAAAAGCCTCAGGACCTTCAAAATCATAAAAGGAAAGGAGGAGGCCAACGCTATTTTCATAACATCAAGATCATTTACTATGAAAAAGGCTGATGGGTGACAGTCCTGCGCTTCGTGTGGGTCACTGCAGCCACACTCTGTGATGCCAGTGGTCACCAGGCCCACAACCGGGACAGCTGCTGGAGACTAGAGAACATGTTCCTTTTATTAAGTCTCCACCTTGAAGCACTCATCTTTCCAGTATTCAGTGGAAAGATGATAAAGCACCTCTTCTAGGTACCTAAATAAGACACTTGTCTTGGTGGCTTCTGAGCTGTGAATCCTCTGAGCTGTTTTTGTTTCATTGCACACCATCTATATTTGAAAGAACAAATAACAGTCAAAACTATAATAGATGCAAACTTTGGTTATTGGCATTGTCTGGAGGGGAGGGGAAGAGAGACTGTCACTTCAGGGAAAATAACTGGCAGTATTTTTTCTTTCCTTTATTTATTCTAATCAGTTACACATGACAGTAGAATGCACGTTGATACATCTTACATAGTTGGAGTATAATTTCTCATCCTTCTGGTTGTACATGATGTAGAATTAAAAAAATAGCATTCAAGTGAAATTCTTCATTTAGATAACTTTAAGCTTTTAACATCCAATCATTTTTCCTGATGAGACTGTATTAATGAATGTTCTTTTATACTTGTTTGATATTATATACTGAAGTGTTTTGACACTTGGAAGAGCTAAATACCTCAGTGAATCAATATTACCAATATATCACAAAATCACACATCAAAGTTAGTGATATATCACTTTAGACTCTATGTCATTAACCCAACCCTAAAGAAATGACCACCTGTCAAATCAAAAATTCAAAGAATGTCCACAATTACCTGGAAAATATGATTTAAAATGTGTTTAAATCACACAATGTGAATTGTATATAATTAAAATGTGATTTTTATCTGACCACAGAACTGTGCAATGCCACTTTTTTCCTATTCATAAAAACATATCTCAAAAATTTAAATGTGGAAACAGAAAAATATAGCTGTCTTCCAATAAACTAGTCATTAAAGAGTTAAAAGTTGTTCTTTTTATGTTTGCTTCAAAAATACAATATAGGTTGATCATTATTATTTCAAACAAAACTAACAAACATTTAAAAAGTTTCAGTTTTTATTTTTAACATAGTAAGTATTGATAGAGATCATCTACAAAGACCTTTGGGTTCACAATAATATTTTTAATGTGTCAAAAGAATATTACTTATAGTTCCCTGATCAAAGGTTGTTGAATACACAATCAGAATGACTTTCCTCCCCTCCTCCAACCCCATTCTCTTTTCTCTATTTTCTGCTATTATAATTTTTTTCTTAATTAATGCCTTGTGAATATACATAATGGCAAACTTCACTATGGTATATTCATATATGCACATAGGAAATTTAGGTCAAATTCATTCCACTGTTCTTCCTATCCCTTCCCCCTCCCCCTGAATCCTCTTTATCTAGTCTACCAATCTTTCTCTTATTTTAATGGAATTTCACCCCCTCCACACCTTTTGTGGACCTCCCCCACCCCGAGCCTTTATTTTGGACTAGCTTCCAAAACTGACTTTTGGGGGTCTTATTTCACTTAGCATAATATTCTCCAGTTCCATTCATTTACTAGCAAATGCCATTATTTCATTCTTTATGGCTGAGTAACACTCCATTGTGCATACATACCACATTTTACTTATTCATTCATTTGTTGAAGAGCACCTAGGTGGGTTCCGAAGCTGGGCTATTGTAAATTGTGCTGCTGAAAACATTGATATGGATGCCTCCCTACAGTATGCTGATTGTAGAGCTTTTGGATCTATTCTGAGGAGAGGTATAACTGGATCATATGGTGATTCTATTCCTAGTTTTTTGAGGAATCTCCATACTGCTTTCTGGAGTGGATGTACTAGTCTATAGTCCCACCAATAATATATGAGAGTATCTGATCCCCCAAATCCTGTTGTGTTCTTGATAACTGTCATCCTGACTGAAGTGAGATGAAATTTCAATGTAGTAGTTTTGATTTACATTTCCCTAATTGCTAGGTGTTGAATATTTTTTCATATATTTGTTGGCCATTTGTATTTCTTCTGGTTGTTTGTTTTGTTTTGTTTTTTGGTACCCAGAATTGAACTCAGGGGCACTCAGCCACATCCCCCTTTAAATATATATATATTTAAAGAACATAATCCTGTTTTTTTAATATTTATTTTTTTGTTTTAGGTGAACACAATATCTTTATTTATTTTTATGTGGTGCTGAGGATGGAACCCAGTGCCTCGTGCATGCCCGCTACCCCTTGAGCCACACCCCAGCCACCCCCAGCCCTATTTTGTATTTTATTCAGACAGGGTTTCACTGAGTTGCTTAGCACCTCGCTTTTGCTGAGGCTGGCTTTGAACTTGTGATCTTCCCACCTCAGCCTCCCCAGCCACTGGGATTACAGGTATGTGCTTCCATGCCCAGCTGTATTTCTTGTTTTGATAATCAAAATAATTTTTACAAGTACAAGGGTCCTAACACCAGAAAGCCTGAGAATACTTCTACAATCTCTCTTGAATGTCTCTCTTCCTTCTCATTCCATCATCCATTCTACTCATAATTTATTGAGGATATGGCCTATCTCAGGTCTATGTGAAGTTTGAGGGTCCAGAGGGAATGGAGCCATCCCTTCACCTTAGGAAGTGACAGGATAAGCAAAGTTTCAGTTCCTGGTTCTTATAGCAAAATACATCCTCCTAAATATTTCATTTTGATAATGTAGAGAACTCTTCAGCTCATACAACTTTACTAGGGCTGCCATAACAACCTGGCAGAGTGGTTAAAACAACAAGGATTTTTCCGCTGAAGCCTACACAGAGGCCTATATTTCTGTATTCCTTCTACTACCTCACAGGCTTGGATCAGAAACAACTACCTGACAAGAGATCTGGCCTGTATCATAGAGTAATTATTCTCTATAGCTGTCACAGGGTCCTGTTTACCCTTTGCACCAAGGGAATCCCAAAGATCACTTTCAAAACAGATGTCCAGATGCTGCTAAATGTCACCCGTCAAAGAAATCTTATACCCAGTATAGGCAGACATGTCCAGCAAGAGGCTGGCCATGAGGTTGAAAACCAAGACAGAAGCTTGATTTAGTTCCTTGAGTTCTCCTTGGGAGAGAGAGATGTTTCGTGAGGAAGGAGTGGGGCCATTAATGAGGTAGGATAAGATATATTCAGGAATATCCTTCTACTATTTCTCCCCTCCAAACTTGAGTTCCTTCCACTTGAGCTCTTTTGACATACCAGACATGTGGCCTCACAGAGAAAAGGTCTTGTGCAGACCCAAGAAGGTGGCCATTGGCAGGCTAAGGAGATAGACCTTAAGAGAAAGCAAACCTGCTGACACTTTGACCTTGGACTTCTAGCCTCCTGGACTTTTGAATAGAGCCTTCAGATATGGCCAAATCTCCACTTGCTTTCGTCCAGATTTCTAAAAGGAAGTTTTGCCTTCTCCATTCTGTCCTTTTTCTGTAGTCTTCTCTGATGCCCACTGCCCTGCACCACTGCCCAGCAGAATAACCCAATTTCCCCAAAGTGCTTACTTGTCTGGTATATAGTCTAGTGAATTAAACCAGGCACAAGGATAGAAAATCAGAGTTCAACCTGGTTGACAGTGGATAATGAATAGAAAAGGAACCTGAGCTTAAGATTTTGTTGAATAAAAAGGAAAGTCACTACTGGTGGGTGTTGACCTCCATGATTACAAGACTAGTATTTTTACCCATCGACTTGCTACCTCTAAACTAAGCATATTTTTATTTCATTTTCAATTATGATTTTAAAAGGTAAGAATCAAGTTTTTGTTTCCAGTGCTCAGCTAGATTATATGGTAGATGCAAATAGCACGGTTTAAAGACGAGCTCTCTAAATTAACTTTACACCAACTTGCTCATTCTTATTATACCTGAGTGGGAAAATCTGATACCCCAGAAAATCAGGTGAAAAGCAAAATTCTAGTTGAACCTTGAATGGTGATTCATTTTTGAAATGTTATTAACTTTACATCAAATCAGACAGGATATTTTTTTGTAAAAATGTAACTCCTCTGAACCAGGTTCTGGTAAATGAGAACAGACTGGGAGCTTGATGAATATGGTACATGTGGCCATTTGGGGCTCCTCCCTCCAAATTTCACAAATAGGGTTACAATGACCAAAGCAATAAAGATTATCTTTCCATTTAAGGCTGACTCCTTTCCCCTACTGCAGATTCCAGACTCTGCCCCGTGGGCTTCTCTTTATCAAATGCCCCTTTCCTGAGTTTTCATTCTTCTCTACTGATGTTTTCCTGTTTGTAACATACTCACATCCCCCGCCCCGCCGCAAGCCCTAGGCCCTGTCCCTGTGTGGGTCCTGAGTCCTATGGCAGTTAAGGGCTCTCTATTCTCATTCATAGTCAAGAGTTCGCACTTCAGCAGAAGATATTGCTTGGGTCCCCCTTTCCCCCTGTACCCCATGGAAGCTGCCACTACTAAAGACAAAAGCAACCTCTTGCTTACTAAATTCCACTCTTCAGAGAGGCAAGAACAGTGGTAACAAGCACAGACTCAGGCCAGACCATCTGGATTTAAGTCCCCACTAGGCCTCTTATCAGCTGTATGGTTCTTGCTTAAATCACTAAACCTCCCTGAACCTCATTTTCCTTTACTGTAAAATGGGGCTATTTTATTAAATCTCATAAACTGCTTGATAATTAAAGATTTAATAGAGCGCTTATAACAGTGTTTGGAACATAGTTCATATCATGTGAACATTATCCAAGTCTTTCATGTTTAATCTCATCTAATATCTCTGCAATAGTTGACACTGCTGACAATACCTTCTTAAATGAAACGCTCCTCCCTTAATAATGACCTATCTTTGTGTGTTTTCCTCATTTGCTTGCTGCTTATTCTTTTTTTTTTTTTTTAATCAAAATGTAAAATGTCATCATTATCTTTATTTTTTGGACACATGTTTATTAAACAAACCAGTTTTACATATGCAACTGTAAAATCTAAAGAAACAGAATAAATTTTTTAAAAAATATTTATTTCTTAGGTGTAGATGGACTCAACACAATGCCTTTATTTTTATGTGGTGCTGAGGATTGAACCTGGGTCCCACCGGTGCTAGGCAAGCACTCTACCGCTGAGCCACAATCCCAGCCCCTAAATTTTTAATAAATTCCTCATTAATGTAGTTCACTTTCAAAGAAATGTTTAATTGGCAGAGTAGAACAATGTGTTTCCACATGCTGATTGATCAGTGCAACACTGACAGTTACAGTTAACATAGTCAAGAAGCTGAAAATTGAGATTTATGGAAGACAAACTTAATTCCATCTGTTTAAAAAAAGGGGGGAATAATTTAAACTTGTAAATCACACACTTTTCATACAAAAACAACTAATTTTAATCCCTATTTTCATCTTAAATGACCACTGAAGAATTAAACAATTTTGGGAAAAAATAAGTAAAAATAAAAAAACTAGTAGTATGCATTTAAAAACTGCTAATAGGATAAATAAAACCAAATATTAACTATTTTTCACTATACCATGAATATTGGCACTGTTTATTTCATATGCATGTCAGTTTCAAAGCTTAAAAATCCTAATAAAATTAAATGGTTTGATCAGTCCAGTGTTCTTCAAAGGAATCCCTTACTTCTAATTTAAAATTATAGATTTTAAAACCCGAATTATTGCCTTTGAATTTTCATACAAACAAAATACAAATGTATTTCTTTTATGTTGGTGGTATTATCAAAGGCAAGAAATCCTGTTAATGTTGTCCTTAAAAGTACAGAATTAAAATCGTGATAGAATCCATCTGGTGAACCCATAAGTGTGTGTTTTGATTTCACATCTTTTTCTCATAAAAACTGAGAATTCATAAGACACATCATGTGGATATTTTGGGGTTAGAAAACCCATGGCTCTGGGCATTTTAAATAATTCCTGAGTTTCTTCACTCAGGAATTGCATACATTTTTACCTTCCCTCATAATAAAACACTGATGATACCCTGGCAGCAAAACTTACTAAATTATCTTTAAAAGTATAAAAGCAACATTATTTTCAATTGTCTGAATAGAATTATAATAAATGTTTCAACTTTCACAACCCAGGCTTTTTTCTACCTAGTTTCAGACACCTCATGGTTCTCACTCCTTTTTTCACTTTTTTCGCACCAATTGCAACATAAATGATAGAATTTGAGGTCATCCACCTGGAAAGTGAGAAAGAAAAAAAGAAAAAAAAAAAAGGAAATATGTTTCCTGTTTCTGGGCCACAGTGAGAAGGTTAGTCATTTGTCCATTAGCAACACTTCTTCCCATCTCCTGCTTGTGCACTTTTTCTGTTCTTTCTGCAACATTCCTTCAGGTATAGAAAGTCTTCGCTGCATATTTTCTGGAGTCAGCAATGCCCCCAACTTGTCAAACAGCTTTTTCCAACCCTTTGCCCAAAGATTTTACTGAAGGCTCATATTAGTAAATAAGATTTTCTGGAAGCACCTCTGGAATTCCAACTTGTAAGCCAAAACTGGTTGCTTCCACAATCGCCAGGCAGTGCTTCTATAGGGGACATATAAAGAAAAACATGTCCTTGGACCCAGCCATTTCCAACATCTAAGCTCCCAAACACAGACTCTGTCATGTAGCTAGTGTCTTTCTTGTACTTCTTCCAAAATGATTCTCTTGGGTCCCTCTCCTCCAATGATGAAAATTTAAATCTGGATATTTCTGGATAATTTAGGGATACCACTAAGAAAATTAGTCTCCTCTACAGGCCACACTGAGATGATTAAGGATCAGTTCCTACAGCAACCCAGTTAAGATGTGTCCTGTTACCACTGAGTTCCATGGCTATTTGTCCTTATTCTCTATCCCTAGCTCCACACTTACAGAAAAACAAACAACAACAACAACAAAAACACTTCTTAAAGATGTTTAACCTCAGGGATAGCTGAGCTAGTTCCATACTTGAAATTCCAGGAAAGGTTTTCATTTCCTATAAAGCCCACCAATTGGGATCTTATTCTAATATCTCTGGGACTTATTTCCTGTCTCCTATGCAGTCTCACGTTCAGTTAACTCCTAGTTTATATTCATTTACCTTACCTTCTCTTCCAGTCTTTTCTGACCTATGTTCCCAGACTGCCCTATGCAACTTCTACCTCACGCTATTTTTTATCTGTTCGTTTTAGTTAACGTGACAGTAGTATGTATTTTGACATTTCATATCTACACGGAGTATAAATTCCCATTTTTGCCTCATATTGTTTTTGACATCTAAGGTCTCTATACTAGGTTGTGAGTCTTAAAGAAATGGAACTGAGTCTTACTTGCTTTTAAATTCCTAATATCCAACATAGTATCAGGTGCTTAATAAGTGGTAAATGAATAAAACAAATAAAATGAGTGTTGCTTCAGCCAATGTCTCTTTAAAGAAAAGGTTGAAGAGTTCAACAATTATTCAGACCACCTTATGTGTAATGCAGGCTCAGAATCCAGTTTAATTTTATTCCAGGTCTTCTCTACAATACACTCTACTATTGAAGTAATCATAATTACTAAGGATCCCAAGCACAGGACCTACCATCAGTTTCAATTTCAGCTTCACCAGTAACCAAATATGTGAACTTGGGAAGTTAATCTCTCTGGGTACCATCTTACTTCTAAGAATGTAATACACATTTCTTTTTATTATGACTGAATGATAATGCATGAAAATAGTATTTGGTACCACAACATACACTCAAAAAAAAAAAAGTTACTAAACAACATTACTAAAATATTGAGATGACCCTAGGTGGAATATTTTCGCCTTACTTATAAGTTTCCATTTAAAACAAATGAAAATAAGAAAGCTGCAAATATCCCCAAAACCAAAGGCGAATGTTTCCTCTAATATGCAGATACTAATTCGTGGGTGGGTGGGGGGAGACACTAGAGAAGACTAGGGTTACCTTAGATTAGGTAGAGAAAGTGAAGGGAGGTCAGGGCAGGGGGATGTGGAGGATAGGAAGGACAATAGAATGAAACAGACATTATTACTGTATTATATACGTGACTGCATGACCAAAATGATAAGGTAGGAAGGGAGGGAGGGAAAGGAAGGAAGGGAGGGA
>NW_025999913.1:19842384-19893260 GCF_001458135.2 Marmota marmota marmota | reverse complement strand
GGGCCCGCGGCGTGTGGGGTGGCGCAGTGCGGGGAAGGCCGGACCCGGCCGGCGGCGTGCGGGGCCGATCGGGAGCGGACAGCCTCTGCGCGTAGCGGGTCCTGCGCCCGCACTCACCGGGGATCGTGGAAGGCCTCAGCTGGTTGAAAGCGCAGCCCGTCGGCACGGTCGACGCGGGTGAGGGCGGGAGACGCTGCTGCAGGCGGTACGCGGCTTTTGCGGACGTGGATGGCCCCTGTCTCCTGTGCGGCGGTGCCTCGCGCTGGGCCGAGTCCGGGTGGTTCGTCCTAACCGTTGCCTGGTGGACACCGGCATCATAGGTAGCTGGGTTACCGACACCGGTCACGGCGCGTTGCCGTCTGTAGGATCAGAAGAAGGGGTCCTTGACCTGGAGGTTGAGAGAATGACGACCAAAGCACTTGGCAGAAGGAGAGGGATTCAAAGCGGAAAAGCAAGGCCTCGGGCTATGTTAGGAAATTGAATGCAGAGCGAGTCTTGACATTTTGTATGGAGCAGGTCAGGAAGGAACTTTCTAGCAGGTTTGCTTACAGGAAAACCATGTAGGCAGTGGTGGAAAGAGGTGTAAGGTACGCTGCAAGGATGCTCACCAGACTGGAGCGTAAATGCGACCAGTATTTATTAATTTTTGTTGTTGTTGTTGTTTTTCCCAGCGCTGGAGATGAAACCGAGGGCCTGCACGTGCTAGGCAAGTACTCCACCACTGAGCTACACCTCAGGTCCTCTTTTTAATTTTGAGACGAGGTCTGGCTAAGTTGACCTGGCTGCCCTGGAACTTGTGATCCTTCTGCCTTAGCTTGCCCAGTAGCTGGAATCAAAGGTGTGTGCCATGGCGCCTAGTTTGGGACCAATATTTAAATAGCACTAAAAAAAATTATAAGCCTCACGAAGTTATCTTGAACACTATTTTTTTCTTTTAGGAGAGGGAGGACTTGAGTATTGTGAGTAGTTCTGGTCTAGAGACCTTTTAGAGCCAAAAGGAATACAGTCTTGAATCTTTCTTATGGTAAGTGGACTTTATGTATATTTTCTTCTTCTTCTTTTGGTGGGGGTGGGTACCAGGTGCTTAACCACAGCCCTTTTTTTGTTTTTTATTTTGAGACAGGGTCTTGCTAAATTGCTGAGGCTGTTTGATTTTGTGATCAGCCTCCCAAGTTAAGCTACAAGAATTATAGGTCTGAGCCACCGGCCTGGGGTTTGTTTTGTTTTGTTTTGTTTTTGTTTTTGTAGTACTGGTCCTGCCCAGATTGGCTCAAATTTGTGATTCTCCTACTTCAGCCTCCGGAGTTGTTGGGCTTAGATGTGGGCCTCACCTGCCCTAAGCCCTGCGTTCATATGTAAATGTGGATTTGAGAGTAGGACAGAAAGGAATGGGAGAAAACCACTGGAGAAAGAATGTTCCTAGCCCTTAACACAGTAAAGCTGTAAGACTGAGCAGTGCCCTATCAATTCAAGAGTGTGCTCTAATTCTTTCTGTCTTGCCAGCATTTTCATGATAGACTTACAGTAATTGCTTCTTGATTAATATGCCACACAAATAACGTAATATGCCCAGTGCTTAGGCGGGCTCTGGTGTCAGAAGATATATACTTAACTCCTAGTATATATCTCTATATCTATAGCTTTTTTTAGGTGATTAGCTAACTACGCCCATCAGATTTTCTATTGAAGATGCAAATATTGATATTAATATCTCTTTTATAGGGTTCTTGGAAAGATTAAGTGAGGTAATCCCCTGTAATCAATGCAAAATAAATGAGCTTATCCCTAACCAAGGGCCTATAATGTAAGCATTATTTATTTTTTAGGTAATGCTTTAATTAATGACTTTAATTGTCTCATACATACTTTCACTATAAAGATAACCTTGAACTCTTAAGCTTTGTGATTTTGCCTGTCTGATGATTTTGTACACTTTGACCCTGCACATGAGAATACCAGTCTCTTCCTAGGATGGGGAAAGAGAAGAGGGAGGAGGGTATTTGGGTTTGCCTGATGGACCAGTTGGGTCTACTGGCATAGCCTGTTGTATTGCTACTGGAGATGAAAGGATGATAGCCCTTTTTTGTTCTGATATTTGTTTCTTCATATTTTTTATTTATTTAGCAAATGTATTTTAGATGGTAGGGATATTGCAATGAAAAAAAGACTAGATCCTACCCTTAATAGATGTTACATTCTAATAGGAGAGTCAAATAAATGAACAAATATAAAATGTGTATTACAAAGTTGAATTGAGAAAAGTGCATGAAGAGAAATAAAATAGGACCAATAACTTGAGCTATTTTTAGATAAAGGTAGTCAAGAAGTGCTGCTTTTTGAGGAAGTAATTTTCAGGCAGAAACTTGAATCAAAGGAACAAGCAACTTGTAGGAATAGCAATTAAGCAGAAGGAAAAAGTGGTAAAGCTCTGAGGTATCTTGTGAGACTGAAGGGAGGCAGAGATGACACATTTTGTAGGGCAATAAAAACTTTGGCTTCTGTCTTGCCTGCATTTTCTGAGTGTGATAGAAAACAGCATTTAAACTAGAAAAATGTCATGGTCTGCTTTGAGGTTTGATAACCCATCTATATTGTATAGGTCTTGATATTTCAAACTT
Organism: Marmota marmota marmota; assembly: GCF_001458135.2. Taxonomy (NCBI): domain Eukaryota; kingdom Metazoa; phylum Chordata; class Mammalia; order Rodentia; family Sciuridae; genus Marmota; species Marmota marmota. The sequence continues at coordinate 19,890,642 of NW_025999913.1, read as the reverse complement.
AATACATGAATGGGAAATTAATATCTTTATTTTTTCAATTTTTTTCTTCTTGGTGCCCCGTATTTTCTTGGTTATTTATGCCAAATACGATACTTTAGATTCATTACTTTAGGGAATAATCTGATTAATTTGCCAGCCTATGATCAAACTCAGAATCCTTTATATTAAACTCTCCTTTTGAACTTTATCACATTTCAAAAGACAAAATACCATAAACCCATCATTTTGTACCACCTATTTGTCTGCATGCCTGCATATCTATTTAGTTATGATTCTGAATTGAAATTCTTCCCTTCTAACATTTCTGCATATATTTTCCCCTAATATTGCCATGTCTTTCTATTAATCATTAACTGGCTGAGTCTTTTTATTTAGTTTATTATCTTAGTGGGTTTTGAGCCAGACTTGACACAAGAGTCAGGTACAAAGGATGAGCTCAATAAATGTTAGTGGTTAGCGCATGCCTATAATCCCACCAATATGGGAGGCTAAGGTAGAAGGATTGCAAGTTCAAAGCCAGCCTCAGCAACTTAGTGAGACCCTACCTCAAAATAAAAAAAAAAAAAGAGGACTGGGGATGTTACTCAATGGTTAATTGCCCCTTACCCATAGTATCTTGGTTCTCATTGCAACGCCTTGAAGCATGTGTATTACCTATTTTATCAAAGAAGTTGGGAAATTTAAGTAACTTACCCAAGTTCTTCCATCCACAAAGGAGCACAGTGGGAGTTTGAACCAAAATGTGATTTCAGAGATTAACCTTTTAATATTGAAATAATTTCAGGTTTTTTTTTTTTTTTTTTTTGAGTTGTAGTTGGACATAATACCTTTGTTTAATTTATTTATTTTTATGTAGTACTGAGGATGGAACCCAGGACCCCACACGTGCTAGGTGTTCTACCACTGAGCCACAACTTCAGATTTTTTTTTAAAAATTGCAAAATAGTACAAAGAATGCTTGTATAACCTTCACGTGTATTCTCTAAATGTTAACATTGTATCACATTTGCTTTATGATTTTATGTCTGTATATACACACAGATATGTACTTTTTTTTTTTTTTTTTAAGCATTTGAAAGTGATCTGAGGACTTAATGCCTCTTACACTGTGAAAGAAGTAAGTCCTGAAGTCCTAACTCCTCTCCTATGTATACGTGCACAGTGCTACTAGCTACCTCCCATTCTTGGGAGAATTGAGAAAGTAGTTATTCAAATATATTTTCTGTAGTGCTTCATTCTCTCCTGGAACCCTAATTGAGGAAACCTACCTAAATACTCAATTGCTTATCACATTTCAAAAGACAAAATATCAAAAGTATTTCCTTCAATTACCAATATAATATTAAAATCAAGAAATAAACATTCATATAGTACTATTATCTAATCTCTAGACAGTATTTAAATTTAGCCAGTTGTTCCAATAATGTCCTTCTTAGCAAAGGAGGGGTATCTGTGGTCCAAGATCCAATCTGGCATTATTCGTTTTGTTTAATTATGATGTCTCCTTTATTGTGTGACATATTCTCATACTTTAATAACCATGGCATTTGCTGATAGAGTGTCCCTTAGTCTGGGAGTGTCTCAGGCTTCCTTGGGTGGATTCAGGTTCCTATTTGGGGCATGGTGCCACAAAGGTTCTGTGTTCTTCTCTGCACAATGTTAGAAGGCACCTGGAGTTGCTTTATCTCGTTACTGATGAGGTTGACCTTGATATCTTGGTTAAGGTGCAATCTTTCCAGTTTCTATACTGTGAAGTTATTCTTTATGGTCTTTGTGACTAGGAAATGTCAAGAGTGTTATATCTTGATCATCATAGTCACTTGATCATGTAGTCACTTTTCACTAACTAGACTGTTGTCTGAGATAGTACTCTTCTTTTGATTAGACATGGTGATTTTTTAAAATTCCACCATTTCTTTTACATGTAATTGCTGGCTTTTCTATGTAAGAGACCATCTTTCCACTTATTTATTCCTCTGTGAGTACAGATGCCTGGATTCTTGTGTTAGTTCACTGCTGTCATAACTTGTTTTGTTCTACTATGTCTTTTAGATTTGCATGGTGGCAGCTCCTTCATTTCAGTTCCTGGGTTGTTGTGGTACATTATTGCTTTTTGAGTACTTCCTTACTTTCTGGCCCAACAGGCTATTCTAACCTCATCTTATAGCTTCCAACCCTATAATCAGCCATTTTCCAAGGAATCCTCTGTTTCCTTTCCATGGAGAAACCAAAATCTTGGTCTTGGTATATTCATTGCCACCAGGATTTCATTTCTGACTTTTCAGCAGACATTACTAGGAAAAAAAACCACAGACATTTCACATATACAGTACCTTCCTGTCTTCTCTCTGTGTACTTGAAGTTCTGACCTCGTTCTGATACCTGTCTCTGATTCCAGTTAAACAGTAGAGTTCATTCTAACATTTTCTGTATCTGTAATTTCCCTGACAGTGGGGTATCTGGGTGGCATTTTTACCCTATAGCACATCCACGTTTACTTATTTGTTCAATCCCAGGATGAATGTTTAACTAGTATATCTTACCACCATGAGGAAAGAAAACAAAAATACCAATTAGTTTGGTAATTTTTTAATGAATCTATTTATTTATTCTAATTAGTTATACATGACAGCAGAATGCATTTTGATTCATAGTACACGATTTTTCACTTTTCTGGTTGTACACAAAGTAGAGTTGCACCATTCGTGCAATCATATATGTACCTAGAGTAATGATGTTGGCCTCATTCCACCTTCTTTCCTACCATCTCCCTTCCCCTTCTGTCCCTCCCCCCAACCCTTTTTTATATTTTATTTAGAGACAGAGTCTCTCTGAGTTTCGGAGACTGGCTTTGAAATCAGGCTGGCTTTGAACTCGAAATCCTCTTGCCTCAGCCTCCTGGGCTGAGGGATTACAGACGTTTGTGATTGCACTGGGCTCTCTGTAGTTGCTTGTGGCTATTTATCTTTAGTTTGAATTTATGTAGTCCCAGCACTGCATTACTGTGTTTAAGCGTTGTTCTACCCTTTTCTTGATGGTTGTTATTCATTTGAAATACAAACACATTTGGTTTTGAATTGTTTATTTTTTCTTAATTTCTTTTTGGCCAAATAGACATTCATATAGTTTTAAATGTCTGCTTTCTTACATAAAAGATGGCATTTTTTTGCACTTTTTAAAATATGGTAGAAGTCACTCTACATTGTTCATAAAGATTTCACTCAATTCTTTCTTATATCTGCGTAGTACTTTGTTATGTTTGGTTATACCAATCAATGAGTATGGAGAGCCCCCTCCAAAATGCATGTAGCACAGGGTCTCCCTCTGCTGAAGCCCCATCCTGGAGTGGTGCATTGGTGAACCCTGCCTGGAGTGTACCTGTGTTGCCACGTTGTCATCACACAGACTGCATAGTTTACGTTAAGGTTCGCTTTCATGTTGTATGCTTTGGGATTTTGACAGACGTATATAGGTCCATGTCTTCCCTTTGTTCTAAATGGCTGTGCTCCACCTATTTGTCCCTCCCTTCTCACCGGGTAACCATTGAACTTTTTTACTGATTCCTTACTTTCACTTTTTCTAGAATGTCATATAATTGGAATCACATAGCATAGCATGTAGTTTTTTAGATGACTTCTTTAATTAAGGAATATTCCTCCATGTCTTTCTGTGGTTTAATCTCTTCTTTTTAGTACTCAGTAATAATCTGTTATTTAGACGTACCACTCTTTATATTCATTCACTTACTGAAAAATATCTTGGTTATGTTCATGTTTTAACGATTATGAATAAAACTGCTATAAACATTTGTGTGCAGCTTTTTGTGTGGACAGTGCTTTTCAGCTCACTCAGGTAAAAATCGGGGTTTGTGATTGTTGGGCTAGTGTATGTTTCTCCCACAGTCTCACCAGCATTTGGTTTTCAGCCATGCTAATGGATGTGTAGTAGTACCTCGTTGCTGCTTTAATTTGTAGCTCCCTGGTAACGTAGGGTGTTAAGCATCTGTTCATATGCTTACAAGTGGTGACTTGTGTGTCTTCTTATGAGATGTCTTTTATGTCTTCTGCCTTTTTTTCTTGTAGGGTTTTTTTGTTTTTTGGTTTGTTTTTTTTTGCGGTACTGGGTGCTGAACCCAGGGCCTTATGCCTATTAGGCAAGCACTCTACCATGGAGCTATATCCCTAGCCCATTTTATTTTGAAACTAGGTCTCACTAGGTTGACCAGGCTGACCTTGAACTTGTGATCCTGCTGTGTCAGCCTGCCCAATAGCTAGGATTACAGGCTCTGTACCAGTGCAGCACCTGGCTTCTTATTGAATTATACAAGTGTGTGTGTGTATAAAATCAGTTCTTATCAGATTTGTCGTCTTCAGGTGTTTTCTTCCAGTGTGGTTTGTCTTCTCATTTTCTTGACAGTGTCTTTTGCAGAATGGAGGGGTTTTCGTTTTAATGAAATTCATCTTATCAGTTTGCTTCCATGGATTGTGCCTTTGGTATTATATCCTTATCCATAGTTATCTAGTGTTTCTTTTATGTTACCTTAGAAATTTTATAGTTCTGTGTTTTACCTTTACATTTAAGTCAATTTTTAAAAACTAATTTATTTAACAGTTAAAATTTGTGTGTGTTTATTAATGTACAAGATGATGTTTGAGATGTATATACATACACACATACATCAGGGAATGGCTAAGTCGGGGTGTTTAACTAATGTATTATTCACATATTTTCTTGTGGCAAGCATCCACTCAGAAATTTTTAAATATCAGTTTATTGACTATTAATAACTATAGTCACCAGGACATAGTAATAGATCTCTTAAACTTAATTCCTAAGTGAAATTCTGTATCTTCAACTAACATCAACCCACCCTCTTCCACTGAGCCACTAGTAAATACCCACTTTGCTTTCTGAAGTAAAATGAATTTAGCTTTAGCTTTTTTACACTCTGTATTAGTGACATTGGGTGGAATCTTTCCTTCTGTGTCTGCTTTAACTCAGTTAACATATTGTCCTCCAGATTCATCTGTGTGGTTTCAAATCAAAACATTTCTTTTTCTGTAAACTGAATAATATTTCACTATTTGTATGTAAGACATTTTATGTATCTATCTATTCATTGTATGAGCCTTTTTAAGTTAATTTCTATAAAAGGTGTAAATTTTGTGACCAGATTAATATTTTGCATGTCCAGTTATTCTAATGCCATTTTTGAAAAGTTGTCTTTTCTCTATTGTATTTCCTTTACTCCTTTATTAAAGATTGGCTAATTATACTTAATGTGTATCTCTTTAGCTTCTCTGTTCTGTTCCGTTGATCTATTTGTCTGTCACTGGTACCCTGTCTTGATTACTGTAGCTTTATAGTAAGTCTTTTTTTTTTTTTTTTTTTGGAGTTTTTTTTAAATTTGTTCTAATTAGTTATACATGACAGTACAATACATTTAAGCACTTTGATATATCATGCATAAATGGAGCATATTTCTCATTCTTCTGATTATAAATGTTGTAGAATGACACTGGTCATATAGTCATATGTACATAATGTAATAATATCTGATTCATTCTACTATCCTTCCCACCCCTGTACCCCTTCCTCTTACTCCCCTTTATCTAATCTAAAGTAACTCTGTTCTTACCTAGCTCACCCCCCCCCCCCTTATTGTGAATTAGCATCCACATACCAGAGAAAACATTCAGCCTTTGTTTTTTTGGGATTGGCTTTTTTAATTATCATGATATTTTCCAGTTCCATCCATTTACCAGCAAATGCCATAATTTCATTCTTCTTTAAGTTGAATAATATTTCATTGTGTATATGTTCCACACTTTCTTTATCCATTCATCTGTTGAAGGGCACCTAGGTTGGTTCCATAGTTTAGCTATTGTGACTTGAGCTGCTATAAACATTGATGTGGCTGCGTCACTGTAGTATGCTGATTTTAAGTCCTTTGGGTATAAACTGAGGAGTGGGATAGCTGGGTCAAATGATGGTTCCATTCCAAGTTTTCTAAGGAATCTCCACACTGCTTTCCATGGTGGTTGCACCAATTTGCAGTCCAACCAACACTGTGTGAGTGTACCTTGCCACATTTATTGTTGTTTGTATTCTTGATAATTGCCATTCTGACTGGGGTGAGATAAAATCTTAGAATAGTTTTTATTTGCATTTCTCTAATTGCTGAAGATTTTGAACATTTTTTCATATGTTTATTGATTGATTGCATTTCTTCTTTTGTGAAGTGTCTGTTCAGTTCCTTAGCCCATTTATTGATTGGGTTATTTGGTTTTTTTGGTGTTAAGTTTTTGAGTTCTTTATATATCCTGGAGATTAATGCTGTATCTGAGGTACATGTGGTAAAGATTGTCTCCCATTCTGTAGGCTTTCTCTTCACGTTATTGTTTCCTTTGCTGAGAAGCAGCTTTTTAATTTGAATCCATCTTATTTATTGATTCTTGATTTTACTTCTTGTGCTTTAGGAGTCTTATAAGAAAGTCAGATCCTGGGGCTGGGGTAGTGGCTCAGTGGTAGAGTGCTTGCCTAGCATGCATGAGACACTGGATTCAATCCTCAGCACCACATAAATGTAAAATATATTGTGCCTACCTAAAACTAAAAAATAAATATTGAAAGAAAGAAAGTCAGGTCCTCCTAAGCTGACATTATGAAGATTTAGGCCTACTTTTTCTTCTTTTAGGCACAGTGTCTCTGGTCTATTTCCTAGGTCCTTGATCCACTTTGAGTTGAATTTTGTGCATGGTGAGAGAGAGGGGTTTAATTTCATTTTGTTGCATGTGGATTTCCAATTTTCCCAGCACCATTTATTGTATAAGCCAGCTTTTCGACACCTTGTCTATTATAAGATAACTGTATTTATGTGGGTTTGTCTCTGTGTCCTCTATTCTCTACTACTGATCTGTATTTCTGTTTTAGTGCCAATACCATGTTTTTGTTTTGGTTTTTTTGTTTTTGTTTTTGTTTTGGTTTTGGTTTTTTAGTAGTGCTGGGTATTGAACAGTTTGGGGCCTTGCAATCCAGGCAAGTGCTCTATCGCTGTGATATATCCTCAGTCCTTTTTTTTCCCTTTACCCCCTTTTCTTTGCTTTGCTAAAACTGATCTTGGACTTATCGATCCTTTGGCCTCAGCCTCCCCCCCAAGGGAGCTGAGATTAGAGGCATGTGTCACTGCATCCAGCCCTTGATTGCTCTGGATGTTAATGGAGATGATGCCAGATTTTTTTCACGTAAGCTACTGGGCTTAGATTAATCAATTTATATTTTTTCATGTTAGAAACCAATGTTTGTTAATTCCTATTCAAGGTGTTTTCAGAAAGAATGAATGTTGTTTCTGTTGTGAATAATTGTGCAGCATCTGTGGAGATAATTGTATGGTTTTTCTCCATAGATCTATTAATAATGGGGTATTATGTTAATAGGCTGCCAAATGTTGAAGGATTTCCTGATACTGACCCAATCTTGCATTCCTTAAATAAATCCTACTTGGTTGTGGGGTATTATTTTATTAATGTGACGTTGATCTTTGTTAGTATTTCTCATTAATAGTGATATTGGGCTGTAAATATTTTTGTGCTCTCTTCATTGGATTTAGTTGTCAGTGTTATTTTTATTTCACATACAAAAATGTTATGATTTTTTTATTCATTTTCAGTCTTTCAAAAACATTTTTGAATCAGTGGGCTTTTTTGGTGTTTTTAGATTTGTTAAATTTCCCTTGTGAAATAATCTGTTACGGTTAGTCTGTGCAAATCGGTATTTTAAAACTTTCTATATCTAGTAGGGTTGATTTTTGATAAATTATGTTTCTTGAGAAAGCAGTATATTTCATAAGTAATCATTTATTTAGGCAGAGATCTGGAACACTGTCTGCGTGTTTCTGTTTCAGTAGTTATTCTTGCTTATCCTTTTTGTTTTGTAAATGTGCTTTCTCTCTTTTTTTCTTAAGTTACCTAATGGTTTATCTGTTTCTTTTAAGATTTTCAAAATAAGCAGTATTTTTATTTATAATTAGTTTTGTTGTTTTTCTTTTCTCTAGTTTTATTTTTGTCCTTTTTTTTTTTTTTTAAGAGTCATATGGGATGGTTTAGGAGTATGGTCATTCTCTACACAGTTCAGTTTGAGGGATTACATACAAAAAAAATTATCTTTTTTTCCCCCCATTGTTAGATCCTTTGAGAATAAATGAGCTAATGATGAATCCTCCCACTTACGGCTTTTTGTCCTTTTCATGTCCTTGTGTTTTACAGAATGCTATCTGCCTTGAGAAATCAAATTCTCAGGACCAGGAAGTAAATGCAGCTTTTCTTCGTCTAGATTCTAGGTAAGCTAAAGTTTCTTCAGTCTTTTGAAATGTACCTTCTCTCTCCCAGACCAGTGCCTATCCCTGTAACATTTTGGTCCTTTCTCCTTATCAGGTAAGGAGTGAGTCAAATTTCAATGAGAATCATTCATGCACAGCACATTGTTAAGCACTAACTTTATGCCTAGCACTCTATACTGGGGAAAGATAGTATGTTAAGAAGCAATAAGGACCATGGAGAAAAGTAAAACAGTATAGGGACATAGGTAATGCTGAAATATGGGTGAAGACATGGTCATTAAAGAACTGAGAGGAGCCATGCAAGTAGCTGGAGGAGGAAGGCTGTAGACAGAACAGAAGGGCAACAGCTCCAAGTGGAGTGTGTCTGGATGAGGAACAACTGGGAAGCAGTCATTATGGGGAGGCGGCCAGTGCCTCATTAGGGGGTATGTAAGCCACCTAAGAAATTAAAGTCTAGAATAATTAGGAACCAAAGACAAAGAGTCAAAAAGAATAGTTTTGGGGGGGGGAATGGGAGGTACCAGGGATTGAACTCAGGGGCACTGAGCCACATCCCCAGCCCTATTTTATATTTTTATTTAGAGACAGGGTCTTTCTGAGTTGTTTAGTACCTTGCCATTGCTGAGGCTGGCTGTGAACTCATGATCCTCCTGTCTCAGCCTCCCGAGCTACTGGGATTACAGGCATGCACCACCAAAGGGAGCTTGGAGTGCCTGAAAGATCCAGCCCACACAGGAACTGGAGCTGGACAATTAGAAAATGATTCCCGTGGTTTATTTAATGGGGTCCATCAAAGTCAGGGGTGAGATTTCAGGGGTGGAGTCTTGCTTCATGGTGTCTTGCAGTCAGCAGGTTGATTGGCATCTTGGCAGGTCACACCCCTTTGTGAGGCTGTGTGGCTGCAGCAGGCCACCCCATCTCTGGTGCTGTGTGGGACGTGGGGCAGAGCTTGAATAGGGCTCACCATGTGTCTGGGCAGTCAGCCAGAGGAAATGTCCACTGGAAGTTCCCAGGCACCAGATTTTCCTATTCACTAGGCCGAGGTGCCAGTGTAGTCCACACACAGCCCATGATGGCTCTCGACAATCATGGCTGAATTAGAACACACAAAGAGAAGAGTAAGAAAGGAGCTAAGAGAGACAGTTACAGGGACTGGGAAGGCAACTCAACTGTGACCTCTTGGGCCATTGTGAGGTCCCAGAGGGAGAGGACACCATTGAAGACAGTGGGGTTACACTGGCTGCAGGGTTGAGAATTAAAGTATTGGGAGGGCAGGGGCTCAAGGATGTGTTGGATTGCTGGGACTGCAATGACAAGGTGCTGGGGACTAGTGCCCTTTTCTCTTCACCATCCCCAATTCTCCTTCTCCTTTATCTCCCCCCCCCCCCACCAATTTTCCTTCCTCTACTGACATTCCTTTCACTCATTTATTTAATTTTGGTTGGTTCTCTCTACATATCCATAAAAGTAAAATTGTCTGTGGTGTGTTTATATATGCATCTAATAGGAAAAGCATTAAACCCTTGATTTTCTGAGACTGGCTTATTTCATTTATCATGAAATAATAATTTCCACCCATTCACCAGGAAAATGCCATTATTTTATTCTTATTTATGGCTGACTAAAACTCCATTGTGTACATAAGACACATTTTCTTAATCTACTCATCTATTGATGGGCATCTGGGCTGGTTCCATAACTTGGGTATTGTGAATTGTGCTGCTCTGAACATTAATGTGACTGGATCATTTTGGTATGCTGATTTTAGTTCTTTGGGACAAACACTGAGGAGTGGGATAACTAGATAATATGGTGGTTCCATTTGTAGTTTTTTGAGAAATCTCCAAACTACTTTCCAGAGTGGTTGTGTTAATTTGCAACCCGCCAACAATGTATGTGTGTGCCTTTTCACCACGTCATTGCTAGCATTTATTTGTATTCTGATAATTGCCATTCTGACGAGTGAGATGAAATCTTAGTGTAGCTTTGGTTTGCATTTCTGTGATTGGTAGAGACGTTGGATATTTTTTCATATATTTTTGAACATTTGCTTTCCTTCTCTTGAGAAATCTCTGTTTAGTTCATCTGCCCAGTCATTGAGGTAGAGATTTAGCTTTATTCTTCTATATATGTATGTCTAGCTTTCCCAGCACAATTTGTTAAAAAGGCTCTTCTTTCCAACATGTATATTTGGCACCTTTGTCAATTATCAGATGGCTGTAAGTTTGAGAGTTTATCTGTGTGTCCTCTGTTCTGTTCCTATTTCTTCATGTCTGTTTTGATACCAATACCATGCTAATTTTGTTACAATAGGTCTGTAGTATAAATTGAGATTAGGTATTGTGATGACTTCTCTATCACTCTTATTCAGTATTGCTTTGGCTATTCTGGGTCTCTGATTCTTCGAAATGAATTTAAGGATTTTTTTTTCCTTATTCTGTGAAGAATGTCATTGGTATTTTGATGGCAATTGCATTGAATGTGTATATAACTTTTGGTATTATGGCATTTTGACAATATTCTGTCTACTAAAGAACATGGGAAGTCTTTCTGTTTTCTAAGGTTATCTTTAGTTTTTTCTTCAGTGCTCTATAATTTTTCACTGTAGAGATCTTTCACCTCCTTGATTAGATTGATTGTCCAGTATTTTATTTCTTTTGAGGTTATTGTGAATGTGATAGTTTTCTTGATTTCCTTTTTTTTTTTTTTAAGAGAGAGAGAGAGAGAATTTTTTAATATTTATTTTTTAGTTTTCGGCAGACACAACATCTTTGTATGTGGTGCTGAGGATCAAACCCGGGCCGCATGCATGCCAAGGGAGCGCGCTACCGCTTGAGCCACATCCCCAGCCCCAGTTTTCTTGATTTCTTTCTCAGCAGAATCACTGTTGGAATATATGAATGCTACTAATTTTTGAATGTTGATCTTGTATCCTGCAACTTTGCTGAATTCATTTATCACCAGAAGCCCTCTGGTAGAGTTTATTAGGATTTGACTTTTCTTTTCACATGTGTATCCCTCAATTTTCTTCTCTTGCATGATTGCTTTGACTAGTATTTCAAGTACTGTATTCAGCAGAGTGGTGAGAGTGAACAACAAAGGCCTTGTTTGCATTATTGATATTATATGACTCTTGTCTTTAGTTCTATTTAAGTGGTGAATACATGTATTGATAGGTATATGTTGAACCAATCTTGCATCCCTGGGATGAACCCACCTAATCATGGTGTATTATCTTGATTTTCTTTTAATATAGTTTGCTAATATTTATTAAGAATGTTTTCATCTATGTTCATCAGGGATATCGGTCTGTGGTTTTCTTGATGTGTCTTTGTCTGGTTTTGGTATCAGGGTTATACTTGGTTATATTTGGGAGTGTTCCCTCCCTTCCAATTTCATGGAATTTGAGAAAGACTGGTGTGTGTTTTTCATTAAAGGCCTGAATTAACTCAGCTGAAAATCCATCTAGTCCCAGGTTTCTCTTTGTTGGTAGGCTTTTAATTACTTTCTCAATTTTATTACTTGATATTGGTCTATTTAGGGTTTTCTCTATCTTCTAGGTTCAATTTGGACAGGTAGTATGTGTCTAGAAATTTGTCAGTGTCTTCTAGATTTTACAGTTTATTGGAGCATACATTTTCAAAATAATTTCTGTAATAATCTGAATTTCTGGAGTTTCTGTGGTGATATCTCCTTTTTCATCTCTAATTTTGTTGATTTGAGTCTTCTTTCTCTTTCATTTAGTGTGGCTAAGAGTTTATCAGTCTTATTTATCTTTTTGAAGAACCTGCTGTTAGTGATATTGATCCTGTGTATTTTTTGTTGTGGTTATTTCAATTTCATTAATTTTGGCTCAGATCTTAATTGTTTTATCTTCTACTGATTTGGGAATTAGTTTGTTCTTTTCTAAGGTCTTCAGGTGGAGCATAGTTTATTTATTTGGAATCTCTTTTTAAATGTGGGCACTCAATACTATGTATTTCTCTCTTAGAATTGTTTTCATAATGTCCCACAGGTTTTGATATGTTGTATCTGTTCTCATCTGTTTTTAGGAATTTCTTGATTTTTTTTTTTCCTATAATTCATTCTTCATTTAAAAAATATTCAGGGACTGGGTTTTAGCTCAGAGGTTGAGCACTTACCTCACTTGTGATTTTTTTTTTTTAAAATATTATTATTCAATCTCCATGTGTTTATGTGATTTCTGTAATTTTTCTTGCTATTGCTTCTAGTTTAATTCCATTATGGTCTGATAGGATACATAGGATTACATTGATTTTTGTTTTGTTTTGTTTTTTGTTAAGACTTATATTGTAACTTGGAATATGATGTATATGATTATTGGAAAAGGTTTCATGAGCTACTAAGAAGATAAATTTAGCTGTTTGGGGGTGAAGTGGTATGTAAATGTCTATTAAGTCCATTTGACTTAGAATTATTTAGGTTGGAAACATCTTTATCGATTTTGTTTGGACGACCTATTGATGATAGGGTATGTTGAAGTCACCAGTATTATTGTATTGGGTTCTGTCAGAAATTTAATGTCAAGGTTTTTTTAATGTAATTAGGCACACTTGAAAGAAAAGTGGCTCAGGAGTAATCACACACACACCCGGGATAAGGAGTGGGTTTATTTTCAGGAGCCTGACGAGGCTGCTCTGCCCAAAGAGAGGGACAGCAGCAGCAACTCCCCCTTGAATTTTACCTTTATACGCTAGAATCATGGCCACTGGCTAGGGGTGGTGGGTTTAGCCTTGACTGACAAAGTGAACATCCCCTGAGCTTGTGGAAGGCAAGTTTGTTTCTTGGGAACAAAGACAGGCAGTTTTCCTATCTCTCAGCAGGGGGAGAGGGAAACTGGCAGGTCCCTTTATCTTCTCAAGGAGAGAACAGGGAAACCAATATGTTCCCATCTCAGGGGCTGGTAAGTTGTCTCCTGTGTCTCAGTGAGAGAACAGGGAGAGACCAGCTAGTCTCCGGACCGGTAGGTTGTGTCTCGGGCTAGTTTCTATTTCTTGGGAATAAGAACAGTATTCAAAAAGTGGGAGTGGGGGAAAGGAAGGTGGCTGCAGTTATGCTAACAGTGACATTTGGGACATATGTATTTACTGCTGTTATATCTTCTTGTTGGATTGTTCCCTTTACCAGGATGTCAGGGCCTTCTTTGTTTCTTCTGTTTGATCTTTGCTTGAATCTTTGTCAGCTATAAAGTAACTACGCTTGCTTCAGGACTATGTGTAGAATGTTTTTCTGTTCCTTACCTGCAGCCTGTGAGAAGTGTCTGCCTATGAAATGAGTCTTGTAAACCGCACATAGTTGAGTGTTGTGTTTTGATCCATTAATCTACCCTAACTCTTTGAATTGGGGTGTTGAGACCATTTACATTCAGTGGTGTTTATAGATGTGTGCTGATGGTTTCCTGCCATTTTGTTTTGTTTGCTGTATTTAATTCTGTCTTGATTCTCATTCAGGTTGTTATTCTTCTGTTGCTCTTCATCTGTTTGGGAGCTTCAGGATTTGTTTGTGGATTCCTCAGTGTGCAGTATATCTTTGAGTATTCTTTATAGTGCTGGATTGGTGGTAATTCTTTTAGTTTATCCTGGTCATGGAAAGTTTTTATTTTCCCATCGATTTTGAAAGATAGCTTTGCTGGGTGTATCAATCATAGTTAGTAATTTTTTCCCCCCAGAGCTTGGAATATCTTATTCAAGGCCCTCAGCCCTCTCTGACTTCAGGGTCTGAGTTGAGAAGTCAGAAGTGAGCCTTGTTGGGGCTGAGGTTGTGGCTCAGGGTGGAGTGCTCACCTAGCATGTATGAGGCATTGGGTTCAATCCTCAGCACCACGTAAAAATAATATAAACATATTGTGTCCACCTAAAACTAAAAAAAAGAAGAGAGCCTTATTTGTTTCTGAATTTTCAGTATTGCAGCTTTAATATTCTTTCCTTGTTTTCTACGTTAAGAGTTTTGTTTATTGATGTGTCTTGGAGAGCTTGCATTTTGATCTGGTATATTTGAGGTTCCATATGCTTCCTGTGTTTAGATGTCTATCTCATTTTTTATATAGGGACAATTTTCTGTTATTATCTCATTGAAAATGTTCTTAATGTCCTTAGCCTCTGTCTCTAAGATCTCTTCTATCTCAATGACTCTCGGGTTTGGTATCTTGATTATGTCCCAGAATTCTTGTATATTCTGATCATATTCTTTCCCTCCTCCCTTTTTTGCATACTGAGTCCTCAAGTTCATGTACAAGTGAATTTTTAATGATTTATTGGGTCTTTAATTTCCAGGAGTTCTGATTGGTTTCCTTTTAATATTTCTATTTCTCTATGGAAATGGTCTTTCATCCCTTATATTTGCTCTCAATTATTCCTCAGATCTTCTTTTAGTTCGTTGCACATTTTAATAATCAGATTCTTATAATCCTTCTAGAATTTCATCCACTTCCATGTCTGTGGGATCCTTTGTTGGGAAATTGGGAGAGATTAGTTTGCCTGTTTCCTAGTGTGTCAGAGGTCCTGGACTTGCACATCGATTTAGATGTGTTCTCTTCTTCTTTTACACACATGTCCTTTGTGTGTAGTTATCTTTTTTGTTCTGGGACTTCTCTTTGTTTGGGGTACATGAATTGATGCCTGGTGGTTCTTCCTTGGGGCCTGGTTGTTGGTTTGCCTTTTTTCTCTCTCCACTTCTATGAGTTGAAGTAATATTGAGGCTCAGGTGGGGCTAGATTATGTGTGGGGTGAGATTCACATTGCTTGACTCTCTTCTGTGTGAACTTGAATTGCCCCACAAGAAAGAGGGAGCCAGGAATAGCACTAACATCAGCACCAAATGCATAACCTTGAGATAAATGTCTGCTGTCTACTTTGACATCTGTAACACTAATTACCCCCTGTATTGGAATGGTGGGGTCAATGTTACCAACAATAAAACTCAGAACTATATCAGGTGTTCCACAGCAGGTGTCTACTACATTGTCCACTGAATTAATAATCCGGCAATGTGAATGGGATAGGAATTACATAAACTATATAATTCTATTTTTTAGTGGGATTACAAAATAGGATAGGAAGGCAAAAGAAAATTTGAAATATTTCAAAAGTGAACAAAGGAGAGGAAGGAGATAGTTTGCAGATGTAGAAGTGGAAGGAACAGGAAAATGTGGCTGTTAGTGAAGAAGGGGCAGTAAGAGGGACAAGAACCAAGGTATGAACAGATCAGCAAATAGGTGCAGAAGAAAACAACTAATTTGAAAGTTAAATTATACAGATATATATTTTCTGAACATATCCACACAGAACACACACATGACATACACACAATCTTGCATAGTGGAAAAAAGTAAAAAATCGTATGATGTTTGAAAAAATTTTAGAAAGTTAAAAATTTTTTAAATAAATACAATAAATGGAATATGGAGGAAAAAGAAAACATGTAATTAGAAACAAAAGGCTTGTTTTCTGCTGTGGCGATTAGAACTGTCAGCAGAGATGGACTTCTGTTCCTTGTGTCCTCATTTTTGTCTCAGCAACCTTTGGGTCAAGGGCTGGGGGTCAAGTCTGATGTCTGTGTGTTCTTCACCTCACTGCCAGCCAGTGTAGTGGCTCCCCGCGTCCAGCAGGGGTGGGTAGACTGGGAAGTACTGGCGACCATGGGCTGCTTGCTGTAGCAGGGATGGTGCCGAGTTCTGATTGGAAGTCCCAGTAGTTGGGGTTTTAGTCTTGGCTGACCTGTGGAAGTCGGTATTGGAGATGGGGTCCAGGCCCCCTGTTACTGGGGACGTGCTGTCTCTGCTGGACCTCTGGGTCTCTAGGGCCTCTGGTAAATTCTCACAGGTTTCCAGGTCACCAGTGTGGAAGTGAATCACTAGGAATTGGCCCTGGAGTGCAGAGCTCCTGTGTGGCCACTGTCAGTGTCTTCCCAGTAGCTCCTACAGTGCGCCAGCAACCAAGACGCTTTCTAATCTGGTATGGGGAGCCTGTGCGAGGCGGTTTTCTTTGTGCCTGTTTCAGTCACTCTGGCTCAGGCACGCTCTGGAGGTCATGGCAACTTCCTTTGTTCCCAATCTTCTTTTTAAGAGGAAAGTGGAAGACTTTATTAAAGGATAGCAGAAAAGGCACCCTCCCACCCCACCCCCCACACTTGGAAGAAGGGGACCCAAAAGGCAAATCCCTGTTACCAAACTTCTGACCCTGCTTACAGTGGTACAGTATTTATAGATAGCTCCCAGGCCACGCCTGAGGTCATTTCCAGGCCAGTGATCTTGATTCCCTCTTAACTGTGGGCCGTGCCGTTTTGTGTAGCTTTTCACTGAGCCACTTCCCCCACCAACTGTGTCCATAAAGATCAGCCTCCCTCTGTGATCCACAGGTTTCCCCAACCTTTTTTTTTTTTTTCTGCCTTGTCCTTTCCCCTCCCCTCAGTGGCACTGTACCTCTGCAGGCAGCTGGCACATCTCTCACATTTTTTTATATTGCTCTGACTTTCTGTGCTCTGTGGTTAAAGTTTCTCCATGTGGCCTTAGTTACTCGCCTCACTGAGTAAGTCTGGCTCTGAGGAACTGCTGGTAAGTGCATCCTTCCTCTAACACCACCTTCTCTCCTCTTGAGGCTCCGCGATCTCTCTCCTTGACCCACTGATGGCCTCTGTCTCACTGTGTCCTCGTGTTATCTGCACTCTCTGGGTGTGTATCCTTGGTAGCTGTGTATCCTAAACTCTTCTTAGAAGGACACTAGTCACAAAAGACTAGGGCCACCTGATGTTCTCATTTTAAGACCCCTCTGAAGACCCTGTCTTTAAACATAGTTACTTTCTAAAATACTAGGGGTTAAATCTTCAATATGTGAATTTGAGAGGCAACACACAGTTCAGCCATAATAGATGAAAACCAGTTAGGAGGTTACTGTGATAGTCCATGTGAGAAATGAGAGTGGTGGGGCCAGGTTAATAGTAGCAAAAGTGATGAGGAGTGACTGAATTCCTAGATTTACGTGTTTTGAAATGGAGCCACAAGATTTGTTGATGACTTGATTATAGGGTGTGAAGGGAAAGAATGCAGGATGACTTCAAGATTTTGACTGGAGAAAATAAAGGATGGATTTTCTATGAACTGAAATGAGACAGGTGATGGTTGGAGCTGACCTTAGTATCAGTGTAGGTCCTTTAATGGCTTCCTTTGATTTGTTTCAGTCAGTTTTTTTTGTTGCTGTGACCCAGAGACCTGCAAGAATAATTGGAGGAGGAAAAGTTTATTTTTCTCACAGTTTCAGAGGTCTCAGTGTGTAGACAGCCAACTCCATCGCTCTGAGTCCAGCGTGAGGCAGATCCTAGTAGAAGAGCATGGCAGAGGTAAGCACCTTGAGACATGGCTTCCCAAGGAAGCAAAGAGCTCTGTACATGGACAAAATATGAAACACCAAAGGTGCACCCCCAGTGACCAACCTCCCTCCCTCCTCCAGCTATACCCTACATGCCAACAGTTACCACCCAATCATGAGCTTTTGGGGAACACCACATATTCAAACCAAAACAGGTTGTGTAAGGCACGAATAGATTCTAGGCATTTAGCTCTGTAAACTTAATTTAATAATAGGAATAATGAATAATGTTCTGATACTTTTGACTTTGAGGATTTACTGTGGCAGGGACAAAGTATGCTCTGGGGCTTAATACTTTGTATATTGTTGTTAGCAATTTTCCTACTAACCGTAAACTAAGAGGTCCTTGGTGCGTAGATGAGCAATGCAGTGTTTTTCATAGATACCTGCTATTATAGGTAATCCCTGAGACTCAGACCCATGCGCATGAAACACGGCAAACTGACTCAGCATCTTGGTAATAAATGCACAGAAAAGTATTCATTGTCTGATAGGGACATAAACATGCTAATTTTAATGATATTTTATAAGCTCATGGGTTCATGTGATGGGTCAAGTTGTATACATGGATTTCCTAGGATACCCATTACCAAATGAGGAGAGAGTGGAGTACTACAAATGGTTTTGTAGTTTAAGGGGTTCTTCTATAATACCATGAGGATCCCTGAATGATGTAATTTGGACCAAAAAAGGTATATATGGTACGGTGCAGCAGTGTATAGAGACATGTTAAATACTTGAAATGTGAGATGTAGCCACTGTGTTTAGCACTAGCATGGCTATGTTGTTTAGCTTGCCTACTTTCTTTCTCAGCTGTTGGACTTCCTGGTTCTTGTTAGCTTTCTAGCACACTTTTCTCTCTGTCCCTCTTTGGTCACAGTTCTGTATTTCTTATGAATCTGTATGTCTTAACTGAAGAAACTGCACTACTCTCAACCCATTCAGTTCTTACTTCTATCCTCTATAACTAAATTTTAGAACATTCTGAATTGGCATTTGAAGGCTGGGTATGTCTTTTTATATCTGTAAATAACTTTTTTTATTGCAAGAGTAGTCTCTGTGCTTTGCATGAGGAAAGCATATAGGTTGCTGAGTGAAGATTAGAAAACAGTAGTTAAGCAGATTGGTGAAGGACAAAGCCACCCATCATCACATTACCAAGAGGTAACACAATGTGCAAGGATTCTAGGTCCTGTGACTTACTATCTTCTATGAATGTTTAAGCTCCAGTCCAATATTAGTTTCGTAGTTAAGGGCCCTTTCTGATTAACTGTGGACTCTCTCCCCAGAATAACGGACAGATTCTGAACAGCATCTTGTTACTCATCAGTTAAAGGTTTTATGGGTTATCTAAGACCCTCCACGGATGCCAAATAAGAGCTTCCATTCCAAGCTGGACTATCTATCTGTATGTGCCAGGCACTGTCATAGGTGCCAGGGAAACTACAGTGCACAAAACAGACATCAAAACAAAATTCCTGTCCCTTAGAAGCTTACTTAACCTTCTGTGGAGAAGAGCAAAAAGGAGAGAAGGGGTGTTGTTCGTATGGGTCAGCTGCAGTGGAGATGTGTTATAATTTAAAATAGGATGGTCAGAAATGGCCGCCTGAGAATGTGACAGTTGTGCAAAGATGGGAGGGAGGTTAAAGAGAAAACATTGACGAGACCCAGAGGGAGAGCCCTTCATCCAGGGAGGGACGGCAAGTACGCAGACCCTGAAACTAGAGAGGATCCGACTCAGAGTATCTGAAGAGCAGAGAACCCAGTCACAGTGGTGACCTGGAGGCAGACTTCTCTGGGGCTTGTAGGTTTCTAATGGGCAGTTCTAGGGGAGTGGTGAAGGTGTCTGGTTAGGATATGTTCCAGAAGCCTTGGAAGACAAGAAATGGAGACAAAAGACTGATTTCTTTTGAGGAGTTTTATGTAAAGAGTAACAGAGAAATGGGACAATAGCTTGAGGGTGAGGGGATCGAAACAAGTTGTCTTGTTGGTTGTGCTTTTGTTGTTCAGAAGAGAGAGAACTGCCAGTTTGCTAATTAGAATGATCCAGTAGAGAGAAAGAAAACGAGAATGCAGAAGGAGGGTAGAGCAACATCCTTGTGGAAAAGCGGGTGGAGTCCAGCACCAGGGGCAAGGTTGACCGTGGATTGCGTGGCTAAGGGATGGTGGGGTGCTCCACAGGTGACAGGCTGGCTGAAGTGTTGGGAGCCTGCGAAGTTGTCTGCCTCTGTGTTTATGTGTGTGTGTGTGTGTCTGTTTTCATTTTGCTTCCGTTTTCTTAGTAAAAACAAAATCTTCAGCTTACACTGCTTAGATGAAGGATGGCCATCCCAGTGTGTAAGGCGGGGTCAGACATCACAGAGGTCCTGAGGGAGTAAATGTGAAGGACACAGAAGACTCTCCCCTCTGCTTTGCTTTCTTCCTCTCCTGAACTTGCCTATTAATGTTATTAGAGTCATCTTAATCTTTCCTCTGAAGCAATGAAAAGAAAAACCCTGGTTTTGGGATCACCCAGGTTCATATAAAGAGCTTTTATTGGTGGTTTCTCATATGTATGTCTCATTTTTATTAGCAGAGAGGAAAACCAAGTACAGAGTGAGCATTCCTAATCAGAAGCTCCTAAATCTGAAATGCTCCAGAATCTGAAACTTTTTGGGTGCCAGTATGATGCCATGAAAATTCCACACAGTCACTTTGTGTTCCATGTACAAAATTATTAAAAATATTGTATAAAATCGCCTTCAGACTACGTGTATAAAATATATACCAAACAAATGAATTTTGTGTTAAGACTTTGGTGCCACCCTCAAGACTTCTCATTTTATGCATGCAGATATTCCAAATTCTGAAAATATCCAAAATCTAAAACTCTCTGTTTCCAAGCATTTTGGATAAAGGATACTCAGTCCATGCAAAACATAAAAGACTTACAGATTCTGATGCAGGATTTCCGTCTTTTCTGTAGTGATTTTAATCTTTAGGATTCTTAATGTAGGAATTTAAATGTTATTTCTACCTTGTCTTACAGGTTTAGAAATACCAAGTAAGAAATTCATGTATATGATGCGGGAAACTTGGAAAGGCAAATTGCTCATGACTGAAAGGCTTAACATAGATGAACCTTCCAAGTTCTTAAAAACAGAATGACTAAGAAGACAGTGATGGGTCAAGAAGACCAGTGGAAGACTCCCTAGGAGAGAGCCATAGAAAATGTACACTTCAGAAGAAAGATGGGATCAGAGAACTCAGAAAAGGAAAGTATATCATGTATACCCTCAAAAGGGTAAAAAGATTTTTATTCATGTGCATCAGATTACTCCAGTAGATAATCAAATATACGAGTGCCTTGAACGTGAACGAGACTTCTGTGAAAACTTAGCTCTTATTATGTGTGAGAGAACCCACACTGGGGAGAAACCTTACAGATGTGATATGTGTGAGAAAACCTTCATCCAGAGCTCAGATCTTATTTCCCACCAGAGGATCCACAATTATGAGAAACCTTATAAATGCAGCAAATGTGAGAAGAGTTTTTGGCACCACTTGGCCCTTTCAGGACACCAGAGAACACATGCAGGTAAAAAATTCTATACATGTGACATCTGTGGCAAGAATTTTGGTCAGAGCTCTGATCTGCTTGTTCACCAGCGAAGTCATACAGGCGAGAAACCGTATCTCTGTAGTGAGTGTGATAAGTGCTTTAGTCGAAGTACCAACCTAATAAGGCACCGAAGAACCCACACAGGTGAGAAGCCATTTAAGTGTCTGGAGTGTGAAAAAGCCTTCAGTGGGAAATCAGACCTTATTAGCCACCAGAGAACACATACTGGTGAAAGGCCCTACAAGTGTAACAAGTGTGAGAAGAGTTACCGACACCGTTCAGCCTTCATTGTACATAAAAGAGTTCACACTGGGGAGAAGCCCTATAAGTGTGGTGCCTGTGAGAAATGCTTTGGCCAGAAATCAGACCTTATTGTGCACCAGAGAGTCCACACAGGTGAGAAGCCCTATAAGTGCTTGGAATGCATGAGGAGTTTTACTCGCAGTGCCAACCTCATTAGACACCAGGCGACTCACACGCACACTTTTAAATGTCTCGAGTATGAGAAAGGCTTCAGCTGTAGCTCAGACCTTATTGTGCATCAGAGAATTCATGTGGAAGAGAAACCGCATCAGTGGTCTACATGTGAAAGTGGCTTCCTGTTAGGTATGGACTTTGTTGCCCAACAGAAAATGAGAACTCAGACGGAGGAGCTACACTATAAGTACAGTGTGTGTGATAAAAGCTTCCACCAGAGCTCAGCCCTTCTCCAACATCATATTGGTGAAAAACCGTATATCTGTAATGTGGGTGACAAAGCTCTTGAGCTCAGCCCCGCTCATGCATCAGAAGCCTCACAAATGTCCTGACCAGGCAAGAAGTTATGATACCATGAAAAATTTAATTACAGATCAGAGCTCATTAGGATGAATCTAGGTGAATCTCAGACTTGGCCCAGAGCGCAAACTTCAGTGGGGACCAGAGAGCCTGCAATTTTAGGAAGCATGAGGAATACTTCACCCAGAAGAGCTGCCCTAACAGCCACTCCAGTGAGAAACTCCACAGGTGCCCTGAGTTTAGGAAAACCCTTAGCCTGAGCTTGATCACCTACAGGATTTGCACAGGTAGGAAACATGCACTGCATATACAAGCTTTCTTGCAGTACCCAGCCCTCCTCATTGCAAGGGAATTCACACCAGAGAACAGCTTCTTAATAAATGCCTTCAGTGTCAGCAGAGCTTCAGACAGTATGTACATCTCGTTGGACACCAGAAAACCCACCTGGGGAGAAGCCCCAGCAAGTGTGGAAAGGCTTCTAACAGAACTCTAACTTTCTTACCCATCAGAGAAGGCATACTGGTGAAAAATTGTATATTTGTCTTGAGTATGGCAAAAAAAGAAAATAGAAGAAAAAATCTGAAGAAAGATCTTATAAGTGTCTGAATGAGGAAAAGCTTGTCAGTGATCAGCTCTTGTAGTATATCAGGGCGCTCACATAAATACCTTGAGTCTGGAAAAGCCTTGTTAGTAGCTCCTATTTTATTGGGCCCAAAGAACCCATTCTGCAGAGAAGCTTGCCTCTTTAAGAGGTCTGATTGTGAATTGTGGGTGAGAATCTGTGTATATATAGTACATGTAAGAACTGGTCTTAAATTTAGTTGACCCATGGGGTAGAACTTTAAGTGGAGTCAGTAAGGAAATCATTTTTTTAGATACCCAGAAGCTTGTTCTGGGGAGAGCTGGGGCAGGTCAGAGTAGACCTGTTGGGTAACTCAGGAAAAGATGCTTTTTCTTTTATCTGAACCACTTAATGATTGCTTTATTTTCACTTTTTAAAATTCAGAAATTCAATAAAGGAAAGGACTGTAACCTTGTAATAGAAGATGTGGCATGTGTTACTCTTGTGGGGAAGGAGAATGTTGATTTTTTTACTCCTTTTTTTTTTTTTTTTTCTTCATCGTTGGCTAGAATGGGACTAGTGTTTTGATAGTGACATAGGAATCCTTAACTGGCTGTGAGAAGCACCAAGAAGCTAGGAAGTAGTTATCCTAAATAAAAAGTCTCCCAATAGTTTCCCCTTTGCAGGATCAACCTCATAAAAAAAGCAGAGTACTCAGCTGTAGTGTATATTGAGGCACACCTTCCAAATTTCTCTTTTCCCTAAAATGTCTTCTGGGTTATCATTAGTATTTAAATTTTCAAATTTAGAAATTAATTTCTTTGCAACTCAAAATGTGGATTCCAGGATAATGGTTGTGATGTGGTCAGTGTCCATATCTTTTGGCCTGACTTATTGTTCCTTTCACTGATAGAGCATAGATCCCGTCATTCGGTTCCTGGCTAAATGGCCAGGGGAAGACTGAAAGGAAGGTGACATCTGAGCGAGCACAGAGTAAAAAACTCCTAGTGATGTTTGTCAGTGGAGGACCAAGACTGTTTTCACTTGGAGTATCCTGACTCCACAGCTGGTTTTCTTTTCTCTCCACTGTCCTGCTGTTTATAGCAAATCAGGCCTCATAATGATACATCTTTTCGTTTATTTCAGTTCTTCCAAGGGAAGAGAAAAATACATTTTAATCCCAGGGAAAGGATTGCAGTCATCACAATATAAGGTATATATATATATATATATATATATATATATAGGCTTGGAATGCAGGATTCTAAATGCTATAAGGGAATAAGTAGTTGTTGGATCCACGGGAAGTTTAAGAGTAAATACCGTTTCCCATGTAACAGGGTAATAGTTGTCTTTAACGTTCTGTAGAAATACTATAATCTGAGGATCTAAAAATGGTCACTTCTCAGCTTTTTTCCTCCCATCAGATTAAAAAAAACATTTAAGACAGATACTTTCAAATTCCTACAGTATTTGGGACTCTGCAGGCAGGTGGTTAGAGTCCTTTGTTTTGGGTTTTCTTAGCGGACCCCTGAACTCCAGAGGGTATTGGCATTGGATTCGTTGAGTAGGCCCGTGGCTGCCTTGTATGCAACTGTAAACCTTGCTCCTGATGGTGGGCCGATGATCACCATAGTCGTAGGGTCAGTGGCTCTAACTCCTAATGGTAACAAAGAATCTGATTCTAGGACTTTTGTCTTTTAGAAAACATCCTGTAAGTTTTATTTGTTTTTACATGTTTCAGCAATGTTTACCAGTAGCTCTTATATCATGAAAAGTTGCCCAGTGTGATAAACATACAAGATGTATTTTTTTCTTTCTCTTTGATGAGAGTCATGCCTGTCACTAGTATGACAATTGTAATACTTGGTAATATGGGGTGTATGGCATGGCAGTGAAAAAATTCGTCCTTATGACTGCTTATTAATTATTAGACCTTGGAGAAGGGACAGAGTTGGTGTTATTAGCAGGGCAGTACCTTGCCCCTTCTCTCAACTAATCTTACTGGTAATTTCTCTAGTCCTTAAATGAACCATGGGCCATCCTTCCAGTGGAGAATTTGGGGTGTGGAACAGGTCTGAGGGTTTAGCCACGGGGGAAAGGCATTGGTGTTATTCATAGAGCAAAACCTGAGGTTGGAGAGGACCACTTGGGAGCCTGTGACCAAAACCAGAAGGTCACTTTTGAGATGGATGGAGGTTCCCTTGAAGCAGTGCCAACCTAAATCTACCTCAGGTAAGTAGTTAGAGTGACTTTTTCAAGATTTCAGACCGAATGAGATAAATTGTATTCAGTCAATGTATTCCTATGCTTAATGTTTTTGTTTTCCCTTAATTCTTAAATAAACATTTGTCGTGAGAAACTCTATTTTTGTCTTCACTATACTATAAGAAATTAGCATTTACCCTACACTTGCATTGGAGTAAGGCAGATATTCAGTGGTACTTAGGCTTGGTGGTGGTGATAGCCACTGGGCAGCCTCAGGGATTTCAGGAGTGTTTGAGGCTGAGACAGAGGAGTGGACACCTGGAAGAGCTATCCTGTGTGCTCTGCTTTTGTGCATTGGATCCTTCTGGCACCTCCCCCACTGTGTCATGAAAATAGCACAGGGAGGAGCAATAACTTGAACTGACCATATTTGGGGTTCTGCTAAAATACTTGTGTGGGTAATTGTCACCCTCAAAGTTAAAGCAGCATTCTGAGTTTGCAGTTCCTGGCAGAATCCACATTTTGCTCCACTGCTGCTGCTTGTATTTTATCACTTGTTGAGTCGGAGTGGGGTAGAGGAGCTGGTGCCAAAATGGTATGCCAGGTTTTCGCCTTTTGAGACGCTTTCCCAGGTTGTATCTGTTGACTCTGTCAACAGAATAGGTCTCAGCTTTCATTGTGAGAAGAAGGTGAGGTAACACTGGCTGAACGCAAAGGGGAAGGCAGGATGGTGGATTTCAAGTGTGTTCCCTCTTGCCATTCACACAGCAGTGTTACTAGACCAGGCCTACAGCCTTCAGGCTTTTTTCCTTGCTTTAAACTGATGCTACATCCCAGCATTGAGGTGCGAAATGTTTCTAGCAAAAATCCTAGTCGTGTCCCGAGAATAGCTGAATAAGAAAGGGTCCCAGCCCCTGGGAAGTGGAGAGGGAGAGGTGGCTCCCAGTGTGCACACTCATCAGGTGATTCTCCACGTTGCTATTTGAGAAAAGAAGCCCATTGCAATGAAGCACCTGCGTCATCTCTGACCATCACACTGCCTTCCATCTTCTCCTGTCACATTGTCTTTAGTGACCTCTGGAACCTGTCTTGGTCTCCTCTACTGATGATTTCTTTCACTGTGGTTTTTCCTGTCTTCACATACGCACAGGTGTCCTTTCATTCTCTGTTGAGAAAAAAAAAAATGTTTTTTTTAGGGCTGGGGTTATGGGTCAGCAGTAGAACGCTTGCTTAGCACATGCGAGGCCCTGGGTTCGATCCTCAGCACCACGTAAAAATACATAAGTAAAATAAAAAGATATGGTGTCCAATTCCGACTTAAAAAATTAAATAAATAAACATTTTTTATTTTAAGACAGGTCTCACTAAGTGGCTAAGGCTGACCTCAAACTTGGAATCCTCCTGCCTCAGCCTCCATTGAGTCACAGTGGAAAATAAGGCCAACATTCAGTTGCCAATCCCCACTCCCCTTCTGTACTTAGCAGTACAGTTGGGTACTGATTCTGTTTCCAACCTTTTTTTTTTTTTCTAACCTAACTTTTTAGGCATCTGAAACTTTTCCTTTACACTCTATCATGAACAGTTAGTGTAGAGTGAACATTTTTGCCCTCATGCATTATGTAGTAGAATGTGGATTGGTTAATTGAACCCAACACCAGATGTGAAATGCCATTTCCTTTTCAAGTTGAATTGGAAGATTAGTCTTAAACTAATCTAGGACATAGCATTGTCATGATTGGTGATTCTGGTCTAGGGTAGACACGTAAGCTAAACCAATTAGATAGACTAAGGGAAGACTCTTACATAAACCCTTCCCCTCCCCACCACCCCCCACTTCACAGGCACAGACTGGGCAGTGGCAGAACACAGCCAAGAATTGCGAGAGATGGCCAAGGAATGTGCCTGAAGAGACATGGCCTTCCAGTGACACAAACAGGAAATCCCTTTTCATTATGCCTCCTCATGTTGGGTTTGTTATTTCTGACTGAAATTTCCTTGGCACTCCGTAAACTCTCATCCAGGTAGGCAGTTTTCCTTCATTCCCTCTCTGTTCTGCTTTCTGTACCTGGACACTGCTAAGTGCTGCTTTCTGTCTACTCAGCTATAAATATATGAGTATAAATACCAGTGTAAAATATGAAGCTGTGTGAGTCTCATAAATGGGCATTCGTTGGTCAGTGAATTGGCTGAAATCATATGCCAGGTTTTCAGGGGGAAAGGCTAGGGGTTCACCAGATTGCTGAAGAGCTGGGTTGGCCCACCAAGGCAGGATGTGCTGCTGCAGCCAACTCACGTTACAGTCCTCTCAAAGTTCTCCTTCAGACTTCCAGTTTCTCACATGTCAGTCCACGGGGACAACATGAAATGACCAAGAAGAGTAATGACTTCTTGCACTAACGTGATACTGAAATGTCTGAATCACAGAATCAGGGATCTTAGGAGAAATAACTAGTATAATATTTGGGGTAGGAGGTGTCCAGGGTGACTAACAACAAGTCTCGTCATGCCATCTGGCAGGGAGGACATCGCAGCCTTCAGACTGCTCCTGGGAGTCAAGCCAGCAGTCAAGCAGCAGTGAGGACAATGATAGAGGAGGTTGAATCACCCAAATGGGCGTGCACACTGAGAAGTCAAGGAGCCTGGCCTGTTTTATTATGTAAGACGGGTCTCCTGTGTTCCCAGGCCGGGTGTTGAACTTGTGGCTTCAAGTAATCCTCCTGCCTCTTCCTCTGGAGCAGCTGGGAGGACAGGACTGTGCCACCCTGCCATGGCTTCTCAACTGGGCTCGTGCCAGGGGCGTTAGGGAACCCAGACGTCCTTTGAAGGGATAATTTAGGAAAAGAGTCTAGCATTTGGCTTACGCTATCTGCACAACCACAGTGAGAATCCATACAGTTGAGAAAGGAAAACATGTGCATAGAAGTATTCCACCCAACAAAAGCAGAAGAGATTGTATGAAATGGAAAGCAATGTTTCTGGGTTTCGTGACCTGAAAAAGTCTACTGTGTTAAGGAAGTTTTAGAAATCATAGAGCCTTTGTATTGAAATAAACAGAAGAGTCTCAACATAGTTAAGAATATCAAGTTTCTTGTTTTAAAAAATTTTGATAAATTCACTTCCTGCCCACCCCTCTACAGTGCACACACAGTGAAAGCAGAGCAAGTCTGAGTGGACAGCTCCTGTATGTCAGCACCCAGATTTGTGCCTAGATGACTGTGATAGTTAACGTGTGCCATACGCTACATCTTAGAACTCGAGTGGATGCAGGGGTCTACACACCTGTATAACCCATCCAGTTCTCTTGAACTACGCGGGACCAGTGAATATGAGAGCTCCCTTAGTTTATGTCACAAGGCATGCGTTAGTCTTTCTGGGCATGTTACCCTAGCAGACAAGGTATTCTGTTGGCCTGGAACTAGGCTTCCCTGTTGCAAAAGGGACACAGCCTCAGATGAGAGTTCCACCTGGAGGAATATGGAGCAGAGGACCCAGCTGACCCACAGAAACTGGGATAGTGAATTTGGGTTTATTAAGTAGCTAAGTGTGTGGAATTTGCTGTACAGAAATGGAGAATAGTACATTGGTAAATGGCGAACAGTTCCTTTGTCTTCTTGCTGCTCTCATGGGAGTGGGGTGCCAGAACTCTGCCTTTTCACTGCACAAGACCCAGAGGGAAGAGCCTCATTGTCGGCTCACTCACTCTGTTCTTACTGTCCCAGTTTCTTACTTTAAAATGTTCATGCCAGATCACGACTTAATGCTTTGTCACTTTTTCTTTACCTGTACATATTATTTTTTCCAATTGAATGTGGATTTCAGCCATCATGCCTGTCACCCTTGAATACTCAGACATGCGTCTCCTAGGAACAAGGGTATTCCTTACTCGCCACCTCTAAGGTGGTGTGTGCACTTCCCTCTGGCTCCAATCAGGAGGCATGGTGGGTCTGTGTGCCCGTTACTAACAGTGCTGAATTCAAGCCCTTGGTTAAAGGGTGTACATCAGACATCTCCATGGTAAAGGTGCCTTCCCCCTTTGTAATTAAGTGGTGTATGTTAGGGTATTTTAAGAATGTCTGCATCCTTTTGATATCCATGATGATCCATGCCTGAGGGACCTGATTCTCAACATATATTTATTTGTGTTATCTACAATATATACAGAAAAGTTTCAGAATTACTAAACAAAAAAGCTAACAACTAGCCAGATGCTATAGTGCACACCTGTAATCCCAGCTGTTTGGGACATTGAGGCAGGAAGATTGCAAGTTCAAGGCCAGCCTCAGCAATTTAGCAAGACCCTATCTCAATAATAGAGAAATGAGGATGTAGGCCAGTGATAAGAGAACCCCTGGGTTCAATTCCCAATACCAAAAAATAATAATAAATAAAAGCTAACAACCATTCTATTAGGTAAAATTAAATTTTCTTTAGGGTTTTTTTTTTTTTTTAAGCATAAAGATTTGCTTTTTTCCACTTTTTTTTCTTCATATATAAAACATTACCATGATTTGAAAGCCAAAATAATATAAAAACCTCCAATCAGGAATCTTGGCCCTCTCCTTATCCTTTCCACTCTATTTCTACCACCTCAATGGTTGTCCACCCTTCATTTGTTTCTTTTTGCAAAAATGAGCAAGTACATACACATATGTGTAGTTTGATGCATGCGTGTATACATTCATCCTACTCCTCTAGATCCAGCCTGTGTGGCATCTTGGGGCTGTTTCTATTGATTACTTTTCCCCCCCTCTGACTCTGAATCACATCCCTTTGTGTGAGTGTCCATGTGTATGTGTGCATGGATGCATATGTCTGTCTCATCATGGTTGATTTTGTACTGAGCTATGTGAATGATATGTCATAAAGACTCTAGGTTCTTGTATTTCCCTCTCATTTTAGCAGTTCAGTTACTCTCTGTCCCCTGGAATTGTGTAAGCCAAGTTTTACTATCTTAGGAAAGCCAAGTCCCTCTTATTTGATGAGATATAGTCATGATCTGTGTTCCCTGTAGATCATGCTTGAGACTTTCTTGGTTCTCAAGAAGGGCCTACTCTGAGTTGTATTACTTCGAATGTCGGACTTTTTTTGTGTATTGACTAAGTACCCAGGATAGAAAAAGTTTTCTCTATTCTGACCTGATCTCCAAAATCTCAGCGTTTTTTGACTTCTAGAATGTCTGATCTTCTTGCAGCACAAAATCAGCCACTCCGGTAAGCCTCATACCTGAGGGCCCCAGCCCTCAGCCAGAGCTATATGGAGGACACTTATACAAACATGCATGCTCTCTGCAGATCACTTCTTTGTATATACATATTTCTATTTTTTATTTGTTATAATTACTTATGCATGACAGTAGAATGTATTTTGACACATCATACATAAATGGAGTATAACTCCCCATTCATCTGGTTGTACATGATATAGAATTAATTACACAGGTCATGTAATCATATATACACATAGGGTAATAATCTCCAAATTCATTCTACTGTCATTCCTACCCCCATGACCCCTCCCCTCCCTTCTGTCTAGTCCAAATCACCTCTATTCTCCCCCACCTCTCTTATTGTGCATTAGCATCCGCATTTAGAGAGAACATTCAGCCTTTGGTTCTTTGGGATTGGCTTACTTCACAGCAATGTCTGAGTGAACCTTTTCCCCCACATCCTCACCAACATTTATTGTTGGTTGTATTCTTGATGATTGCCATTCTGACTGGAAAGATCACTCCTTTTTAATGCCCTGCTCCACAGATTATAGCTGCCTTTATGCACTCCAATGTATGTACCATGTTTTGACATGATTACATGTTCATGTATGATACATGTACCTTTAAAATCTTGTGCTAGTATTTTTTTTTTTTTTTGGTCTAATAGTATACAGTTAGATGAAAAAGCACTGGAAAGTGTTCTCTGCTACACAATCAAGAAATCAAAGGGTTTTTTTTTTTTTCCTCCAAAGACAGTAAACAGAATACAATAGAAAGTTCAGAAACAGATTCACAATTTATATATGAGAACTTGGTATATTTGAAAAGTGTTACTCAGTAAATGGCATTAGATTAATAGGTAAAAGCTCAAGAGAAAAAAATGTTAGGTTCTTTCCATGCCATTTGCAAAAAATAAAAAACAGGCAGGTGAATAAATTGGAATTATGAACCCAGCTGCACCACAGTAAAGCAAGAAGACCTTGAAGAAAGTCCCATGACATCTCTGGACTTCCCATTTTCTACTCTATAAAATAAACATTTGAACTAAACATTTATACTGTGTATTAAGCTAAGTCCTCTGTCTCTGTTGAACACTTGGATTTTAGTCCAAATGGAAAGTTAGACCAACATCCTATGGTGAATATAGATGCCAAAATTCTCAACAAATTACTAACAGAATTGAATTCAACAACACATTAAGTCAATTCATTCACCTTGATTACATGGGGATTCACCCTGGCAACGCAAGGACAGCTCGGCATCCTCTAGTAAATGTGATTGATACTTCACGACAGAATCAAGGATAAAAGCATGACCATTACAACAGATGCCGAAAAATGTAATGAAATTCAATATTCCTTGATTAAAAAAAAAAAAAAAAAACCTTCAACAAACCAGGAGTATAAGGGAAGTACTGCGCCACAACGAAGGCCGTATGTGGCAAGGCTATAGGGGACAGTAAGCAGGAACAGCGGGAAGCGAGATCCAGGATGCCCAGGCACCAATCCTGCTCAACACTAGTCTTTGCTTTAACTTGAATTCTTTATTATGTGTCCCTGCTAGTTAACGACCTGCCAATAACGCAAGTTAATACAAACAGCCTTCCTCTGGACCATATGCCAGTGACCATCTTGGATGTCCACAGAAACAGTCTTCCTCCAGACCCATAAACGATATCCAAGCAACCAGAATGATTCTGGGGTTACTTTGTCCTTTGTCTTCATTTATGACATTATTTGCCCCTTTTTCTGTGGACGGTATACCTGACCCTTTTTTCAGAACAGAAGTCCTTTTGTTTTAATTCCAGAAGCAAACTGTTGTCCAAGTTTTGTTGTGTTCACTAGGAGAATACAGGTCACTTTGGGTGGTTACTGTTCAAACTTCATTGCTCAGTATTACAGTTGTAACTCATTTTTAAAAAGATTCTGGTAAATACCCACTGAAACAGTGCCTGCTTTTTAATGAGTACAAATGTTCTATGTAGTGTCACTTGTGTTTCCAAGATATGAATATCCTTTACAGGAGTAAAATTTTTTAAAATGTAGTAATCACTTCTATTTCAAAGAATAAAAATATTGGGCTGGAGATGTGGCTCAAGCTGTAGCGCTCTCGCCTGGCATGCATGCGGCCCAGGTTCGATCCTCAGCATCACAAACAAACAAACATGTTGTGTCTGCCGAGAACTAAAAAAATAAATATTAAAATTCTCGCTCTCTCTCTCTCTCTCTGTCAAAAAATAAATAAATAAAGATATTGTGAAAAGACTAAAAATATTTTCAGGAGAAGTACTACAAAAATTAATAATGTTCTGATATAATAATCCCATAAGGGTGACACAAACAAGCTTCTAAGAGTCTTGGCAGATATATCCCTGCAGCGACCAGTACCTGCCAGGCCCCTGGGTGTGCTGACTTAATCCAGCGCTGCCACCCCCAGAAAAGCCCCAAAGCTCTTGGGTGTTCCGGCTGTGCAGACACGGACATGTGTCCGTACACACATTTCTCCCTTCTCGCTTTTAGCATTTTCCCAAGTTATTGTTCCTGCCGCACCCTTTGAGGATCAGGGTATTTTGTTTAGTTTGTTTCCCTCTTTTTCCCCGCTTTCCTCTCCTGCTAATAGCCAAATTCTCTTGTTCTCTTGATCCTTCCCCCTTCACTTTGTTTATTCTATTTTTTCTCCTCCTCCTTTATAGGCATCACTTGCTTCATCTCTTCTGCATTCTCTCTGTTCACCTTTTCAACTATTTTCTACCTTCCTGTCACTTTTTCTTTTTTCTTTCTTTCTTTTGTACCAGGGATTGAACCCAGGGGCGTACAGCCACCGAGCCACATACGACTGGGTCTCACTGAGTTGCTGAGGCCAGCTGTAAACTTGTGATCCTCCTGCCTCTGCCTCCCAGGCCCCTGATACTACAGATATGCCACCTGCCTGGCACACTTTCTTTATTGAACAGAACTGTATTTTACCATCTTTTACAACTATTTGGTTTATATAACTCCTGCCCCCCACCATTCATAGTGTTGCTATTATTGCTGTTCTGGATGACACAGGTAACACCTGCTGTTTACTTTCATGCAGATCTAGCTCACAGTTATACATTTTTGCTGTATAAATGACCATTCCTGTTTTGTGGTAGTGTTACACATGTCAGAGTAGGCACCAAGTTTTTATTTTAACGTTATGTATCATCTGGGTCAGTTGTAGATATTGTTTCCTACCCTTTCTGTGTGAAATTCACAGGGACACTACAGAGTCACAGGTTAGAGACTCTTTTGCTGAACTAAACCCAGCAAAAAGACAGCACACCTCACTCCACACACAAATGACACTTGATCTACAGCTATACATTAATTCAAAGATAAAAACCCAAACTAATGAACAATCACCAAGTAGGACTGGCTAGGGATGGGCCCTCAGGCCCCATTCAGGGATATCCACTACTACAGCAAAAACAGAATTAACACAAAGGCTGTGGATACCACACCTACAAAGGGTCTTAATCTAGATTGCTCCCATGTCCTTAATATACAGAGTTATTAAGTCTGGACCCTACAAGGGGTCTCTTTTTCTTTTTTTCTTAAAGAGAGAGAGAGAGAATTTTAATATTTTTTTTTTTTTTAGTTATCGGCGGACACAACATCTTTGTTTGTATGTGGTGCTGAGGATCGAACCCGGGCCGCACGCATGCCAGGCGAGCACGCTACCACTTGAGCCACATCCCCAGCCCCCTACAAGGGGTCTCAATCTAAACCACTCTAGGACATTTTGGCAACAGAAGGCCATGCCCTAAAAAATTCACAGATAAAAATGGAAGAGAAATTCATTCTAACACATGCATGCAACTCAAACAGCAATGCAAAGAATATGAAAAAACAAGGTAACATGATGCCTCCTAAAGTTCACCAGCAATTGACTGCAAAGATACTGAAGTATAGAAATATCAGATAAAGAATCCAAAACAATGATTATAAAAATGACTGATGAATTCCAAGAGAATAGAAAAACAACTGAATGAATTACAGAAGTGAGTACAGTATGTGAATAAGAAATTCAATAAGGAGATGGAGATTTTGAAAAAGAACAAAACAAATCTTAGAAATGAAAGACACAATAAATCAAAAAAAAAAATGTTCAACTGAAAGTCTCTCTAATTCTGAAGACAGAATCTCAGAGCTAAAAGACAAAATGACCAGTCAAAAATATTTAGACAGCATTAACGAAAAGAAAATAAATAACCATGATCAGAGTATATAAGAACTCGAGGATAACATTAAGAGACCAAATTTAAGAATCACTGAGATTGAGGAGGATAGTGAGATGCAGGCTAATGGAATGGATAAGTTTTTAGGGAAATAGTAACAGAAAATTTCAAGACACTGATACTGAGATGGACATCCAAAAACAGGAGGCATTCAGAACCCCAAATACACGAGATCAAAAAAGAACCTTTCTATGACAGAACCTCTCTATGACACATCATACATAATTAAAGTGACTAACATACAAAACAAGGATAGAATTATAAAAGCCTCAAGGAAAAACATCAAGTCACATTTAGAGGAAAGGCAATCAAAATACCTCAAATTTCTCAGCACAAACTCTAAAATCCAGGAGGGCTTGTCATGATATGTTCTAAGTCTTAAAAGAAAATAACTGTCAGACTGGGGTTGTGGCTCAGTGGTAGCACGTTCGCCCAGCATGTACGAGGCCCTGGGTTCTATCCTCAGCATCACATAAAAATAAATAAACAATAAAATAAAGGTATTGTTTGAAAATAATAATAATAATTTTTAAAAATAACTGGCAACCAATATTGCTATATCCAACAAACCTATCCTTCAAAATTGAATAAAACCTTCCAGATAATAGTCAAAAATTCTTTTATTTCTGCTTAAGTCAGTACCACAGAAAACACTTAAAGAAGTACTCCACACAGAAGAAATTAAAAACAAGTCCCAGAGCTCACAAATAAAAAAAAAATTCATTTGAAAAATAGCTAAGCAAATGAGATACAGGGCCAAATTAAAAATAAATCAGAATGGCAGAAATTAATAAATATCTCTCTATAATAACATAGATTGTAACTGGTCTCAACTCTCCATTTGAAAAATACAGACTGGCAGAATGGATTAAAAACAAAAGCCAACTATATGTTGCTTACAAGAGACTCACATTTTAGGCAAAGACAGGCATAAAATTGAAAGTGAAAAAATGGAAATTGATATAATATGCAAACAGAGCCCCAAACAAGCAGGAAGGCTATTCTCATATCCAACAAAGCAGACTTCAGACCAAAGTTAATCAGAAGAGACTAATAAGGTCACTTCATATGGTAAAAAGTACAATCCAACAAGAAGATAAAACAATAGTAAATACTTATGCCCCAACCATTGGTACACCTAATTACATAAAAGAGACACTACTAGAATTAAAGCCTCAGATAGACCCTAGTACAATAATACTGAGTGATTTAAACATTCTTCTCTCACCAGTAGATAGGTCATCCAGACATGCACTCAGTAAAGATTCTTTGGAGCTAAGCAAAGACTCTTTTGGACCTATTATAAATCAAGTAGACTTAAAAGACATCAATAGAATATTTGATGCAACAAGAACTGAATACACATTCTTCTCAGTGGCTTATGGAATCTTTTCAAAAGCAGAACATAGTTTAGATCACAAAGCAACTCTTATCAAAGAAAAAGAAAGATATAATTTCTTGTATTTTATCTGAACATAATGCAATGAAATTAGAAATCAACACAAAAACATCCTATAGAAAATATATAAACACGTAATTGAATGATACACTTTTAAATGATCATTGGGTAATAAAAGAAATCATGGGGGGCTGGGATTGTGACTCAGCGGCAGAGCGCTCGCCTAGCACGTGCGGGACCCAGATTCGATCCTCAGCACCATATAAAAATAAAGGCACTGTGTTTTTTAAAAAAAAGAAGAAAAGAAAAGAAATCATGGGAAAATAAATTTGAATAGTGATACAACTTGCCAGCATCTCTGGGCCTAGAACCTAATTCTAAAGAGGAAAGTTTATAGATATGAGTACCTACATTAAAAAAGCAGAAAGATCCCAAATAAAAAACCTAATGATGCATCACCAGGTTCTTGATAAAAGAAGAATAAACCAATTCCATAACTAATAGAAGGAAGAAAATAAGATCAGAGCTGAAAACAATAAAATTGAGAATTAAAATAAATATATGTAAAGGGTCAATGAAACAAAGAGTTGATTCTTTTAAAAGCCAATTAATAAAATCAGAGATGAAAAAGGAGAAATCACTACAGACATCACAAAAACACAGAGGAACATTGGGGACTATTTTGAAAACTTATACTCAAATAAATTGGAAAACCTAGAAGAAATGGATACATTTCTGGACACACATGATCTGCCAAAAATTGGAGCAAGCAGACACGGAAAACCTAAGCAGACCATTAACTACCAATGAGATAGATGCAGTAATAAAATGTTCTCCAACAAAGAAAATTCCAGGACCAGATGAATTCTTGACTGAATTCTACTTTTAAAGGAGAATTTTAAAGACCTTTAAAGAAAAACTAAAGCTAAAATGCTCCTCAAATCATTCCATTAAATAAAGTGATGGAACACTTCCAATTTTATTCCATGAAGCCAGTATCTCTCTCTCTCTCTCTCTCTCTCTCTCTCTCTCTCTCTCTCTCTCACACACACACACACACACAAACACACACACACACACACACACACACCCCAAAACTAGATAAGGAAACATCAAGGAAAGAAAACTACAGATCAATATCCCTGATGAACTTAGATGCAAAAAGCAAAAATACTAGCAAATCATATTTAACAACATATGAAGAAGATAGTCTAGGGTGACTAATTTGGTTTTATCCCAGGGATGCAAGGATGGCTTTACATAACAAATCAATACATATAATTTAAAGCATAAATGGAATTTGTAACAAAAAGCACTTAGCTATCTCAATAGATACAGAGAACACCTTTGACAGAATTCAGTACCCATTTGTGATAAAAGCATGGAAGAAACTAAGGACAGAAGGAACCTACCTCAACATCATAAAGGCTGTATATGACAAATCCAAAACTAACATCTTAGTGAATGGAGAAAAACTGAAAACATTTCCTTTAAAAATCTGAAAAAAAACAAGTATGCCCACTCTCACTACTCTAAAGATTGTAACCAGAGCAATTAAGCAAGAAAAGGAAATTAAAGGGATAAAAATAGTAACGGGGAAGTCAAATGATCTTGTTTGCAGATGATATGATACTATACTTAGAAGATCCAAAAAGCTCCACTAGAAGATTGCTAGAGCTACAAACCCAGAAAAGTAGGTGAGAAAAATTAAGATAAAAAAATCAATAGCATTCCTATATACCAATAATGAGTCAGCTGAGAAGGAAATCAGGAAAACAATCTCATTTACAATAGCCTCAAAAAAAAAAAAAACCTAGAAATAAATCTAATCAAGGAGGTGAAAAATCTCTACAATGAAAACTGTAGAACATTAAAGAAAAAAATTGAAGAAAACTCAAGAAAATGGAAAGACCTCCCATGTTCATGAATAGTAAGAATTAATATTGTTAAAACAGCCTTACTACCAAAAGCAATATACAGATTCAGTGCAATCCCTATCAAAGTACCATTGATATTCTTCACAGAACTAGTTTTTTTAAAGTCCTAAAATTAATAAATGACCCAGAATAGTCAAAACAATTCTAATCTACAAAAAGCAATGCTAGAGCCATCACAATCCCTGAATGCAAAATATACTATAGTGCTATAGTAACAAAAAGTGGTACTGGCATAAAAACAGACATAGACCAACGGTCCAGAATAAAAGACACACACAGAGATGCAGTCATCTGATCCTTGGCAAAGATACCAAATATATATATATGGGGAAAAGCCTTTTTAACATATGGTGCTAGGAAGACTGATTATCCATATGTAGAATGAAACTAGACCCTATCTCTTACCCTGCACAAAAATCAACTCAAAACTGATCAAAGACAGGAAGTTGAGCAGAAACTATGCAACTTCTAGTGGGGGGGGGGGAAGCAGGATCAACACTCTAGCATTTAGGCATAGGTTAACGACTTTCTCAAAGGACAGCCTGCGTATGGCAGCATAATTCACAATAGGCAAGAACCAGCTGAGGTGTCCATCAATGGATGAATGGATAAAGAAAATGTGGTGTTTATATACAATGGAGTATATTTTATTTGTCCATAAAGAAAAATAAAATTATATCATTTGTAGGAAAATGAATGGAACTCAGGACCATTATATTAATCAAAATAAGTTCAACTCAGAAGGCCAAAGTTTGTATGTTTTCTCTCATATGAAGAAGCTAGAGAGGAAAAAGAAAAAGAAAGGTGGTTGCCGCAGTCGGGCTGGGCAAATAACCGGAGGTGACAAGCAACTTGAAGGTTGAAGTGGGAACTAGTTAATTGCAAGCGAACTCACGGGGAACTGAGCGAGAACTCAAAGTAGTGGGTTCCTAAGGTAGCAGAGCCGCTTCTCTGCGGGACAGCAGAGG
This sequence comes from Marmota marmota marmota, assembly GCF_001458135.2. Classification (NCBI taxonomy): domain Eukaryota; kingdom Metazoa; phylum Chordata; class Mammalia; order Rodentia; family Sciuridae; genus Marmota; species Marmota marmota. Next base: position 19,851,999 of record NW_025999913.1, on the reverse strand, counting down.
TATATATACCTAACTAATTACACACAGCTTGACTCCATCTAGATACAGCAGTCAGCCAATAAGGAATCCTCACCATCTTCATGGCTCGCTGGCATTGCTTCGCAAACCACTCCTCCTGGCAAACTGCCAGGCGCCATCTTGACTTGATTTGCATCCCCAACAGTGGTGGTGGATTTCATAAAAATCAGAGGGAAATCAGTCATCCAGGGCTTGACTGAAGGAAGCGCTGGAACGTGCCCTGGCTCAGGAGCCGAGCTCCTCAGGGAGCAGAAGCATGGTCAAGACCTCCCATCAGATTGCTGCTGCTTTGTAGGTGCCTTTGAAAATGAACAGGGTTTCAAGAGGCAGTGGTGGGCAGAAGGACCTCCAAAAACGAAGATGAGCAGACGTCACAGACTCTAGAGCTCAGGGCACGTCCCGTAGACAGGAACCAAGTGTATCTGCAGTGTCTGACAAGCATTGAACCTTGGATAGGCATCTACACCTGTGTACTAAAAACTCAGCACATTGTAGTGACTACATTCAAAAAAAAAAAAAAAAAAGAAAGAAAGAAAAAGAAAACCATTTTTTCTCAAGAAGTTGGCCATAAGATATAAGTGCAACAGCTAAAAAATTACTAACTGCCATAAGTAAAATAATTTCAGTTACATTCAATCAGTTTCAAACAGCTTTCACACACTTGAATAAGAGAATTTTCAAAATTTTGGATGGACTCAATATCCTTAGTCTATTTATTCTAAGAAAGATATTTGAACAAAACGATGAAATTTAATACTTGAAGTAACCAAGAATCCTTTGAAATAGGTGGAGGGTAATCTTTAAGGAACAAGGGGGCAGCTTACAAATGAAGTCTGGTGGGCATTGCCTTATCTCTCTAAGATAGTAATGGCCTGTCCTGAAGTCTTCATGCCTAGTCACATTCACTTATGATGATGTAGAGCTGACATGTGTGGTAGAGTGGGTGTGGGTAACATCTAGAGAAATTACCAACCTTGAGATAGTTTCTGTGTTGCCTATTTTAACATGCTTCCTAAAACACAGACACCAAAACTGTCTCCTTAAGGAAAGATGTATCTTGGTTTTGTTGCTATGCTAATACATTAAAGTCTCCTGCAAAGACACTGATTCAGCGTCTCAAAGAAAATATGAGAATGCAAGTAACAAATGTGAGCAGAATGGGCTAAAACACTTCTGTAGATGCATTTAGGGTTGTGAATTCCAGCATTTATTACCTCAAATGCTGTCTTGACTTCATATCTTTGCAAACGGTTCATGTAAAGCAGTTGCTTTAACCATGAATAGACCTTTCATATGGTTCTTTTTTACAGTTTAAAATAACCCTAAAGCAACATTTTGTAATGTTTAATTACTTATTGAAATACTGAGTTATAATGGATCACAGAATAGTGTATATTAAACAACGTGATTTTAAAGAGTGAATTAAGACAGCTGGGAAATTATGCTGACACATACATTGGTTCAATGTTCCTTTCTCACTCTAAAGCAACACACCCAAGCACATTTGAAATCGGCAAGCTTTCTGTGCATGGTTCATTAAGTCACAGGATGCTCAGCAGTGGGTAATCGCTGCTATGATGGCAGACCCCTGGGTAAGTGTTCTTAAATTTACTGACTCACAGAAGAGTATTGTTTTTTTCCTAAATAAATCTCTAGGGTGTACGTTGATACAGCAGGAGTAGGAGCCGTTTATTGCGGGACAGGAGCAGTATTTATACATTCCACACAGCTTATCTAATTAGCATAAACTAGATACATCAGTCAACCAATAAGGAATCTCCACACTTAATGGCTCGGTTTTGTTACTTCTCAAACCACTCCCTCTGACATTTTGCCAGGCACCATCCAGACTTGTTTACGAACTCTAACATTCCCCTGGCAAAATGCCAGGTGTTATTTTGACTTGTTTACAGACTGTAACATAGGCCTTTACCAGTAACCTTGTGCACAGGAAGGAGTGAAAACATCCTTGCATAGGCGAATCCGAGGGAAACCGAAAGCTCCTGCGAATTGCAAGCCCTCATCCTGACTGCGGTACTGGCCCCTTTCTTTCTTTTGCTCCTTCCCCTGTGATTTGATGGTTGAATTTCTTTCTTTCATCGTGCTCTCCTGCTCTTCTCCGGAACGTCCTTTTTGTCAGTTTCCTTTGCCATTTCTCCTAAGCTCCCCTCTCTGCCCTTTCCTCTTTTGTGTTGTTCTCTTCTACAGCTACTTCCCGTCTCCTCACACGGGTCCTTTCTCCTGTGTCTATTATTCATCTCTAATTCCCACTCTCTTGTACGCCTCCATCTCAGCTTTTCTCTTCTTTCTTCCTATCTCATGACCACTTTCCCACACCTTTTCTTTATGTGACTCCTTGAATCCTTGCTGAATTGAAGCTCACCGTATCATCCTTCACAAACCCTGTCTGAAAAAGCTTTTTAAAAAAAAAAAAAAAAATCTTTATTGGTTGTTGATGAAATATTCTATTTTATTCACTTTTACGTGGTGCTGAGAATGGAGCCCAGTGCCTCGCCCAGGCTAGGGAAGCACTCACCACCCAGCCGCAGCCCAGCCCCTGAGAAAGCCTTAGCCGGTGTGCGGAGGGAATGGGGCTCTTCACCCGCAGCTCCGGGGCTCTCACTCCTGGATCCAGGGGAAGAACAGGGTGAACTACAACGTCAAACCTCTTTGTTGGAAGCCTGGTTTGTTGCGTTGGGTAGTGCTTGTTTGGGCATCGCCCAGCCATAGAATGTGCAAGCCTCTGGGTTTCCCTGTGCTCTCTCCACGCCTTGCAGCGGTCTCTCACTCTTTCCACGACCCTTTCTCTGCTTCCTCTCTCCCCTGGGCCCCGCTGTCCCCACGCTGCCGGCCACCCACCGACCTCACCTCGGGGGACCCTGCGCCTGTGCCGGGTCTCCACCGGCTCCCCTCCCCCCAGAGACGCCCTGCAATCACCCCCTAAACCCAGGCCTGAGGATTCTGCTTAGTAAAAGGACAAAAGGAACCCGGGGTGCATCAGCGTCCCTGGGACTTATGGGGGAGGCTGACTCCTTCCAAAGTGGGGGGTGTGTGTGTGAGAGTGTGTGAGTGTGAGTGTGCCATGAGTTTAGAGTTTTCAGTCCCACCTGGACTGCGGTGCGCTGCAGCCAGCTCTCCGCTGCGGTGACCAAGGACCGACCCTCGCAGCGGGGGGCAGGGACAGCTCATCAGGGGTCCGGGCCGGGGGCAGCAGGCCTATTCCTGGGCCGAGGTGGGCTGACCCCGGCGGAGCGTGTGGCCGAGGCGGCAGCGCACAGGACCACCCGAGAGGGAGAGCCACCGGCACGCTCCAAAGTCCCCGGGAGCCACCCCTCAGCCCCCCGGCCGCGCCCGCTACCTCCGGGCACCCGACTGCTCTCCGCGCTTCCCGTCGCCTGCGTGCGTCGGGCCGTGAGCTCCCAGGTGACAGCACAGCCGGCTCCGGGCTGCGCGGCAGCCGAGACCACACCGAGTAGCCCTCGCTCGTCTGCTGTGAAGAGGCGCCGCGGACGTGAGCAGCGGAAACCGGAGCGGAGCCGGCGTCGCCCTCCCAGTTCCCGCCCGCCGTGGAGCGGCAAGTCCTGTATGTGGAACGGGGGAAGGCGGGCGGCAGCCGCGTCTCTGTGGCGCAATCGGTTAGCGCGTTCGGCTGTTAACCGAAAGGTTGGTGGTTCGAGCCCACCCAGGGACGTGCTGCGGCGGGCGCCGGCTCCCGGGGTCATTTTCTTACTTCCCAGGCGTCCCGGCCGGCCTCGGACCCCGGGGACCACCCAGGCTGCAGCGGGCCTTATCTGAAGTCTGGTTTCCCGGAGTGACCAGCTCCTTCGGCTCCTTTGCTTATAGATAAGTGCCAAATAGGGTCTCCAACACACATCAAAATGCCAGGGCTACCTTCCACTGCAGTCCGCCTACGACTACAACCGACCCAGCCAGTTCCACTGATTGCCACACTCAAGTCAACCCTCTGAAGGGAATATTTGTGATTAAAATTTGGTTCCACCCGGATAATCCAAACTCCCCACCTCAAGATCCTCGACTTTATCGTGTCTGTCTGCAAAGTCCTATACAAAGTAACATCCACAGGTTCTAGGGGTTCCACCTTGTGAAAAGGCTTACTTCACTATGCTGAAAAATATATCTTTCTGAGGGAAATTTAAGAAAGTCTAAACAAATGAAAGATCAAGCCAGTAATTGGAAAATTCAATGTATCATAGATGTCAGTTCTCCCCAAACTGATGTGTAGATTAAATACAATCGCAAAGCCACAGCAAGATTTTCTGTGTAAACCGACAATGATTCTATGGAAATACAAACAGCGAAGTCAAGATGAAGGAAAAAGAACAACAGTGGAGGACTTTTGCATTAATTTACAGTAAGGACACATTGAGGTCTGGGGGTAAAAAGAGATAAATATACCAATGTAGCATTAAGTGATCATTCATGACAGATACATTGACAAGCGTGTTTTTTAAAAATATATATATATTTTTAGTTGTCAATGGACATTTATTTATTTATATGTGGTGCCGAGGATCAAACCCAGTGCCTCATGCATTCCAGACAAGCGTGCTACCTTAGCTGAGCCACAGCCTCAGCCCCATGACAGATACATTGAGTGTCACAAGGTGCCTGATACAATTAGAGGTGCTGGATTCTCAAAGAAGTCATTTTTGTGGGCTGGGGACATAGTTCAGTTGGTAGAGGGCTTTCCTCACATGCACAAGGCCCTGGGTCCAATCCCCAGCAAAATACACACACACACACACAGTTTTTGTGCTAAATAGAACATTTAAAGGTTAAGTAAAACTGTATTCATTGTATTCACCAAAGCATTCATTGAAAAGTGATTATCACTGTTGGCAAAACTGGAGAAAGGTCCTTGCCATACAGTATTAATTGTCTCAATCAGTTTGAAGAGCCATTTAAAATTTTCCTATAAAAAATTACAATGTAAATGACACTGGAGTCAACAATTTCAATCCAAATACTTCTATATACATACTCATGGATGTTCATTACAATATTTCTAAAATAGAAAATAATCAGAGACAACCTAAATATTTATGTTAACAAATGGTTAGAACTTTAATGATACATACAATGAAATTCCACACAGTGGTTAAAAGATTGGAGATCATCAAATTGTACTACTGCATGCCCCCCTGCAAAATGTTATAATATTGCTATCTATATTACTATATCTATATACATGTATATAGATATAGTAATTGAGGGAAATTTAAGAAAGACTAAACAAATGAAAGATCAAGCCAGTAATTGGAAAATTCAATGTATCATAGATGTCAATTCTCCCCAAACTGATGTGTAGATTAAATACAATCGCAAAGTCCTGTATGTGGAACGGGACTTCCACATATACATGTATATAGATAATATAGTATTTATTCCATTTATTCTAAGAAATGTGTTTTAGCAAACTGTTCTAAAATAGTTTCATCAGCAAAGAACATCTTCCCCCTTTTAAATTTTTAATTGAAACAATAATCATGCATATTTATGGAATGTGATAAATACATACACAAATACTATTTGCAATGATCAAATCAGAGTAATTGGCATTTTTATCTCCCTAAACATTTATTGTTTATTTGTATTGGGAATCCTCAAACTCCTCTCTTCTAGTTCTTTATAAAATATTTAATAAACTGTTGTAAACTATTGTCACCTACTGTATTGTAGAGCACTAGAATGTATTCCACCTATCTAACTGCATTTTGGTCCTATTATCAGACCTCCCTCTGGCTCCCCTTCTCCCTACCCCCCCCCCACCCCTAGTCTGTATGGACACTATTCTACTCTGTTCCATGAAGCCAATTTTTCTAGTTTCCACATGGTTCTCTAGTGTGCATGTGTTGGGAGCTTATTGCATGAATTCCATGATAAAAGATGAAGGACACCTGCAAGTGTGAGTGGATTTACTGTCTAAGAACAGATGAATGCATAAGGAAAATGACATAAATACACAATTGTTATTCGGCCATAGAAAAGAATGAAATCTGTCCCAATGTGGATAGAACTGAAGGACATTACATTTGTGAAATAAGCCAGACACAGAAAGACAGAGACCTCATGTTCTCACTCNACCAGGGTCCCATGCCTGCTCCCAGCTGGCCTGTCTCAGGCCGTGTGTGTTGCAAAGAGCCCGCTTCTTTTCCTTCCAGTTACTCAGTAGAGTGAGTCTGGAAGTGAAAGACACAATAGCCCCAAAGCGGAAGAAAATTATGCATCCACAGAAATCCAACACTTGCCTTCCTCATAAGGGGCAAGAAATCTTATTCTGGGTCTCTATTTGCTGGAACTCACACTGACTCTAGTGGGGAATGAGCACGTCCAAGGCTTACACTAGGAGCCCCCCACCCACTCCACTGCAATAGTAAGAACTTCAAAGAATGTTTGAGGAATCGTGGGAAAGCACACTGAGGAAGAGTGGGTGCAGGAGTAAGTTCACACGGTGTCCAGGTCTAGCCTATATAAGCCCTCTCTTCAGTAAGATCTCCACTCTTATGCCAGGAAATGTAGGGTCCCAGCTTCTTAGCTGGTGGGTTCATGATTGAGAAAGTTTGTTCTTCTTAGACAGTAAATCCACTCACACTTGCAGGTGTCCTTCATCTTTTATCATGGAATTCATGCAATAAGCTCCCAACACATGCACACTAGAGAACCATGTGGAAAAATATGGGGAATAAAAGATAAATATTAAGTGGCAAGCCATCACACCTGGACTCTTAATGAAGGTGCTGTCGTCTGGATCTCAAGCATTGCCATCCAGGCGCCATTGAGGTGGTGGGGACTTTAGGAGGTGGGGTCTACTGGAAGGTCTTCAGGTCACGTGGCTTGCCATTGAAGGGATTGGTGAACCCCAGGAAATGGTAAACCCTTTTGATGGCTCACATTTTTTTTTTTTTGGAACTGGGGGTCAAACCCAGGGTTTTGCAAATGCAAGGTAGATGCTTTGCCACTGAGCTACATCCCAGCCCTCACCTTGATACTTTAAAAAATTATTTCCTGGCCTCTAAGGGCTTCAAGTCTAGAGGGAATCAAGATGAAAGTTCCTGGGTAACCCATTTTCCTCCATCTGACTATCAGCTTGACTGGCTATAGGTGTGGGCTGTGCTTGCTGGAGATTCGGAGTGCAGCTTGAGATGCTGGCCCTTGAGTATACTGATGCCACCAGCCTGGGAACACATCCACTCATTCAAGAAACTCTCACTAAACCCTTTTTTCTTTAACTTTCTCAGCTGTGGGCAACTTGAGGGAAAGAAGTTTCTTCCTTGTCTTAGCATCTATTTACCTAGCCCAGGTGCCTACAGGGACGGGTAATTCTAAAGAAATGAGGAAAACAGCTTATCAAATCCCGAAGCTGGATTTCTCTGGTACTTTGGAAGGCACAATGATCTGAAGAAACAATCCACATGGAACAAACTCACAAAGAATGAACACAGAAGCAAGGACACCAAGTTCCCAACATAATGGTACTAACACCACACAGATGTTTGTGTACTAAGTCTGAAAGGACAGAACATGAGCTATGAGAAATGTCATACCAAGCTCACCATAGGGTCATTTTTACTTTCCCAATAAAGCACACTTTCAAGTAAGATCATAATGTCCATTTTACAACCAAAGAAGTGGATGAATCCACTCCACTCCAAAAAACAAGGATAATTACATTAATGGGGGGTGGGGTTCCAAGAACTAAAGAAAAAGCACAAGCAAAACCAAATTATAATCACACTTAACAAGGACTTCCTGCTGGATAATAATATTTTAATCTGAGACTGAGTATAGACTTCAGTGTATTGTGACACCCAAGTTTGCAGTTCATTTTGATGAATCATCCTGGTTCTCTGAAGTAATCAGGGCTGCTCTGCATGTATTTGTGAATCCCTCAGAGCCTCAACACACATGTAAGTGCACTTGAGAGATCTTTGATCCCAACTTCCCTCCAAGCTCTGTCCTTTACAATGGTTTGCCCCAACACTCTATCTATGAAGCAGTCTGAACTGTAGGTGCAAACAAGACTCATTCAGAATTCTGCTCTGCCATTTTCTCAATTTGACCTTGGGGAGACATGAAGACTGACCCTCCTGCTGCCGGTGATCAGAAATCAGCTCCACACTGAGAGCACTCCATGTCCTGCCCTAGCCCCCACTCTATCCCTTATATGCTTCTACCATGATGCTCATCTATCTTATTCCAGTGATCTGTCAGACTCTTACCACCAAGGTCATTATCTCCCATTGTCACTGTCTCTCACTGTGGTTTAATAAATGTTCTAGGCTAAAGAACTAAACAGAGAAAGAAAAAAGGATCTAGGTTGGATGAAGGTTTTGAGACAAGGAGGTGGAGTGAAGGTCAGTGAACGCAACACAAGATGAAAATTGAAATCTGCCAAATGACTCTCATCCTTAAAAATAAAAGCATTTTTTTTCCTATAAATACATTAGGGAGGAGGTTCCTAATCCAAACATAACCCAGTAATTCATATCTGTTTTCCTAAATAAAATGATGCTGCTCCCTTATCTGTACTCAGTAAACAGAACAAGACTGCCTGAACTATCCATTTGCACTCTAGCTACATATAAAGACCATTCCTGGGCCAAGAAAGTGGCATTTTTAAGGGACCCTACTAAACAAGAGGAAGGCTACCAAATCAAGCAGACATCAGCAATAGTCAAAACTATCCTAATAACACGAATAAGGTGTCTGAGGCAGGCAGTTACAGGGCAAAAGAGGAGGGGAGGTCCTCAAAACTTCCATGTCTGGGCTTGACCCGAGCCTCCTGGTCTCAGAAACGGGCTGAAAACGTTTGCCTGGGTGTCGGTGTCATTCCAGCACGAGGTGGACAGGAAGCAGAGCGGCCACGGGAGGTGACCGGCCTCCCCGGCCTCAAGAGTCCCTGGCCCGGGAAGGTTCCTCCGTACTGTCCGAGGGTGGTGGGGCTCCAAAGATTCTGGCAAGGAGGCCTCGGTTGGAGCGGGCCTGGTCCTGGACTGTGGCCAGGCGGGCCCGTTCACGCCCCCCTGGCCGCGCGGCTTTGCGGGCCCTCAGCTCCTGTTCCGTGGGTCGCTGGGCAAACGCCCAGGAGCCGTCGGGGCGGGTAGGATCCCCGTCGGCGGCAAGGAAGCGCTGTCCCCGCTCCACGCTCCGGAGATAGAAGTCCGTCTCGCGCTTGGCCTGGGCCACCTCTGCTCTCAGGCGCTGGCGTCGCACCTGGCGCTCAAAGGCCAGGTGTTCACTGAGGTGGGACCAGGTAAACCGGTGCAGGTACTGTAGGCGACAAGACAAGGAAAGCTCGGGGACAGGTCGGACCGGAGGGGACTGGGCGGGCCCGAGACCGGCCGCTCTCCTCACCTTGAGGTTCCACAGGTCGTACCGGAAGGGGCTGCGCCGGCGGGTGCCCATGGGAGTGTTGTGCAGGCTGGCCGCCACCCGCTTGGCCACGCGCTTGTCGCGGAACTCCACCCAGCCCTCGGTGTAGTCCTTGCTGTACCTGGACCGCTTCTTCCCTCCGGAGGCTGCCGCCGCCTTCTTCTTGCGTCTCACGAACTGGTCTGCGCACCCAAGGCAGAGCAG